>NC_141931.1:22152500-22485000 GCF_057802395.1 Ceratotherium simum simum
CAAATGGGACTACATCAAACTAAAAAGCTTCTGCACAGCAAAGGAAACCATCAACAAAACGAAAAAGCAACCTAACAATTGGGAGAAGATATTTGCAAACCATACATCTGATAAGGGCTTAATCTCCAAAATATATAAAGAACTCATGCATCTCAACAACAAAAAAACTAACAACCCAATTAAAAAATGGGCAAAAGACCTGAACAGACATTTCTCCAAAGAAGATATACAGATGGCCAACAGACACATGAAAAGATGTTCAAAATCACTAACTATCAGGGAAATGCAAATCAAAACTACAATGAGATATCACCTCACGCCCATCAGAATGGCTATAATTAACAAGACAGGAAACAACATGTGTTGGAGAGGTTGTGGAGAGAAGGGAACTCTCATACACTGCTGGTGGGAGTGCAAACTGGTGCAGCCACTATGGAAAACAGTATGGAGATTCCTCAAAAATCAAGGATAGAACTACCATATGATCCAGCTATTCCACTGTTGGGTATTTATCCAAAGAACTTGAAAACACCAATTTGCAAAGGTACATGCACCCCTGTGTTCATTGCAGCCTTATTCACGATAGCCAAGACTTGGAAGCAACCTAAGTGCCCATCAAGGGACGAATGGATAAAGAAGCTGTGGTATATATACACAATGGAATACTACTCAGCCATAAGAAACGACGAAATCCAGCCATTTGTGACAACATGGATGGACATTGAGGGTATAATGCAAAGTGAAATAAGTCAGAGGGAGAAGGTCAAATACCGTATGATTTCCTTCATTAAGTAGTAGATAATAACAACAATAAACAAACACATAGGGACAGAGATTGGATTGGTGGTTACCAGAGGGGAAGGGGGGAGGGAGGAGGGTGAAAGGGATAATTCGGTACATGTGTGTGGTGATGGGTTGTAATTAGTATTTTGGTGGTGAACATGACGTAGTCCATGCAGAAATAGAAGTACAATGATGTACACCTGAAATTTTTACAATGTTATAAACCAATGTTACTGCAATAAACAAAAAATTAAAAAAAAAAAAAAACCTTTTCTAAAAATGTGCCCTCCCAGGTTAGACGCACGTATCTGGTGGTAGGGAAGGTGGAGGAGGGGATGTGAAGGTTGACATCGATGTTAATGAATGAGAGGAACTTCAGCCATCTCCAAATGCTCTCCTATACCATTACTATCTTAGGACAGTGCATTTGAGGGGTGAAATAAACAATCCGTTAAGGAAACTGGACACCGTCTCCCAACACCTGCTGGTTCCAGACTTTTCCAAGGCAGGCTTGTCATTCACAGTAAGAACTGTCGTCTCTAAGAAGTCAGTCCTGGTGATTATTTCACCAACAAGTTCTCCATGATTTATTTTAAAAAGAAACAGAATCAAACTTGAAATATGTCTTTAAAGGAAGGGACAGGCCTGATGCCAGAAGATGAGCCATTCGTTCAGGCCTGGCCATTTGTCTACATTCTCTGTGCGTGCCCCCAGGCGGCTGTCAGCGCAGGACGAGCATTTAAGTGGGATTATCTGAGCTCTTTGCTGCTGCAAAGATGGATGGTTTGCAAGCAGAACCTCTTCTCCTCACAGTCACCAGGCATGATGTTGAGTAAAATAATGGTCCGGAAGAACACCACCAGGCCCTTAATGAGGAGCTGTTGACAGAAAAATTGCTCTCACATTCATCAAAGAGCCAATAAATGTCAAAGAAGGGACTGGAGATGCGGTGGCTCATAAATTCCTTCTCAAGGGGCCTCTAGGGGGGAGTTTGGGGACAACACACCTGCTTTGCCTTTTTCCTGAACGTTGCCAAATAAACTTCCAGAAAGTTTAGACCATTTATGGGTGGCTTACCCTGACAGTTTTGAGGGTATGTTACAGGGAGGCCGCTCCAGCTTTAGGTCAGAGGATCCTGTTTTTGCACCAATACTGGCTAGGTCTGTATCTTTTAGTCATTTAGACCTTGTCTGTGTGGAGTCACAATTTGTAAGTTAACTGGGAGCTGAGATCCTTTCCGGCTTGAAAAGCCAAAGCTTTATGTAGAGGATTTCATGTGCTCACTAATGAGTGAACATTGATTTTTCCTCTTGATTCCTGTAAGACTTACTGCCTATGGTGTTCATTTAGCAAGCAATCCAATGGTTTCATTGTAACAGGTCTTCTGTTGCGAAATCTTGTTTTCACCTGTTAGGGGACAATATGTTCACTGAGTGGCTAACGTGACTCTGCCTCTTGACTTAGTTTGGGTTCCCCCAAACGCAGGCCCCGAATCAAGGACTCGTGGGAAGGTTGTTTATTTGGGAAGTGAGCCCAGGAAGCGCAGGCAGGGTGTGGGACAAGGCAGGGCAGGAAGGAGAAGAGCCGGGAGACTTCGCGTTAACACGCAGGTCGGTGCTGTGGGTTCAACCCTGCCGGGCCTTCGGAGGAGACTCAGCACCACATCTCAGAACTGTTCCCTCAGGCGACAGGGGGCTGGGGCACTTATCATGAAGTCCCCTTTGCTGCTGCTTGGGGCTGTCCCTAGAGGCCTTAACTCCCCCCCACTCCTGGGTTGGCCTCTGGAAGGCTGAGCAAGCTCCTGGCGTGCCAAAAATAACCCTTGGACAAGCAGAGACATAGAAGTGCCTGAGCAGGTGTCTTACTCTGCTCAAGCTGCAATAAACACAATACCACAGACTAGGGGCTTAAAAACACAAATTTATTTCTCACAGTTCTTGAGGCTGGAAGCCAAAGGTCATGGTGTCGTGGTTTGATTTCCTGAGGTCTCTCTCCTGGGCTTGCTGATGGCTGCCTTCTCTCTGTGTCCTCACGTGGCCTTTCCTCTGTGCACGCACAGCCCTGGTCTCTCCTTCTTATCGGGACACCGGTCCCATTGGATTAGGGCTCCAGCCTTACGACCTCATTTAACCTTATTACCTCTTTAGAGGCCTTTTCTCCAAATACAGTCACATTGCAGGGTAGGGCTTAAACATAGGAATCTTGAGGGCACACAATTCAGTCCATAATGGGGGGAAGCTATTACCTGTGGAAACTACCCACCACAGCTGCTGGTGACATGGAGGTGGGTCACAGGGATATGCGGTGTGGGGTGGGTCATCACCAACACTGCTACACATATATGTTTAATTCCATCCCCCCCACCACTTAGGAGGTGGGTATTGTCATCATCCCTATTACAACCATGAAGAAGCTAAGACTCAAAGAGCTTAGACACCAGCCCCACATCACACAGCTAGTAATAGGGGTGGGCTCACAGGCTACCCAGCTATCTGACCCTAGTCCCATGATAACTATTTTGTATTTGACTTTTAACATCGTCATGATTTCTCTCATCTACTAGATTAAGTTCCTGGAGGGTCAGAATTATCTTATCTTTAAAAAACACCCATCCCATAGTGCCTAGCTCAGTGCTTTGCAATTAAGTAGATACTCAATAAATACATGAACTGATGTTTTCAAAATCACCTCTTGACTGTTTCTTTTGGAAATAGACCCAGAAAAAAAATCCATGCAACTACAATAAAGGAAGTTCAATCTGCTTTCATGGGATCATGGTAACCTGCGAGGGATGGGTCACCACTGGGGGCCCAGCAGGAGGAGGGGTGTGAGGGGTCCCTGTGGGGTGTGGGCTGAGTGGGTGTGAGGGGCACAGTGGCAACTGACCCTCCTCTCTCAGGGACTGGGAGGGATGGCTGACACAGGAACTAAA
The DNA here is from genome assembly GCF_057802395.1 of Ceratotherium simum simum. Lineage (NCBI taxonomy): Eukaryota > Metazoa > Chordata > Mammalia > Perissodactyla > Rhinocerotidae > Ceratotherium > Ceratotherium simum. Next base: position 22,156,216 of record NC_141931.1, read on the forward strand.
GGGCCTTCAGGAAACTTTATCAGTAAAAACTGGACAGATTGACTATCTTTAGGGGAAAATTATCAAATGATCAGAATAATAATTTTGACGACAGTAGCAAATGGGACAATTTTGGTTTAAGTTCAAATAAGCATATTAACCATTTCAATAGATTCTATCAAGAGCAAATCTATTAGATGTTTCCGTCCTTCGCCATCCAACCATCTATTTTATATGCCTCTCTAGGTGGAGAATGTTTTATCACCAGAAGTGTAAGCATCTGGAGACCAAAACATGCTTTAGCAATGCTTTAAAGAAAGAAAACAGGCTTGACAGAACCCCTGGGTCTGATGTCATCCAAGCGGAGCGATGGGACGCCCAAATACCGACTGACATTTACAAAGAGATACTTACCGACTTCCCTGGCCCAGAAAAGCAAACACTGATTTAATTCATGTTCTGCTCAGCTATTTAATTTTCTAAAACTGATTTAGAAAATGTGGTCTGAGAATTTTTAAAAACCTGTGTATATCATGTAGCCTGTACGGGGGACTGTACCCTGGCAACATTTAACTGGACCCAGCAAATCTGACTGAAGGTCTGCTCTGTGCCGGGAATTAACAAGGTGAATAAGGACCGACTGGGGCCCTGCAGGAGCCCACATTTTTGTTGGGGGGCAGGGAGGATGACACACTAGCCTGAGTGACCTTGTGTGTGGCACAAGCCCCAGCCTTTAAGACGGCAAAGAAGAGACTGAAGGCAATTCACGTTGCTGAGTGTGAATGCCCATGGAAATTCAGCCGTGCTATTTCTATTGGAAGCGTTATTGGTTTTGTAGCACTCTGATTATAAAGTTGCAAACGTTTAAAAAAAAAAAATTCAGTGTGCTTCTTGCACAACAGGAGTATCTACAAAGTGATGTGATGTAGGGGTCACCTAAAAGCTGGTAAGAGTGCAGCAGGACAGCCTGGGTGGTAGCTACAGGGCCGTGCTCCAGAACTAAACCACCTGGGTTTCAAACCCAGCCCTGCCCCTTACTAGCTGTGTGATGACGCGCAAGTCATTTAATATCTTCGTGTTTTAGTTTGTCATCTGTATAATGGGGTTAATCAAACCTACGTTATAGAGCTTTTGTGAGGATTAATGTATTAATAACCGTAAAATGCTTAAAACAGTGCCTGGCACAGTGCAATCACTACATAAATTTAAGTGTTGATAAGGTCTAAGTTGAGCCAGGCCTGGTGGTCTGTCTAGTGGTTAAGATTTGGCTCACACTGCTGCAGCCAGGGTCTGTTTTCCGGTCAGGGAACTGCCCCACCCCTCTATCGGTTGTCATACTGTGGCGGCTGCATGTAGCTGTGATGCTGAAGGCTCTGCCACCAGGATTTCAAATACCAGCAGGGTCACCCATGGTGGGCAGGTATCAGCGGAGCTTCCAGACTAAGACAGACTAGGAAGAAGGACCTGGCCGCTCACTTCTGAACAAACTGGCCATGAAAACCCTATGAACAGCAGCAGAGCATCGTCTGATACAGCGCTAGGAGGTGAGAGGATGGCGCAGAAAGACCGGGCAGGGTTCTGCTCTGCTGTCCACAGGGGCGCTAGGAGGCTGAATCCACATCAACTACACTGTGACCAATACGCTTTTTTTCTTTTTCTAAATCCCTAGAAATTTCTAAAACTGGGAATTGCCATCTCAATACAGAATTTGGCAAGGAAAATATTGAAAACATGCAGCATAAAACAAAACGATTCACCCAACCCACCACTTCCCTTCCTCCCCATTTCCCTGTGGAACAGCCACCTCCCTTCTCTGGGGAGCCGGAGTGGGTGGGCTGTTCCATCCATGAGACGCTGCAGGCACCGCATGGACGGCCTGCCAGCTGTTCATGTGCCTCTGTTTGGGACCAGAAAAATAAATTTGGGGCTCCAAAACATGAAAGAAAAACCCTTGCAAGACTGAAATTTAATGTTTTATTAACTGTAACATCAACTTCAATAATGTTGAATTTAACTCTTGCCTACTTGATGGTTGCCAAGAAATAATGATGGTTAATTACATGTTTAAAAACAATTTAAAAGCAAACTATTCAAGTCCTTTCCCTACATAGAAGAATGAGGTTTAGTGTGGAAGAGGGGTCACACTTTGGAAATGCTGCTCCTGCTGCAGTGACTTTTCAGAGGAAGCAGAGAGGAAGGGGTGAATAACGCCCCCCCATGAAATTAAGAGTAATCACCAATCTCAATAGAATCTGCCTCCTGTAGGGGCTTCCTAGCCACTGATATCTTTCAGAGGTTCAGGTGTGGCCCCCAAAGCTCTGAGCATCGGGATTTCTCGTTCTCAAATGTAATCAGGTGTTTTCAAGGTTCACCACCTGTCAGGGTAAAATGCCCATCTTCTCCATTTGTAAAGAGCACTTTCTTTGAGCAGAAGCTGCCTGTTTCAAGTTTCTTGGCTAGTTTCCCAGTCCCTGTACTGTAGAATCTGGAACGTCAGAACTAACAGCCCAAGAGTGTCCAACGGCGTCATTTTCATATGACGGACACTGAGTGCTGACAGAGGGTATGTCACCTCCACACGGCGACACAGCCAGTCCATGTCAGACCTGGGACCAGAACTCGGCGTTCTTGGCGTTCAAATCCGGGCTTTCCTCTGAATCCCCAACACTGCGCTGCCCTGGTCTGCATTCTGGTTGGCTTCCTTTGAGAGCACTGGTGGTCTGACTCTCCAGGCTGGAACAGCGATCTTTTCGGTATGTTGGGAGGAATGTGTTGTGGTGGTCAGGCACACAGTATCCAGAATGATATAAATCCAAACCCACATGCTGGCTTGACTGTGGCAAATGCCTTAACTTCTCTGAGCTCCCACACAGCAGGGGGTAGTACGAGCTACTCCACGGGCTGCCTGGCTCGAACTGAGGCTCGTTAAATCAGCACGTGCTCTCGAGTGGCAACTCCCCCCAAAGTCACTGATGTAAAGTTAATCAGGCAGCTGGTGTCTGTCCTTCACTCCATTTGTTTATACTCTCCAGGGCTCACGCCAGCCTTCGGGGTGATCTCTTACTCAGGGCCAGCAGGAGTGAATACCCATTTCACTGACTTCTTAGCCCCTGGACCTGCTGGGGTGTGGTCTGCTGGGCTGAGCTCAGCAAAGCTCCCTGAGAAGCAAATGGTACAGAGAGAAAGATGAATATACCAGGCTTTCCAAAAGCAATCATCAAGTGTGGTTATCAGAGAATTTTTATGCAATAGCCCAGTGGAAGGAAGCAGAGATACAAATTAACCTCTGATTTATATTAGCCATGGGGGTGAATTATATGACACTGGAGGCTTGGTAGCAGATTTTCCTTCTGGATTGTTTTCTGCACAAGCGACAATTAAGATTTATAGCTAGCCCCTGAGTGCACATCAGCTCACAGGCTGGGACGCCAGCCCAGAGGCCTGGGGATCTCACGGTCTGAGGGTGCAGCTCACACAGAAACGGGAAGTTAACTTTTGATTTTCGTTTGCCAAATGTGTGAGAAGGCTTTGTTCGTTTCTCCAAAGCCCAGAGAGTTTATAACACTCTCTCCACACTATGCGATCTGCCAAGGGCCAACCTCCACAGCAGGCCGCCTGGGGAGGAAGGGGCGGTAGGGCCCCACTGACGGCGTTATTTTTGAGCAGACCACAACAGCCCAGGCCTTCACAAGCTAGTCTGGAATTTTAGCCAGCTGCTTGTTAGCTCCGTAGGGAAAACTCCAGCAGTGGTCTGTCAATAGTCAAATCTGATGTCCCTTGTGTGCGGGCTAAGTTTTGTAGGAAGGCTACTCGGTCCATTCCTTCATTTGGAAAGCTGCTGTGGAGCAGGAAAGTCGTCTTCAGGCTGGCCTCACCCCTGCCCAGGATCTCCCCATGAGGTGGCCACAGGAGAAAGAGCATCCATGGCTTCATCAGGCAAGGGTTGGAACCCTCACTCTATCCAGTCTCAGCTGTTTGACCTTTGACAAGCGGGTCTCAACTACTCATCTCTGAGTACAGAGGGTACCCGGCACACCAGGAGTCCAGTAAACGTAGCTCTAACCATCTTTCTGCTCGTGAGGAAACTCTGAGTAACAAGCTCCTTCTTTCCAAGAAAGCACTCTTTTTCACCTTTCTAGACTCTAGCAAAGAAAAATATTGCCAGTCTCCACAGAGACCCGTGAAAGCACCAGGGGCTCTCCACACCGAGACGTGGCCGCCCCAGCAACCTCAGTGAGAACCACATGGTGTCTTTATCCTTGGCAGGGGTACCAGTCACATTCGTGGCCACTTCTACTCTTAGGGAAAATAAACTGGCTTAAAAAAAAAAAAAATCAGCCCTACGGACAAGCTGGAGGACAAGAGATTTAGGACATTTCTTGGGCCATATTGGACCAGAAGCCAGAAAGCAACATGTTTAGGTCCTAATCCAAACACTTGCTTAGTCGGGGCCTCACACGCCTGATGCTAGTTTGGATTCTTGACCAGAAGCTGAGCTGAGTTTGGAAGTGTATCCGGAGCAGGCGACTCCCAGCGGGTAGAACGCGTGTTCTGTGTCCCTCCCACCTCTCCTCTGTGTTTTTGTCTTCAGGTTTGGCCCAAGGCCCGGTGTCACAGTACCTTGGGCGGCCAGGACAGTCCTTATAGGAACATCAGGAACCTACCACTCGCCCATCAGCCTGGCCTTACAAGGAACGAGTTAATTGATACTTTTCTCTCTCAGACAGCTTATAGTCTGGTTGGGAAGATAAAATTACCAGTCTCTCTAAATATTTAATCTTTTTAAATCACGTAAGATTATTCCAAAGCCATAGGCATGATAATTTCTCAATAGAATCAAGATTTTCAGTGTGGAGAGTGTCTCGTGGAGACTGGACATGTGTCACCTCTCTTGGGCAACCAGAACTACTTGCGCCTCAGGGCACATTTCTATAGTGCAGTCTAGTTAGCATCCTTCTTTCTTGTCTCAGTTTATCATCGCCTCCCCCATGTCAGGGTGATCCCTCACTGAGGGTCCTGTGAAGGAGTATATCAAATAGCGGCTTTCTAGCCGGCTGGCAGAGGCACTCACTACCCTTAAGCACTTCGTTTGACTCTCCACTCCATCTTTTCCCCAAGAGATCATGGCTTTTAACACAGACCACATGCAGTGAAACCATTACTAACGTTACAATCATAAGGCAGCAGTGGTGTTTGGGGACCAGAAGGCATGGGGTGGGGATGTCTGAGCACTGCCCACTGGGCACACTCCCCTCCAGTCTCTGATAAGGTCGGCTAGTGTGACCAGACAGGTTTTCTCTTCTGGATGAAGGCCTTGATTCCCTCCTGCCCATCTGGCAGGGCTATGTTGTCCACCATGGTCTGGGAGGTGAGGTAGTAGGCTGTTCTAAGGTCCTGGGGCAGCTGCTTGTAGAAGCTGGCCTTGCCCAAAGACACCACAACACGGCTCAAGGAGGCAATCTTTTTTGCTATCTTCATGGTCTCCTCCTCCAGCTGTTCTTCAGGCACCACTTTGCTGAGCAGCCCATGGAGCAAGGCCTCCTGAGCAGAAATGGGCTCCCCAGTAAAAAGCATTTTTAAGGCGACCTGAGGGAGAAAAGATGTGCGATTATTAAGGCATCTCCTTGTGACCCACTGCCCCCTACATCCCACGCTGTCCATGTCACTCTGCTGAGATGGTCAGTCTCCTGACCTGCCTACGACCTCAGCCCAGTTATCTGCCTCCTCAGATAGCATCTCACCCATCACCCCTAATGCCTTCAATACCCCAACTCCTGCCAGGGACAGGTGGCATCTTTCCCAGAGCAAGCAAAACATCAGTGCCCAGGGGAGGGAGTGACCCCTTGTGTCCTCTCTTTCCTTCCCAGATCTGAGCGCCCAGCCTCTGCTGAGGCAGGAGATTCACCTGCCTGTTTCACCGGCCAAGCCCAGGACAGCGGCCCATCTGATGGGATGAAAGGGAAAAGGCCGCAGCGAAGACGCCCAGGGCCTCCCACACACCAATGCGGCGGCCCCTTTCCAGAGGGAGGAAACGTTCGGGGCTGCCATCACCTCAGTCTGATTTGAAAGAGCAGCTTCCCGTAAACCAGAGGAGGAGGGGTTGAAAGGAGATGTCTCCCAGGCACCAGGCCTAGGGGCCCAGCATGATCTTAACTTCCGAATGGGGGAGACCTGGCGGCAGAAGAGCCCTCCTCCCCCCAAACTTCGATGTCCGCAGAAAGGGGAGTGTAACCTCCTGACTCTGCCACAGTGTGCCTCGATTCTCTAATTCTGCAAAGCCCGGCTTCCGGAAACTCAAATTTACAACTTAAAGAGGGGTTTCTGGATGGACAGGGAACACACAGGGGGTGAAGCAACCCTCCTCTCCCTCTCCCCTCGGGCACTCTCCTGCAGCCCTGCTGGCAGCTTGGCTGTTCCTGGAACATGCCAGGTGTGCTGTCACCCCAGGGTCCGTGTACTGCTGTTCCCTCAGCCTGCAATGCTCTGTGTCCAGGTGTCCTCACGGCTTGTGCCCTCATCTCCTTCGGGTCTCTGCTCACGTGTCACTTTATCGATGAGGTCCTCCAGGACACTCTACAAAAACTGCAAATCAAACCCCAGCACTGTCCCCCTTTCTGGCTGTATCTTATCCTTTGCACTGTCACCATTTAACATACTATATACTTGACATGTTTATTTGTTTATTGTATTACCTCCTTCGCTAGCATGTAAACTGCACTAGGTCAGAGAGGTTTTTTTTTTCCACTGTTCTGTTTATTTCTGTATCAGCAGCACCAGAAGGGTACCCCGCATATTGTAGGCAACCTGCTAGATATCGATTGATGAGTGATCTAGAGGACAAATGGATGAAGGCTGAGAGAGGACAGCAGAAGGGATGCTCCAGCCCTTTAGAGGCCAGGTCAAAAGGGGAGACAGCTTCCACTGGGCTCTTGGGCTCTCTCTCTTGGGCTGCTCAGCCTTGGGACCGGCCACCATGCTGTGAGGAAGCGCAAGCCACACTGAGAGGCTAAGTGTTCCAGCTGAGAAGCAGCCTCAACAGGTCACATGAGACACGGGAGTGAACAAGCCCTCAGATGACTGTCCCCAGCTGTCACTCCCCCATCTTCACTCTTCCCAGCTGAGGCCACAGACGTTGTGGAGCAGAGACAAGCTCTCCTCGCTGAGCCCCATCCAAATCGCAGATTCAGGAACTAAACAAATTACTGTTGTCGTTCTGAGCCACCAAGTTGCAGGTGGTTTGTTATGCAGTAATAGACAACTGGACCAGCTTGGGATATAAATTTAGGAGTCACTGGCATTTAGATCTTGCTAATGACTAGGTTTCTCAACCTAGGTGCCATTGTATATTTTGGACCACATAATTTTTTGTTGTGTGGGATTGTCCTGTGTATTGTAGGATGCTTAGCAGCATCCCCAACCTCTACCCACTGGGTGCCAATAATACCCCCACCAGCAGTTGTGACAACCAAAAATGTCCCCAGGCATTGCCAAACGTCCCCTGGGGCCAATAATGCTCCCAGTCTAGAACCACCGATTTAGACGGTTTTTTAAGTCATGAGACTAGATTGGATCACCTAGAACCAAGCTTTGATAGAGAAGGAGAGGCCAGAAGGCTGGGCCCGAGGACTCTTGCCATCACGGGTACAGATGGAGTCCACGCTGGACTGGCAGTCAGGGAAAGGGGATTGGGGCCCCATTTTCTCCTCTGCAAAGTCAGGGGAGTGGACTAAACCCCAACTTCATCCAATTTTGGAAATTTAATGATTCCACATTGGAGGCAGCAGGAACATAATGCCTGTGGGTCAGAGATGATTTTTTAGTCGACCAGGAACAGCATCTCACTCCAAAGCATGTTTGAAGTGCTGGTTGAACATGGAGCTAAAAACCATGTCCTGCTGACTCAGGGCTGCTAAGTAAGACCCTGCTGAGGAGACCCGGTGAGTCACAGTGCAGGGGCCAGGGTAACATCCACTCCATCGCTGCCCGAGAAGCACATGGCAGCTGGGACATAGGTCAGAAGCCAGGGGAAAGCAGAGTCCCTGCACCTTCCAGCCTTTTTTTTCCTCTGCCAATGCAGGTGGCTCTCAGGGAATCCACGTGGCCCATGTATCAGAAAGTGACTGATCCCGAAAACGACACGAAAAAGCAAACCCACCAAAGTCAAGCGCATCAATCCCCTCATAACTTAGAATGGCCAAGACCTCAGATGACTTTTAAAGAGTGGTTATGAATGGCAGCAGAGCCGGCAGAAGGAACTCATTAAAATCAAAGCAGTAGGTGCTCCCCTGGCTGGCTCAGCAGACAGGCATTTATTCAGCCCGTGCAGTTGGTACCTACTGTTTGCGCTCCTGATCTGTCCATGGGACAGTGTCCTTATCAGTGCCTTCCTCTGAGAGGTGCCTTCTTCAGCGTCTCTGTTCCTTTCATGTCCCTCCCTCTCCCAGAGCCTCTTCATTTCCATTCTCCTTCCCAGGCTCCGTTACACGTTTATAAAGTGCCTGTCTGACTCAGATACTGCAGCTGCACAGGATCGAGGTGCCCCAAGAAGTTCTTAGTGCAAGTCCTTTGGAGCCCCAGCTTCCGCAGGCCGGGGCACGGGGCAGGGCTCTGTGGGGGCCTCGTCCCACCTGCTGAGCGTCCTCATCCAAAGGACCCCTGAGCAGGTTGCTTCTCATCTCCCACTTCCCCAACTGGAACACATGAGCACAAATGACTGTCTTCCAGGGGTGCTGTGAAGAACAGCTAACTGAGGACTGCGGGGCACACTGTCCCATCGAGAGCAATGGAAATGCTGGAAAGAACGGTCCATTTGAGCTGGACATAAGCCGGGGAAATAACTGTGATGGTTTTGCTTGCAGACGAGAAGCTCAAGGGACCTGGCATGAGTCTGTGTTTATGAGGACACTGACCAACTCACATGAGGAACTCACATCAGAGCGTAACTTTCTCTTGTACCTTCATCCATTCACTGAACAAATATTCATATAGGAAATCTATGTGTCAAGAATAGTGCTATGGACCGAACTGTGTCTCCCCAAAATTCGTATGTTGAAGCACTAACCCCCAATGTGACTGTATTTGGAGATGGGGCCTAGAAGGAGAAAAGGTTAAATGAGGTCATGAGGGTGGGGCCCTAATTCAACAGGATTGGTGGCCTTATAAGAAGAGGAATATCTCTCTGCCATGTGAGGACACAGAGAGACAACGGCCGTCTGCAAGCCAGAAAGAGAGCTCTCCCCAGAAACCAATCTCCTGGCACCTTGATCTTGGACTTTCAGCTTCCAGAATTGTCAGAAAATAAATTTCTGTTGCTTAAGTCATCCAGTCTGTGGTATTCGTTATGGCAGCCCAAGCTGACTAATACACACAGGAAGATTATCGATTTTTGTAATATCTTAATTCCAAAGCAACTCCAAAAATTTGCTTTAGGAAAAAAAAAAAAAGCTTATAGGTCCCTGAACTGAATCACTCTGGGAGCACATGGAATCCTAACCCTTGGAGACGTGTGAACAGGGCCGACCCCTGTCTGTCAGAGAGAGACGGTTCTGCTCACAGGAGAATTAAATGACCTCTGAAATTCCCTTCTAGATAAAAGACTTCTAATGTTATTTAAGGATCTCTAATCATAAACAAAAAGCAAGTGACCTTTTGGACAGAAAGGATATTTTCCCCTTATGTCAGTGAGTCAGTCAGCGAAATAGAGAAAGACAGAGATAGACAGCTAGTCAGAACAAGAGACACAGTCAGAAATCAGTCAGAATATAGTCAGATTCTATAGGTTCCTCTACTAAGTTCTGGGCTCTGTGCTCAGCACATTTGGAAATAAAATGGTGCCCAGACACCACCCCAGCCTCTCTTGTTACCAACAGTCCAGTGGCTACAAGGACCGTTAAATTCAGAAAACACCTCACATGGAAATATTTTCAAAGGTGCAAGACACGCATCTTTCTGGAACACTCTGACTGCAGCCTCGCCTGCAGGCAGGTGAAAGGACCACCGCATGCGGCCACGTCCCCGCTACTCCTGGATTCATCAGCACTTATTTTTGATACAAACTTCTTTTACTACCACTTACACGGATTCACTTACAGTGAAAAAATCCTAATCATTAAATAGTAGGAGGTTTTATTTATGTCCCTCCCCCTCCTCTTTCCCTCTCTGTGTAGAATGACAGACTCTCCCGTGGAGAAGGATGAGGAGGGATGATGAAGAAGGCTTGGTCTCCGCTGTGCGCCAGGTCTCCTGGGGTTTCGGAACCCGATTCTGGGGGCCTCCGCTTGGTCGCAGGCTTTGGCGTCAGGCACACGAGGTCTGCTCCTTAGTCTCATCTCAAACCCAGGCAGCACAACAGACAAACTGCCTCCCAGGAGTGCCAGTTTTTAAAAAGAAAGAAGTCAGGAGAAGAAGCGGAGCACCCGGGACGGTGGACAGGGGCTGGCTGAGTGGCTTCCTTCTTGCGAACCACTGGATGCGTCCCAGTAGAGGCAAACAGGAGAGAAAGGGCCCCTGTGGCCCTCAGTGATGGAGGCAAAGCGGGAGTGGGGTCAGCCAGAGCGCCGGGGCACGCCAGCCTCCACGTGGACCGGGCAGGGCACTCTCCCTCGTGCTTCCCGTCCTGGCACCTCTCCCTGCAGTCCTGAAGACCAAGAAGGTCTCAATGGGATCAGCGCTCTCACAAAAGAAGTCTAGAGGAGTAAGGTCAAGGCCTGAGTCCCTGGCCCTGCCCTCGGCTTCCTAGGTCATCCCCACTTAGTCTCCAACCCTCTCTGGGCCTCAGCTTGCCAATCTGCCTAGTGGGGCAATACTACTTAGCACCATATTGCTTTACAGGGATTTTACCCAAACAGATTAGATAATAGAGTGTCATTCCCTAAGAAAAAGAAAGCCTATTTATTTTATAGCGAATCAGCACAATCTTTACTTAAAGTCTCTATGTGCTGTGCCCCCGAAACTTCAGATGAAAGAGAAGAAGACACGTCCCCTCACTCTCTTCGCCAATCAACCATGCAGCCTTTCAGGGCGGCCCTCCTTGGGTCACCCTAACTAGTGGTGGCTTAATACTTCCCCCTCCGGGGGTATCTGCATTAAAACGACAGAAGGCCCTTGAGGCCCAGGCCCACCCCAGAGGCAGGGGGACCTGGGTCTGGAGTCAAATGTCCCTGAGCTCCGATCCCAGATCAGCCACTTACTGACCACAGGACCTTAAGGAAGTGACTTAACACCTCTGAGTCTGTTTCCTCATCTGAAAGACAGGAGTAAGGCCTCCATCCTCCTGCAGAATTGTGAGGATTAGAGAAAGTACGTGTAAGGCTCACAGTACAGAGCTGGGCGCTCAGCAGGCAGCTGATAAATGCAGAGGCTACTATTAACACGCCGATTCCAACTGTAAATTTGTATGACTCTCAAACGTTGGCTTTTAGGTGTCACCGCCCCTGAAAGGGGGTGATTATTTAAAGTAGGGGGTGCTCAGATCCCCTCAAGGCACACCTATGACAAGACCCAGCTGGCGGTATGTGGGCGTCAGGGGTTGCCACGCGGCAGGACTCAGGGGAGGGGAGCTGAGGGAGGATCGCCAGGCCCATTTAACTGGCTGGGAAACGCTAGGTGAGTCGCTGGACCCCCCAGGCCCTCTGTAAGTTGGGGTGTTGAACTGCGGGTTCTCGAAGGCGCCGAGGCCGCGTGTCCCACTGTGACGGCCTCGCAAACCACCCTTAAAAAGCAGATTCTGACACGCTGGGTCTGGGGGGGGCCTGGGACCCTGCGTTTCTCCCGGGCTCTCTGGTGATCAGCCCACCAGGCCGAGCGGCAAAGCTTTACACTTCCAGCTTGGAAGCTCTACTGTGTTCTGATGAGACTCTTAGGAAATCAGATGCTAGAGTCACAACGTTACCATGGCAAATAGGAGGAAGCAAGTGTTCCCACCGCGGAGGCATGGCTGGTCTGGGAGGAGGGGGTTCGGATCTTTCCTGCGCTCTACCTGACACCAACTGCTCGAGGCGCTGGCTCCACGTTTCTGAACCAGGCCAGCTCCGACTGGGGAAGGGAGCAGCTGCGCCAGGCAGGTTGTGTAGATGGTGCAAGGCAGATGCATTATTTAGCTCACGCCAGAGGAAAGAGACACTTCACAAATGTGGAAGATTATTCACGCCCAGGCTCAGCTGGGCTTGAACACAAGGGCTCCACTCCCGGTTTCTGCTCCCAGTGGACGAACCGCAGCCCCTTGGTCTCTCGGTCTCCTCAGCTGCGCAGTTTCCCGTGGTGACCAGCAGAGGGCACTGGTGACCCACACGTGTGGCCTTAGCTGGCGTGGAAAGGGCCGAGCTTCCCAGGCAGGCCGGGTTGCAAAAGCAGCTGCTTGCTTCCCTGTGGACGTGCAGGGGGACAGTGCCCCCCACCCACACACAGGTGACGGCCTCTGTACGGATGTGTTCGTATGGGTGCACGCAAGCAATGGCGACAGGCAGGTTTAGATTTCTGTGAATCCCTAGTTTTCCACCTAAAGGGGGCCACACAGGTGAAGGCTGCAGATCCAGAAACACGGCAGAGGCCGTACCTTCCTACTAGATTCCCGGTATCAGTACTGCGATTTCAGCTCATTGGTGTTGACCGCAAACCTCAGGTAGCCCAACATCAATGAGCCCAATGTGTAGGCGCATCTACTGACAACTCTGAGCCACTTTCAGATGGCCAACTAGGAAAAAACTCCGAAGGCTTGAAAACAATTCACAGGCTTCCTGGGGATCAGACCACGAGGAGTGCAGATCAGGGATCTGAGCGGGGAAATACTGGAGACTCTTTGCCCCGTCTTCTGCGCAGGGCTGGCCCCTTGCAGAAACTGTCTCTGGAAGGTAAAAGCTACTTTGGTTCTTATAACGTCCTGCCCCTTAATCTGTCACACTGGGCAATTATGCAATGTGGTTCTGAGAACTGGGCTTCCTGGGAACTGAAGGCATGTTTCTGTCACATTTTTCTCCCTCTTTCTTCTCAAAAACTAATTTAAAATTTGACAAATATGAGATAATGTTTAAGTTTCTAGGACTCAATTATAAGCCTTGATTTACAAAGTTTGTTTTGAGAAAGAATGGATTCTTATCCTGACAGTAGGGCTGATTTAAGGGTTTCAAATGCCTTGACACGGAACCTTCCAGAATGTCAGGTGTTGAAGGAGATGAACAGCCACAGGCAGGCTAACCAGTACAGCTGCCTTTAACCATGCCAAAGGCCTCGTGATTTGACTTGCACAATTATAAGAGTTTATTAACAAGCTCTGACAATATATTACAATGCACCTTAATTTAATGTACTGGCACAAAGTAGAGACTTAAGAAGTATTTATTGAATTGGTATATACACATTTTAGGTAAATGTGTATCCTGACAGGATCCAAACACCCCCTTGGACATGAGGACATTTAAGCAAGTTCTTGTGTTTGGACAGGTCACCCTGTGCAGTGTAGAGCCCACGTCCAGCCAGTTTTCATAAGTGTGTGTGCTTGGAGGTATCTGTCTTCAGAATTCTCTCACAAACACACATTTCTGGAAAAACTAAGGAGGAGGCACCGTGAAAGAAAGCAGTGCTTCCCTCCACTTCTTGGTCCCGCGGTTGACTTCCCTTGGGTCTCGTTTCTCTTGTGCTGCAGGCATGTGAGCAACTGCTAATTTTTGTAGTTGATGCTAAAATGGATAATATATTCTAGAAAGCACTTTGGGTTCCGTACTTGCTCTGGTATATGACTCTCCCTCCCCCCTCCTTTTTTTTTTGTGTGTCAGGAAGATCAGCCCTGAGCTAACATCTGATGCCAATCCTCCTCTTTTTGCTGAGGAAGCTTGGCCCTGGGCTAACATCCGTGCCCATCTTCCTCCACTTTACATGGGACGCCGCCACAGCATGGCCTGACAAGCAGTGCGTAGGTCCGCTCCCGGGATCCGAACCTGCCAACCCCGGGCTGCCGGAGACAAGCACATGCACTTACCCACTACGCCACCTGGCCAGCCCCTTCCCCCTCCCCTTTTAAAAATAGATTTCCAATTGAGAATGAGGAGCTATTCTTTCCTAGAGCAAGGAAGCCACTGGTTTCCACTTAAGAGATGTTCAGTAAATATTATTTCACCGTGTCACAGGAAGGAAGAAAGCTTTGTGGAGAAAATGGACTTCTCTGCGGTTACCGACGACAGAAGAACTTGTGTAATACGGCTCCTTCTGGGGCAGATTCAACATACCATGCACGGGGGGTTCCTGAAATGCAACCATCTTAAACCTGACACACTGGGTATATTTATTTTTTTATCAGCTGCTTTCAATCCATTCTGGAGCGAGACAGACCGTTGGCAAACAAGAAGCCAGCGCACTAGCATCCGAGCCCCTTGATACTGGCGTGTGTCACCATGATATGATCTCTCATGGGCAACCACTGGGTGCAATAAAACTCAGTCTCAATTGCATTTCAAATAGGATTACAAAAACGTGTGCCTTTATGAAAACAAACAAAACAAATCCAAACACCGAGGTAAGAGTGAGATGTGGTGATCCACAAACTGAAGCCCACCGTGAGAGGCTACAGAGGAACAGGCAGCTGGCTACGCCCTCCCCCACACACGACATCAGAAGGAACGCGGTGGCACATCCAGCCAGCGGTGCCTTGGGCAGAATGTCCTGATTCAAACAGTACTTTTAACCAGTGAATTCCGGAACTAACCCTCACAGGCACCGGAGGATCACACCAGGGACAGGGCTGCGGGGAATTCGATTACCTTTCTCGGCACTGCTCTCCCCAAGGCGACCCCAGGGCTGGAGCAGAAGAGCCCGATGTTCACACCCGGGGTGGCGAAAGAGGACTTGTCGCTCGCCACGGCGATGTCACAGCTGGCCACCAGCTGACACCCGGCAGCAGTGGCCAAGCCGTTCACCATGGCAATGATTGGCACGGGGTGATTCTGGATCAGCATCATGACCTGAAGGAGCAAACACACCCACTTCACTTCCAGCCAAGAGTGAGGTGCAACATTATTGCTGATTATTGTATATGATTTTACTGTTTTCAGAGTGATTTTCATATGCGTCAGTGTATCATTCTATGAAAAAGAGGAAAAGCAGTCAGTCACCAAGAGAACTGACTTGCATTAAATATTGATTATGAACCAGACTGTACAATTTGGTCTTCTGGGAACCCAGGAGGAAGGAGCCGTATTCTACAACCAGGACTTGAAGTCTCAGGGGGAAGTACCCTCCTCGGGCCACAGGATCCGCCAGCAGTGGCTGTGGGGTCTGAACCCGCATCTGTGGGTCTCCAAGCCGCTGGTCTGTCCGCCCCAGCACGACACCACTGAGAGCCTGCAGTCCCCTCCCACTGCTCCCCAGCAGCCCCTCTGGAGAACAGCGCTGACTGCGACCTTTGGGGAACAAACCCTTCTATTCCAACCGCGCCTGCGTGGAGCCCTCGTGTCAAAAGTCTGAAAGTGATATTTGGTACTTCCTTGAAAAATTAAGGTGGAAAAGTGACTGGAAGGCAATGTCCTTAGTCATTACTTCTCACATTCCCACTGGGAATACTCTCTCAATTCTATGAATATGGTGGGAACACCCTGCTGTCGTCAAAATAAACAAAATTCCTCAAACAGAGCCATGGGCCCAGAGAGGGGAGCGCCAGCTTGCTCATGGGACACTCCTCCCTCCCTTGAATCTCCAGAACTTGAATTTATTTTTGAAGCTCATGAAATAACTTGTTTATTTCTGCATTTCTTCATGACACTCTAAACAGACTGTGTTGCTCTGGTAACTTCCATTTATAAATGGATGCTCTTTGAACCTGGCAGGGAGGGAGGGAGGAAGAGAAGGGGAGCTACATCTAGGCTTGTTTCCCAGGCGGCAACTCAAAGAAAACCCACCTTTACTGATTTGAAGATTTTGCCCAAGGAACTTACCTTCTGTATTCATAAACATTTGGTATTTCTCAGCTTTACATAAAACAACCAATGATAGGGGCTGGCCCGGTGGCGCAAGCAGTTAAGTGTGCGTGCTCTGCTGCGGCAGCCCGGGGTTCACCGGTTCAGATCCCAGGCATGCACCGACGCTCTGCTTGGCAAGCCATGCTGTGGCGGTGTCCCACATAAAGTGGAGGAAGATGGGCACGGATGTTAGCCCAGGGCCAATCTTCCTCAGCAAAAAAGAGGAAGACTGGCATCATATATTAGCTCAGGGCTGATCTTCCTCACCAAAAAAAAAAAAAAAACCATAAAAACAACCAATGATATATTAAAGGATATAATATCATACTCTACAGTAGTGGTTCTTGACTTTTTTAGGGGGGTGCCTTTTGAGAACCTGATAAATGCTAATGCCCCTCGCCCTAGAAGAATGCACATGGCTATACCCATACCCCGACACTGCTCATGGATTTAGGGGGTTCGTGCACTCCAGGTGAGGATGGGGTGTTTAGTGACAGAGCTCATCCTCAGTGAGCCGCAACAGCAAGGAGAAGGACACACAAGAACTTCTCAAGTCTCGCTGCAAAAAAGGAAAAGTTTTTGTTTTAGCTCTGAATGTCGTCTGTCGCCTAATGAACTGAAGTTACTTATGAAAAGTCAACTGTGATTAGAGTTGAACACTCCGTCTCCTGCCTGCCATCTATGATGGGCTAGAATTCCGTACAACCTGGTGGGAAAATACTTAGGTAACCCAGCATATATCAACGACATTAAAAATATTCATACCTTTCATAGGAATTCTACTTCCAAAAAATTCTGAAATATGGTAAAAAATGCTGTCTGGACAAAGATGTTCACCAAATCATTATTTTACAATAGTAAAAAAACTATAAATAGTATACACAGATAAAAATAAGTAATAAAAAATGGCTATGCAAACTAAACAATATCCATTTAATGGAATGCTGTGTTCTCATTGTGAAATTTTCCAAGAGAATTATCAGCTTGGTGGTCTGGGGCGTATGTAGTGGTCTGGAGCCAGGCTGCTGGGGTTTGACGCCCACTCTGTCACTCACTGGCTGCCTAACCCTCAGTTTTCTCATCTGTAAAGAGGGTATAATGATAGTACCAACCTTACAGAACATGAGAATTATATAAATATGTCTAAAGTACTTATAATATTACCTGGCACATAGTAAGCATTCAATGCTATAATCATACTATGCTATTACACAGTAAAATCACCACCTATGTATAATTATTCAGACAAGTACACATGGAAAAAGATTAAAAATAAATGTAGCAAAATTCGTATTAATTACAGTTTTCTCTAGGTGGTATGATCACGGTATAGTATCAGTAATTTATTTTTCTTGCTTTTGTTCTTTTAGATTTTCAAAATTTCCTATCATAAGTACTTATTACTTTTATAATTACAAAGTATTTTAAATAAAGTTAGAGAACAATTCAGATGAGATAAAGGGAACAGAAATAATAAACAAGCTGGGATAATCAACCCCTTGATAGTCAAGAATTGATTAGACCTCCCCTTTTGCCTCCTGAATGAGGTCCTTTTTTTTGGTCCTGCCTACTCCAAAATGTGACATCAACTTAACTCTGCCCTAGCCTACGGAACAGCGCGACTGAGGGTTCCACGTTATTTCCAAAAGCGCGAGGCCTGTCCCGATGCCATTTCAGGGGTGGGTGTGAGCAGAGAGAAGAGTCTCCTCCTGGACTAGAGGCAGGGAGCGGGGTCTGGTGAAGGCTGCCCATCAGCTCACACAAGGTCCCTTTGGCTGTTCCATAACCCCGTGTTTCTCCTCATTCTCCTATTCCCGATTTGTAAACAATTAACTATCATGCGGTACTTGTGGTCCGTAACAAATCTGCTATAGTTTTTAGAAGCTGAGCCAAGTCAGGTACTTTTATCTTCCTTTCTAAAATCAGACTTTCTCATGCATGAACCGAACAATGACTTATCTAGCTCATTCTGTTCTAATCTGCCTGCTGATTAGACGTGGAAACTGAAATCTTGCACAAGTTCAGGGTGCTCATATTTATCCAAGACGATTTAATTTTCTTAGGAAAAGTATTAAAGAAATCAATACACTTTCACTCCTACTTCACTACATTAGGGCTGGGTCCTGTGTAGACGCTGTGTCTTTCCAGTGAGCCGGAGGCATCCGTGGGTTGGAGGCCTCCACGAAATCCGGCCTGTATCCTCTGAAGCAGCCCTGGCTCCCCTGTGGCCCTCTGTGAACCTGTTTAGATCTCAGTTCATGCAGACACCACGGCAGACGGATAAAAGCAGGTCCTTTATGGAGGAGGGGAGGGCTCTACTGGTTATCTTTGATGAGTTTCTATTTTGGCCAAATATACTGGGTATTAGTAGAAAAATAACTTCCAAAGCACGAAGCCTTGGCAAACACAAGAGCAGAATGTTACATAAACATCATTAACGTGAAACAAAAGCCCTATGTCTTAGCTCTGGCTTGCTGCCACCTCTCCATGAGGCCTCAAGTCAATCGCTTTTCTAGTTTGTCCCTCCACGAAATGAGAAAACTATAATCTGATCTCTTTATGGGTTTCTGGAAGGGCAAGGAAAACAAACGATGGACAGAGAGGTAACTTAATCACCTTCCTGTTCACCTCCCTCTTGCTTACCTCTGTCTACATGATAGGAATCGTTAACATTTGTTAAATTATTAATGACCAAACAAAAGAATAAGTCAATGAATGAATGAAAAATTAGGTCAAGTAATCTTAGGGTCAGGTTATGAACCTGTTTTTTATGTCTTCTTTCTTAACTACATTTCCAGTTTCAGTTTGGCAGAAAACTCTTTTTTCCTTCTATTTCTTTCAAGTTTTATGTATATATTAGTGCTCAATAAACACGCATGAAATGAACAATGTGTTACTTAAAGTTGGATTCCATAGTCAATTTTTTTATTATCTAGGGGTTGATTTGATATATTTATAAATCAGCCCAAACTTTTTGTTCTTCCTCCTCCGTATCTATCGGCAATTTCCCTCCTTCATATGGTTAAAGAGACAGAAAGGAAGAGGTGAAAATCAAGAGGTTAATTTTCCTACTTGGAGGTGGTGATTCTAAAGGTTGGTTGAGAGAAGGGTTTGAAAATAATTTTAAAAATCATATTTATTCCATTTATGAATGTTCTCTCTTGCCCATTAACAGAGCTGTTTTAAAATTTTAAAAATTATAATAATCTTAGGTTCTTCCTCTCTAAAGATGTACATTTCCATCCTTTACCTCTTACTTATGTGTATACTAAGACAAACCCCCTTAATGCTTGATGTGGCACTATTAGTAGCAGCGTATATTTTATTTTCTTTGGCATATAACAAGATCAACAGCAAACTATGGTCACTTCTTAGAAGCCTAACCAAAGAGTTGCTCGGATGAAGGATTCACAATGACCACAGATGTGTCAGTGTTTCTGCCGTGGTAGGTCTCATAGATAAAACCTCATCTGAACTAGAAGCTTAATTCAATATTTAACACAATTATCATTTTCAGGCTTGCAATGTCGACCTTCACCCTGGCTTACCTCAGAACAGGTTCGAAACACTTCAGCATGATAATCTGGGCCTTGCTCATCCGTCAGTTCCTTTAAGTCATGCCCAGAAGAAAATACAGGCCCCTCAGCTGCAAATGTTTCCAGTTGAGAAAAGAAAATAAAAAGATGTAAACAGCCAGAGCTGGGAAGTTCACTTACTTGTCTACTGAATAACTTTAGCGAACAACTGTAGCGATGCTGTGGACACTGAGAGAAAGTTAAAGGCCTAATTTTGATAAGAATAATTCCAGTTTGCCTGAAGAGTTATAGCCAGTATGTCATGATGACAACGCAAGGGAGGCATCTGTCCGCTAAAAGGTCCGTGGTGGAAATGCATGAAAACATTCAAGCACAGATAGGAGAAGCCTCAGCAAGCAGAGGCATGACTTGTTTTCAGAGCTGTCCCTCTGCTCTCACACTTCTGTTTCCGGACTTGGTCTGGCCTGAGTGTATCCACTCACACAAGGCCATCGAAACCCACTGCGCCTTCTAGTGTCTCTGTCATTGAGTCTCTAGACAACGGCCACCCATGGGGGTTAGCACTGGAGAAGGTAGAGAGTGAACAGAACCCCCTTTTTTTACAAACGAGGGATCTGAGGATGTCGTTTTAGTGTTATTGTTGTCATTCAGAAGAACTACAAAATGTAATTCCACTGATAAGCTGATAACACTTTCTCATATTTTCCTTTTCTGGTGGCTGTTTTGACAGGCAATATTATTCCCTTTGAACAAGTGTGGAAATTGTGTCGTTCAGAAGCCGGCTGCCTTTGCTGCATCTGGGTCATACCCCCATGTCTGCTGGACCCTACAGTTGTTTTCCCTTCGCTACATGAAACAGTTGAAAATCTATATTCAACCATTGATAAGAAGGTAACATTCTCCAGAAACACTGATCCTTAATTTCAAAAAAAAAAAAAAAAGGGCATCACAGAGCATCATCCATTTTATTTTTTGTGGCTCCTTTAAAATACCGACATTTCGGGGCTGGCCAGGTGGCACAGTGGTTAAGTTCACACGCTGTGCTTCAGTGGCCCGGAGTTCACAGGTTTGGATTCCGGACGCAGACCTATGCACCACTTGTCAAGCCACGCTATGGCAGGTGTCCCACATATAAAATAGAGGAAGATGGGCACAGATGTTAGCACAGGGCCAATCGTCCTCAGCAAAAAGAGGAGGACTGGCAACAGATGTTAGCTCAGGGCTAATCTTCCTCACCAAAAAAAATAAACAAACAAATAAAATACTGACCACTATTATTTAGACCACCCACATCATCACCAGATAATTTGGTAAAAATTCCTACTGGAAAAAGAGCCTGGAAAGAAATAAGCAAAATATGGCACCACTGAAGAAGACCGTAGATATCAGTTGAAAGCTTGATAAGAACAGAAAGACAAATCTATCAAATGCCCTAGCAGCCTGGTCCTAGCGGACTAGGTAGTCTACCTAAAGGATTCAACCCATCTTATCAGGTCCACGAGGAAGTCAATTCTCTGATTTTGATGGGCAGACCATCACAGCCAAGTGTGGCAATGTTTCATATCTGACAAAAAGGAAAAGACATGTATTTTCACTGCACAGTAATCTTGACTATAATTTCCACAGTTAATAGCGTTAGGACCAAGGCTCCCACTACACATGAGTTTTCCATAATTAGTGTTCTTGTAAAGGAGCTTCAACACAATTCTCCCGTTAAGTGAGGGAATGCCCCAGTTAACCGAAGCATTTTGAGAACTCTTTTCTGGGTACTGCAGAAGACTGAGGATGGATATCAGATAAATACCTGAAATGACAATGACTTTCAGATCTTTGCTCTCAGCTTCGTGAAGAATGTCACTTTGGAGAGATTTCAGCATTGCCAGCGACAGCGCGTTCCTCTTCTCTGGATTGCTCAAGACGATCTTCCTGCGAAGAACATTTTATAATTACTGGGTCATGCACCAGTCAAAACCAGTAAGGGCCCCTGTAATTCCTTTCTAATTTGGGAACTATTTTTTAAAACACCAGGAAGGAGAATTGCAGGTGCTTAGATGCAATGAAGAGGGTCTGTCAACTCTCCAGAGGTACGCTAAGTCAAAACAAGGGGACTACCTGAAATGCGGGCTGGGTTTTCCCCCTCTTTCCCTTGATTTGTTTCTCTTTTTCTCCACGTTTGCTGTCAGAAACATGACTGCCACCTCCACAGAAAGGGCAAGTCACAGCGGCTCCAAAATCATTGTGGCCCTTACTGAGAGGCTGTGAGTTCCAAGACAGTGGCGGGAGCCCAAGGAAGTTGCCACACACTGCTACCTTCCACTTATTTCTCCCCGTTGTTCTTCACAAAGAATAAGGTTAGCAGAAGAGCCAAGAAGGAAATACGACCCCAGATCTCCTCCCACCCACCCCACAGAAGAGGCAGCCAAGGTACAGCTGCCAAAACGCGTAGACAGCAGCATTTTCCCATCTTTTTTTTACAGAGGCATCCTGTATTCTGGAAAATAATTCATGCTGCATGAGAATGGGATATGTGAAGAACAGGACTGAACCGTGTGTGTCATCTCACACAGGGCCTGCTCACTATTTTCAGGTTCCCCACCTGCTGATTAAAATAACCTGAATTGTCATCTCACTGTCTCTTCACAGAAATGTCTTATTTTTGCTGTTATAAGAAACGGGCAGCAAGCCAGACATCAGATTATTGTTATAGATTTTATATCTGTTACCCATCAGTCTCCACCCACATGTTTTCTGCCTTCCTTATTCTTTTTTGAATCTGATAGTCCTACCGCTATGTGTCAACTAGGATCCTCCATAAATAGTCTCCTGTATTGCTGTTTTCTGGAAAACCACTTTGATGACTGAATTTATTTCAGGGCAATAAGAATAACCATCTTCTTTGGAATACCATCTCAGGTTTGCTGCCATCTTCAGGTGGCTGTGATATTCAGGGTTCTGTTTCTCATGAACACGTTCTCTCCTAAGTACAAAAACGACTTGTAGCTGACATGCTCATAGACTTTGAAACCTGTATTTTGGGAGTGGTGGTTAGAGAACTGCTGATAATCTTTCCAGTAAAATAATGAGTGTGCTTGTGGTAGCAAACCTAAAAAGCTGCCATCCCATCCGTGACAAATGCTTAAATTAAATTCTAAGGCCTCAGGCAAAATTGGGTAAAAAGATGCCAGCCCCCAAATGCCATTGCTGCATGGCAGTGTCTGTTCAGATGTGTCCCCTTAATCCTTTGGCTTGTGCATTACACCCCCTGTCAGAGTGTTCTAGATTGCTGAGTTCACTTTTCAACGCGGTGTCACCAGGCTTCTGTTCCTGCCACTCCTCTAAAACTGTCCTCACCATCTCCTATTTGCCAGAACCAAATCCAGTGGCCACTTGGATCAGGCTGTCCTTCTGGAAGCATATTCCTGCTCTCCCGGTTATTTGGTACTTGTTTGGCCGGTCCTTCTCGACTTCTCCTAGCCTTCTGCTAAGCCCTAATGCCAGCGATCCTCGGGGCTCCCTCTTTTGCCCTCTTCTTGTTCCATACACTCTGCCTCGGTAGCTTCGCCTTGGCCTTGGCGTCAACTACTACCTCTGTGCTGATGACTTGCAATCTTTGCCCTACGTCAGTCCTCTCTCCTGAGCTCCAGCCCTGCCAGTTCATTCAAATGCCTCCCGGGCTTCTCCACTGACGTGTCCCTTGGGCACCCCCCCAGCTCCCAAAGCTCCCAAACTTGCCCCCTCCTCTCTCCTTTATTTCAGTGCTGTCACTCAGATGCCCAAGCCAGACACTGAAAGCCATCCTCTATTCCTCTCTCTTCCTTATTCAACTGGTCATCACACCGGGTTGATAATACCTCCAAAAAATGTCACCAGTCTGAATTCTCCTAATGGCACTCTTGCTTCAAAACCCGTGATGCCTTGCACCTAGAGCTTCACCAACAGCACACTCGTTAGATGGAATCTCTTAGAGAGTGAGGTCACCGCCAGGGCATGTGATAAAAGTGGAACGTTTCCATTTACAAGGCAAGAGATGGGCGCTGTAGATGCCCTGATGAGCTGTCTGAAGATCTCCTATTATTGGAAATTACCAGAAGATCCAGGAGGCAAGGCATCACCATGTTCACAGAGGAGACACTCAATGGGTATCTGCTGACTGTATTAATGACCAAAAAGAGCATTTCTATTTTTCACAGCCAATTCTACCAACGCCCGTGATTTTTCATCTCATCATGTTTTTTTGCCATCTCTTTGAAACCTACGTGGTGAGTACACTGAGTTGGCACAGCAGAGTGGGAGGCAGGTTGGAGGCAGAGGGACCCTTCTCTGACTCCTGGCATTCCCACCTACTGGCTGTGTGGCCTTGAACAGACTGTCACCTCTCTGAACTTGCTTCTCCACCATAAAGTGGGATAACATCATCTATGTCGCAGACTGTTGTAAGGGTTGGGGGTAAAGAACATGCAGTGTCCACCAAGTACCCAGTTCATAGCTGGCCCTCACTACACGACAGCAGCATTGCTGAGAAACAGCTTTGAAAAGGGACACTCGAAGCATGACCGAGCTATTCAAGCTCACCTACTTAGCACCCAACATTGTTCTGCTTTATTGCTGGATTTGGGGATTTCCTACCTACAAAATGATTCCCAGCATTTATGATAGATTGTTTCCATCATCTCCCTTTCTGATTCATGTTTAACTCCAGAGAACTCAACCGGGCCTTCTTTTGTCAACCGGCTGCCAAGCCAGAAGTCAGGCTTCTGACAGATTTGCAAAAGCAGAACAGCCCTTGAAAATGGGCAAGAAGGACCCCTACCTGGGCCCTGCATTTTAATTTATTTTATTTTGTGTGTGGGTGTGAAGAAGATCGGCCCTGAGCTAACATCTGCCAATCCTTCCCTTTTTGCTGAGGAAGACTGGCCCTGGGCTAACATCCATGCCCATCTTCCTCCACTTTATATGGGAGGCCGCCACAGCATGGCTTGCCAAGCGGTGCGTCGGTGCCCACCTGGGATCCCAACCGGCTCCGGGCCGCCTCAGCAGAGCGTGCGCACTTAACCGCTTGCGCCACCGGGCCGGCCCCTGGGCCCTGCATTTTAGAGCACCCTGCTAGGACCTTCTTCCAGCTGTGCCCCTCTAGGTGAGCAAGGAGCCCACTGGGATGATGGGTGTGCCCACCTGGAAATCACCACCCCCTTCCAAACCCCGCTGTAGTTACCCGAGACCCTGGAATTCCCAGGCTCTGCAGTGGGCACCCCCAGGACCATGGGGTGCCAAGAGCAGCTGTCTACAGGGGCTGAAGGGACAGAGAGAATATGGGCACGCTGGATGGGGTGCCTGCAGACCTGGGTGCCAAGCCCCTGGCAGAGCAGCAGCAGGAGGGGTGGAGAGGTGGGAGGGGGTGAGGGCAGGGTGGGAAGAAAAGATAAAAGCTTCAGGCCAGCAGCTGGCTTTCCACAGCTTCTGGGGAGCTCCTAGGGGCATGAGGATTGTAAATTCAAACATGGCCTTCCAGGTCTTAGGAAGATCTACTTGTCAGGGGAGGAGAAAACATGTTTAGCAGTTAGCCGGATTCCTAACTTTCAAGTACTTAGCCATGTGACGCAGGCCTCCTTGCCCTGGCCCGGCAAACGTCACGTGAGGCCTGGATGGGACTAGTGGCCCTTCAACCTCTGCTACTTCATCCTCCAGTTTCCAGTCTGTGCACCGGTATGTTTTTTTAAAGGGATTTAGGCTCGTTGAGCCAAAGGGCAGAGCTCAGGACGGTGTGTCCTGCATCCTATTATTGACCCGCCCCCACGTGGCCCTGGGGGTGCGGGCCAAGGAGCAGCTTGGCTCAGCCTAACCCGGCCCTGAGCCAGGTCAGGTTCGTGCGAGGCACAGAACCTTTCCCGAAGGGCTGCCTCAAAGGCCACAGCAGCGGTGGGGCCACCTGCAGAGGGGCCCACACTGAGCCCCCAAGTCCAACCACTCGGCTCAGCTGCCTTAAGGGGTGGAGGATGTGCTGGGGCCGTCGGGGACAGTCCGACTTAAAGTCCCCCGTGTGTGTCCTGCAGGGTCCCCAACGCTACCCTGCCCGGGCTGGGGGCCTCTGCAAACCCCGCATCCGCGGACGTCCCCGCCGCCGGACTGGGCAGTGACGGAGCGGTGGCCCCGCGTGGGGTGGCGGGCGCCGTGGCCCGGCCCCTGTGCGCGTCTGTCCTCCCGGTCCCGCCGTCCGCCCGCACTGGGGACGGCGCCGCTCGCCCGCGGGCCGCTCCGGGGGCAGGGCGCCGCGGCCCCGCGCTCACCTGATGCCGTCCTGCTGCCGCACGCTGGTGGGTCGGGACCCCGGCTCCGGCCGCCCGGCCCCGGCCAGCCCGCGGCTGCAGAGGCCGGCGACGAGCGGAGCCCACGGGCCGCGCCCGAGCCAGCTGGGCCCCTTCGCCCCGAAGGCCCGCAAGCCCGCGGCGGCGGCCATGGCAGCGGAGACGCGTCCCGGAGGCCGGACACTCGAGGGCCGCTGGTGCGAGCCGGCCGCTGCGCTCAGACCGCCCCCGGCCGCGGGCGGAACCGGGTCGCGACTCCCAGGCCCAGGCCGCGATCGGACTCCTCTCCCGGGCCGGACCCCTCTCCCGCCGCCCCGCCCCTCGGCCCCCGGCGCCCCGCCCCCGAGCTCTCCCGCGCCCCCTGTTGCTCCCGCCCCTCCCTGCGCCCCGCCCCCGGCGCCCCCCGCGCCCCGCCCCTAGACCCTGGAGCCCCGCCCCCTGATCCACCAGTCCCAGCCCCTAACGCCCCGCCCCCGAGCTTGCCCGCGCCCCATGACGCCCCCACCTCCACGGCTCCGCCCCCCATAAGCCCCGCCCCCTCGCCTTACGCCCCGCCCCCCCCCACCCCCGCCGACCCCGGGCTCCCTGCACCGCCCCTGCCCCGCCCCTGGGCCCCTGAGGCTTCGAAGGGGTGGGGCCTGGGGGCAGGACGCAGAGTCCAAACCTGCAGGCCCGCTCGGCGGTTTGTTTGCCTTGGCAAGGCCGGATAAAGAGTTTAAGGGAGGCGAGGAGCGGATTCACTTGTTCCTTTCTGCACCAACACCGAGAATGTGGTGGCTCGCCTAGGTTAGAAACATGAGTGTCGTCAGGTGGCGACTGGCGTGAGTGGTGGATGCCACTTTATTACAAATTGCTTTGCGAAGTGCTTCACCCCATCCCCGGGAAACCCGCCCAGGCCTCGCAGGTGATCACAGGTCAGCCGGTGTCCCACGCAGGCGTTGACTTTTGAATGCTTTGTGTCCTCTCTTACTGAGAACCCGTGGGATCGACATGTATCTCTTGGGTTTTTCAGATGCACCCAGGAGGGCAAGGGAGGCCCTTTTCAGGATGTAAACGGCTGGCACGGGTGGGACAGGGCATATCCTGCGGCTGAAAGCCTCAGTATGATGCGACTATCCTCATTGTCATTTGCTGGTTAACTGCTTCCTGTATTGGTTCAATTCCCAAAGTCTGGAGATTTGTGGGACACATGGAAGGAATGGTCTCGGCCTCACCATCTTACAGTCACAGGTGCAATTCTTGGCTTTTGGGTTTTAAAAGCCCAGCACTTGAGGGCTGGAAAGAGCAGCAAACAGGCATAATAGATTTGGGGGTCACAGAGGAGTCACAACAAGGCCTCCAGCCTGAGGCCAGATTAAGGTCCTCCAGGATTGGGGGCCAGGATAGGGCAAGTAGGACTGGTAGGAAAAGCCAGAAGAGGCTAACTGTTGTGGGATTTGGGAGAGGGAGGGGCCAAGTCCTCCTGGAGAAGAAGTGGGAATGGTGGGAAGCCCCAGCGAGGGCAGAGGCAGGCTTCTCCTTTTCCTTGGTAGAACTTCAGGGGGTCACGAGGCTCCAGATGGCACAGGATGTCTGGACAGGTGGGCTTGAACACCTCAGAGAATTTCCCAGGGCCCAGCATGATGCTGTGACAACAGACTGGTCCCTGTCCTCTGAGAGAGGTCTGGACCCCAAGAGGCCCTGAGGTGGGGAACAGAGGATGACTCAGCAAGTGAGGATTGACAAGTGGAAGACAAGGTGGGAATGAGGACATCCTGGATGGGTGACATCACCTGTACCCTTCAGGTAGGCTAGCATATGCCCAGGTAACAACAACAACAACAGCAAAAACTAGTCTAAGTGGCTCACACAACAAAGCCCCATTTCTCACTCACACTACAGGGCTACTGCAAATCAGCAGAAAGCTTTGTGTCAAGTCAGCACTGAACTTGCCCAGGGAGCTGATGGAGCAGCCTCTCTGGAAAGTTGCCAGTCTCTGTGGCAGAGGGAAAAAAAAAAGAATGGGGAAAAGCATAAACTGGCACTTAAAGCTTCCTTCTGGAAATGTCACTTGCTCTCAAGTTTCATTTGCTGGAGCAAGTCACGTGGCCACCTTCAGGTGTGTGGGGAAGTACAACACTCCCTTATGTTTGGAAGGAGGGAGCCAAAATCTTTTTGAGCAATGACTACCTAATGACTACCACACCTGCCCAAGCACAGAGCCTTGGTGTTATAAACTAACTTATGCTTATTACTCAGGGATCATGGATAGAATTCCAAATTGGCTTAGAGCAAGTTTCTGCTGTCAGGCAGAATGAGGGTTTAAAATAGAAATTAAGCTCATAAATAAAATGAAGTTAAATTTCTAAAATACCCACATTTGTGCATTGGGATTTGTATCTTTCCTCTTAGTCATGCCAAATGCAGAAGAGGCAGAGCATGCCACCAGAGGCTGCAGGTCATGCAGGATCAAAAAGTCTGATCAGAATCATCACCATCGTGGACCAAAGTCCACCAGCAGAGGACATTTCTCACCTTCAGACTAAGATTAGTTTCACCAGGAGGACAGGAGATTTGGTTGAGAGAAGCAGAGACCGCTCCATCCCAACATAGGAGTTGGAGTAGAGGAGAGAGAACTGGAATATAGGGTTTTGAGAAAAAGAAGAAACTAGAACGGCATTCAGAGCCTGAAAGTTGCAGATGAAAACGGACAGTTTCAGAGACACCTGCTTCTAAATTTTATTTAGTAATAATAATAGTCACTCTTGAAGAAGCCCCGGCTCTGTGCCAGTGTTTGCACTTGGCTTTACTTCTGCCGTCTCAGGATAACTTGTGAGGCAGGTATCATTATCCCAGTTCAGAGAGGTTTTGCCAGCCCCGCTCCCTCTCAGCACCCTGGTTACAAAGTTGGGACTGGGCACTGGAGGTCAGCTGAAGGATGGGGCTGCGATGGAGGTTTCTGTGCTCATCTAAATTCCTGTGCCAGCTCTCCCATCCCTTTCATGTCTCCTCCCCGCATTTCTTTCAGAGCCTGTAGCCCCGGTTTGAGAGTGGCGAAACACACAAAGAGGGACGTGGAGATGGACGG
Organism: Ceratotherium simum simum; assembly: GCF_057802395.1. Taxonomy (NCBI): domain Eukaryota; kingdom Metazoa; phylum Chordata; class Mammalia; order Perissodactyla; family Rhinocerotidae; genus Ceratotherium; species Ceratotherium simum. The sequence goes on from NC_141931.1 coordinate 22,185,044, forward strand.
CTATCGCATTATCCAAGAGGGAGTCGCTATCGCTTGCTGGAACACTTGTCCATCCTTAAGCAGTGTGAGAGTCTTTTCATTCGGGCTGTTTCTGCAGGCCTCCTCTGCCTCATTAATTTTGATAGGGTCTGCTTGTCTCTTCTCTCTTGTTCACTGCCCTTCTAATCTATTTTTCCACACGGGCCCTCTCCTTGACACAATTTGATTTCCCGGTTGCTAGCAGGCTTCTCTCTGGCTTTGATTTATGTGCTCCTTCCCTGGGCCACATGTCTTTGCTGTACAGATGTGTCTTTGCTACCTTTTCACAGTTCCTCTAAAGACCCACGGATGCTTGGCAGAACGTTGCAGAAATAATGCAGAATAAAAGGCTATTCCAGGGAGCCTGGTGTCTCCAGCTTGATGTAGGAATGAAGGAAGACTTAGAAGTCCTCAGGGTGCAGAGAAAGAAAGTGAAGGGCAGATTTTCAGCTGCTTATGGAGTGGTGTTTGAACTTCTTCTGATTATTGATTTCAGACCCTTCTGAGACAGGCGTGTAATGACACGGTTCAGAGGTACAGTGTGAAAGGGGAGCTGAGTTTCAGCAGAGATCCTCTGGCATCCGGCTGATTCTCCGCCCTCATTCTTCCCACATCTGTCCCCCCTCCCCCCAAAAAAGTCATATGAGGGTCAAACAGCCATAAACAGAAACAGCTGCAGATGCTTTTCTATGTTCCAGTTTTATTATATTTTATTTCTCATCCACCAGTCATTATCCAAATGCTTTTTGCAAACCTAAAACTTCTCCACAGGGACCCATGCCTCAAGTTGGGTGAAAATTAATTTAGAAATTAAATGGGGTGGGAGTGGGGGTACATGGGTGAAATTAACTTCCTTTTATCCCCACTTAGCACAAATTCTTGAGTTTGCTCATATACCTTAAACCAAAGGAACTCAGTAACTTCAGGTAGGGGAGGTAGAAGAGTGATGTAAGCTGATGAAGAAGCCTGTGTTTCATGGTCATGACTATAGATAACTATAGATAATGAGCTTGCCAAGTTAAAGGATCCTAATAGTGGCCTCGATAGAGAGCAAGGAGTCACTTGGGAGAGGAATGTTGAACGTTTGATCCAATAAAGGATGCTAGACAAAGACCGCCATGTGGAGGCCACAGAGCCATGCAGCTCATCACCGTTCAAGGTCCCTCGATGAGGAAAGGACAAGAGACCACAGAGCAAGCCAGCCTCCGAACAACAAGTCGCAGAGCCACCGCAGGGGCGGGATCCACTGGTTCCTGTCTTCCACAGCCTCTGCGTTTGCACCACACCTCACCATAATTATGATCCCCCCACAGAACGGAAGGTTAAATTGTGTTTCGATACTTCAAGAAGAAGGGAAAAAGGAGTGCACATCCTGGCATGGAAGAGGTTAACCTTCCGCCAAATGGAACATTCCGCTCTGCAAATGATCTACTGCCTGAATATTCCAGAGAACCTCAGCGGAGAGTTAAGGGGGTGGCAGTGGGGAGGGGGAAGTGGAGGATGTGCCTGACTGGACAGAGGAGGGATGATTTCCTCCTTGGTTGCTGGGAGGAAGGGATGGGGCGGGTTTAGTTCTTGGTAAGTTACTAGGTAACTAGTTTGATGACTGTAGTGAGTTGCCTCTGAGCCTGTTTCCTAATCTGTAAAATGGGGGAAATAATACTTTCATCCATTCAAAAAATATTTGTTGAGCATATCTTGTGCTGATCTAGGCACCAGGTACTGATCTAGGCGGTGAACAAAACTAAATCCTCACACTCAGAGGGCTGGCTCAGTGTGAGGAGCCACAGGAGGTTTTTAGCAGGGGAGTGAGTGACACAACTTGACTCATATGTTCAAATGATTCCCCTGGATGCTGAGTTGAGAATGAACTATAGGTAGCAAAGAGCAGAAGCCAGGAGATGAGCGGGAGGAAATGGCGCTAATCCACTCAAGTTGGACAGGACAACGGTGATGGTGGGGGTGGGGAGCAAGCAATCGAGTCTGTGTACACCTATTTATATTTTGAAGCTACAGTGGACAGGATGTGCTGATGAGTGGGGTGTGGGTGTGAGACAAGGAGGGAGTCAAGGATGACTCCAGGGCCGGCCCCGTGGCTTAGCGGTTAAGTGCGTGCGCTCCGCTACTGGCGGCCGGGGTTTCAATCTAGGGCGAGCACTGACGCACCGCTTCTCCGGCCATGCTGAGGCTGCGTCCCACATACAGCAACTAGAAGGATGTGCAACTGTGACATACAACTATCTGCTGGGGCTTTGGGGAGAAAAAGGGGAAAAAAAATTAAAAAAAAAAAGGATGACTCTAAGTATTTTGGCCTGAGCAAATTATCTGTAGGCCAAAGTTCTTATGATTATTCTACATGACAGGTGGTATAGAACGCTGTTGATGAGTCTGGTGGGGGCCAAACAGCCTGGGTTCACATGCTGGCTTCACCACTGACTTGCTGTGTGGACTTGAGCATTTTGCTTAACCTCTCTGCCTCCATTTCTTTGCAGGTGAAATGGTGATGACAACACTTCCTCACAAGTGAGTGAATAAATGTAAAAAGTTTACCCCAGTGCCTGGCATATGGCAGGCTCTCTGTAAACGTTTGTTATGTTGAATGAGATGTATGTAATGTATGTATGTACCTGTATGTGTAATAGGAGCTTGGGAAACTCAGTAAATGGTTAGCTATTTTTTTATATAACATAATGTGATACAATTTCAAAATAGATAGGAGTTATTTCAGGTAACTTCTATTTGCATTTCTGTTCCTCTCTTAGTCGAGCTGCCTTGGACACTGGGTGCCTTTATGTTGTCTTTCTCGTCTCAACACCCCCCTCCCCCAGTGATACCCTCACACGTCACAGTCCTTCCACGGCACCCCTCACCCCCCATAGGGGTATCTGTTCTCCTATTCCCCAAGTGAAACTTAGTGTGACCAGAAGTTAGAGACCCACAATCTAGTTAAACCACTGCATCTGGCCTCATTTCTCACTCCTTCCTGGATATCTCTAGTTGGGTGTCGTCCTTGCTCCCCAAAGTTGAGAGGTCCCAATCCAAAGTCATCCTCTGCCCCCACTCGATCCCACATCTACCCTTTATTCCTGCATAGGCTCAAAGCTCTCATGTCTCCTTGAACGCCTTTCTCACCCTGACTTCCCCCTAGACTTGGGGTTCCCCACTTGAGGAGTTTGGGTGAGGTTTTTCCAAACAACATACTGACCATCCTTCCCTCTCATGCTTCACCCCCATGCCCCATTAAGGCTATTGCAATGGCCTTCAAATTTGGCCTCCCTGCCTCTAGCCTTTCGCCTTGAAATCCATACTGGGGCCAGAATAGGCTTCTGGGAACCCTTCTCTTCATCCCCATTGACAGCTGCTTTGGTGCAGCCACCGCTGTCCCCTGACAACTGCAGAAGCCTCATAACTGGTGTCCCAGAGCTGCCCGTACCCGCTTTGGGTGCATTCTTCACACTGTAGCAGAGGGATGTTTATAAATTGTAGATGCGGTCGAGTTCTCCCCAGCTCTCCATGGCCCTTAAAACGCAGGTTCATTGCCATGACTTATAAGACCAGCACAGACTAGTGCCTGTCTCCCTCTGTGCCACCTCCTGCCACCCTCCTCTCTTGCTCCTACCCTCCAGTCACACCCGCCTCTTTCCAGTCCCTCGAGCTCAGCAAACTCCTTCCTTCTTCAGGGCCTTTGTATGAGCATGGCAAGTTCATTTCCCAAATATTTACCTGGCCGTCTCCCGTGTATCCTTCGGGTCTCAGTTCTAATGTTGTTGTCTCAAAGAGGACTTCTCTGACCCCCCATTTCAATTAAGTCCCAGCCCCTCCTTATTCTCTTGTAGGATCTTGTTCTTCTTGTTCATCTGCCTTATCATAATCTTTAATCAGGTATTTATTTGCGTATGTGTTTCTTTATCATCTCTCCCTGACTCTGCTACAAGCTCTGTGAGAGCAGGGCCCATGTGTGTTTTTCTCGCCACTGTTCCTGGCACAGATAGGCACCCTCACATTTGTTGAATGAGACCATTGAATAAATCAAAGAATCAACGAGCATCTCTTCTCTGCTCAAAAACCTTCTCTGGCTCCCACTATATCACCCAGAGAAGCCAAGTTCATTTGATCTTAACTCACATCATTACCCTTCACAAATCCATGCTCCAGTGACATGAAACTCCTTACTCTTCTTTCCATAGGTCCTGCATGTTTCTGCCTCAATGGCTTTATTTGACCACAACTTACAATACTTCATGAGCGAACGAATGAATGATTGGCCCTAAACCATACCCAGCCTTCAAGGACCATGTCAATGTCACATCTGCCGTGAAGCCTTTCAGATGCCCTCAGCTGGAATTAATTTTGCCTTCTTCCAACCTTTCATAGCACTTTCTCTGTAGCCACTAAGGGCATTTGTCACTTTCTACCTCTTCTTTCGAGTTTCCTTCTGCATGTCTGATTTCCCCTACTCAACCGCGAGTTTCTTGAGGGCGAGATCCATGTTCTAATTATCTTTGTATTTTCCCTTGATGCTTCAGCTACAGCAGGTGCTCAATGTAAGTGAAGACAAAAAATTATTATGGATTATTGATTCAACGTGTTGATGCTTTTTCCAAGAACTTAAACGGTAGTTCCCTTTAGAGACACACGAGGGTGCCCTAACCAAGCGAAATGACAGACTGCGCTATTTGGATGCGTTTCTAAATTATTTTAAAGATGATGGGGCCCCTTTTGAATTCTGTCTCACTGGTTGTATCGACCAGCTGTGGATGACAGGAAAGAAATGTAAAGGACGATTTAGTGGGTGAAGTCAGAGAGTTAGTAAATCAAATCCAAAGACAGCATCTGTTCAGAGAGAAAAGGCAAGACACAGCACCTGCGTTCTCCGAATGAGGGACCCTGTGATCACAGACTGTGGGTAGAACACTGATATCATGGGCCTCCACAAGAAGAAGGGCTGGGGGTTGTGCTATGCACTAAATTGTGTCCCCTTGCAATTCATCTGTTAAAGCCCTGACCCCCAGCGTGATGGTATGTAGAGATGGGGACTTTGGGAGGTAATTGGGTTTAGATACGGTCATGGGGGTGGGGCCACCATGATGGGATTAGTACTCTTAGAAGACGAAGAAGAGAAACCAGAACTTGCTCTGTGCCATGTGGGACATAGTGAGAAGGTGGCGTCCGCAAGCTAGGGAGAGGGCCCTTACCAAGAACCGGATCATGCCTGCACCCTGGTCTCCAACTTCCAGCTTCCAGACTGTGAGATAATAAATCTCTGTGGTTTAAGCCACCCTGCCTGGGGTATTTTGCTATGGCAGCCTGAGCAGACTGAGACAGGCTGTGTACAGGGGACAGCTGCCTTTAACTCTTTTCTCTTTCACAGAGAAACTGATATTTTGATAAGAAAGTGCTGAAACATACGTCAGGAACAGACAAGAGGATTTCAATCCCCTCTCAGATCTTCTGATTTTATTCTCTTAAAGTGTATGTGGTGTTTTGAAGACCTATCTTACGTGTAATAAAAAGCACCTCTGTTCTCTTCTTTCATATCAGTATGTTGGTGACAAATCTCTTTCATTAGTTTGTTTGGACCAGAATTTTATTTCTATTTTTGAATGTAATCCATTCCATTCTTAATGTTGGAACATTATGTTGGAAATGGGCAGTGAGAGCTCTGTCACCTGGGCTAAAATGAGTTTTTTTTTTTCCTGTTGGTCTAAACATGCCAAACATTAGTTATGATTAATCCAGGGATGTCTACACAACAGTAGCCCCTGTACTGCTCCCAGGGCACCTTGGCATGCCCAGATTTACATGTGTCAAACCATTGCTCTCCTACCCCCTGCTGCTGTAAGGCTTTTATATTTTTTAATTTACATGTTTATTTATTTGCATAAACTGAATTTGAATAAGCTGAATGCATTGGAAAATTCAAAGGCATGTAATGAACGAAAGAGTAAGGTGCAATTTAGAGTGAGTTACAAGCTGAAATATAAACTCCTCCTTTCGTGTCCTCCATCCCTCCTCCCGCCTACCCCGCCCAGTGCTTTGTGCTATTGTGTGCACGGCTCTCTGCATGTGGGTGTCTGTGCGTAATCGTACGTGTGTATAAATTAAAGACAGGCTGAGTTTCACATCTGGGTCAACATGGTGTAGCCACAATAACATGTAAGTGTCTCCTCCCTCACCCGCCTGCTTGAAATTGCAGGGATCTCAGAGAAAGCTCTGAATTCCACAATCCACGGAATTGGTGAAGAGGGACCAAACCAATAATCACTAGATCTTGAGGAGTAGAGAGGTCTCAGTTTATATCTAAGTTACACGTGTTTTCTAAATGTGTATATTTTATAACATAAACTTGGAATAATACAGTGTGATGTTTTACTGCCTGCTTTTTCCCCTAATAAATTATAAATATTTCCATGACACTGAATACTCTGCAAATGACTTTGATAGCATCGTGCTATTTTATCATATAGCTTTACCATAATTTATTTAACCAATCTCTTTTCACAGACAATTCAATTGTTCCTAATTTTTAATATCGTACATAATACCACGATGAACAAACCTTTTGCATAAATCTCCCTGCACATCTCTGATATTTCTCTAGGGCAAATTCCTAGAAGCAGAGTCACAAGACAAAGGATAGGAACATACTTGAAGGCCTCTGGTACTTGTTGCCAAATTGTTTTGCAGAAACACAGTTCCTCTGCTCTCTCAGGTGTTTTAAAGAGAAAGGGTGTGACCTTGGAGCAGACTTAGAAATCACCTGTTGATATGGTTGAATTTACTCCAGAAAGATTAAAATACTCACTGGATGCCTTGCATTGTGTATGTACATGCAATCTGGTAGAACAGACAGTTTTTCAGGTATTTTAAAAACTTCCTCTGCATTCATAACAACTAAGGGAAATGTGGCAGAGATGGGATCGGCAGAGGATGAAAGGGGAAATCAAGAATTACTACAACTTTACAATATTGTTTAATCATTCCAGACAGTTCACAGATCGATTAGCAAAAACTCCAGAGAAAGACCCAAATAACTTTGAGGTTAGATTGTCATTGATTTAAGAAACAGGCATTTTACAAAATGCCTATTTCAGTAATTAGGCGATCTCAGTAATTTGTGCCCCTTTGTAACACAAGAGATGTGGTCTTCTTGCCCAAGGGATCTAAATAGAACATAGCATCATCTCCCTTCTCCCCAACTCATGGGAAAGGGGTCTCTTTCTTTTTTTTGTGCCGTCTTTTATGTATGAAGGAACTGCCTCTGACCTCCTTCAGGCAGATGTGCTCCCTTGATATTGTTTTTGCAAAAATGTTGCTCATATCCATCTTTTGCATTCTGTCTGTCTTCCCCCTGCCTCCCCACCATCACTTCCATCACACCGTTATCAATGGCTTCCACTATTCTCAGCATGGTGTAAAGGGAATGAACTGGACCTGGAATCAAGACATCCAGGTTCCAGTAATCTCACCTCTCTAGACATGTCTACTCATCTATCAAATGAGTGTTAAGCTAATTGGGATTAGCTTGGAAAATCAGAGCTGGACAGTAGTTAAAGCAATAAAAACAAATTTTATTCAGTACTATTGCAGTAGGGGAAAGAGACCTCCGTATAGAACCAGGCTCAATTCTGATGACAGCATGGGCAAGTGGGAATTGATAGCCAAGGAGCAGGGAGGGGGTCTGTGGATGGAAAATGACTAAAAGGAAACATCAGAGATGAACTGACCTAACAGGATTCTTGCTGAAGACAGGCCGGGGTGATCACACATCACCTGGGGGTGGTGGAGGACCAGGAACCTGATTAGATATTGAGGGTGATCAGATATGGAGGATGGGGGATTCTAGCTAAACCAAATTAGCAAGTTTCTTGCTAAAACTGGACAATGCACAGAAAACATGGAGTCCAAAAGTCGAGGCCTGGTGGAAAAAGAATTCAGGGAGACTGAGCAGAGTTTGGTTGAAGAGAGAATCTTTTTTATAAAATTTTTTATGTATATTTTTGCTGAGGAAGATTAGCCCTGAGCCAACATCTGTTGCCAATCTTCCTTGTTTTTTGCTTGAGGAAGATTAGCCCTGAGCTAACATCTTTGCCAATCTTCCTCTATTTTGTACGTGAGACGCCACCACAGCATGGCTGACTATTGGTGTAGGTAGGTCCGCACCAGGGATCTGAACCTGCAAACCTGGGCCGCTGATGCAGAACACGCTGAACTTAACCACTATGCCATGGGGCTGGCTCTAGAGGAGAGACTTTTTTTCAGGATGTCTTCCAACTGTGTCATGAGAAGCCCTAGGGGTTCTGAGGAGGGGCCTTGGGACTGTGGATTGCAAGAAGATGGTGCTGAGAGGCCCAAGCAGGTAGCCCCCACCTCGCCTGACAGCTCCACTCTTGTCTGGCAGGTAGATTGGGTTCTATCTAAAATTTGCTTGTTGAAATCAGGAGAACCCTTTCTTCAAACCTTGCAGACCATTAAACCAGCAGATGTGGGAAGACCCTTCCAGATACACCATTTTAGGATTTTGAGTCAGCCTAAAGAGAGCAAAGGGCTTAATTCATTCTTAACGGACATCCCTGGGAACTTGGCATGAAAGGGAGAGAGGCTTTTTATGAATCACAGAAACCTGCTACGCTCGGGCTGCCCCGTCCTCTTGTCAGAAGTGTCTTCAAGGACAGACCCTTCCTTTAAGCGTGCTTATGCAGCCAACCCTGAAACTCAGGATTTGAGCCCGTCTCTTCCCCTTCCAGTGCTAAGTATTCATCACGGCTCCTGACTTCGCAATTTTGGGCTTTGTCCTCTGTGGGAGGCCCTGATTATTCATCCATTTCCACAACACACACTGTAGTATGGTTAGTGCCTGTTCTGCAGAGGAAACTGGGACATGGAGAGGACGCACAGCTGACCCCACACAGTGCGCGTTGTCTGTCGGCGGGAGCCAGGTGGGACTAGAGCTGCCTAAGAAACACTTCCCCTCCTGCCAAATGTCCCTCTGCCATGGAGAGACATATTTCTCCTTTCTGATCTCTCAATGGCACCCGGAGTGCTTTTCTCTTTTTATTTTCTTCTTCTGGGAAACCAGCCATCACAGTTTGGCAGCAGTGCCCATGGAGGCAGCTTCTGGGCTTGGAAGGGCGGGGCCTCAGAGTCAGAAGACACACCTCTCAGCCTCTGGGAGGGTGATGACGCCTTTCCCGAGTGGCAGATAGAAGGAGGAGACAGTCAGTGAGGTTGCCCTTGTTGCCCGACCTCTACCTCATGGAGGCCACTGCCTTTGGTTGCCTTGGGGACATTCATGTGCTGCAGCAAAGGGGCATCACAGAATAACCCAGAGACAACCAGGCAGTCGATTGAGTCTCAAATAACATTTAAACTCATCATCATTCATGACTTAAAAGCCCAGGCCCATTTCAGTTGCAAGAGCAGTTCCAGAAGTCTGACGTTGAATGCTAAGAGGCCAAGCCCAAAGAACTCGGCAAACGAAGGTTATACCGCAAGGCAGAGCTTCCCAGACGTTTCCATTTTGTGGCTCACGTAGAAAATATGGTGATACTGTATTTGCAGAGTATACCGGGCAATGCCACTGGCCACCCACCCGGGGTGACTGTCCACCTCAGGCCCCACCTGGCTGCCTAAGGGTGGAATGAGTCAACATCTTATCCCACCCATTCTAGCTGCTGCCCAACATCAGGAAGCTCTGCCAAATAAACAAGAGTTGGGAAGAATCACAATGATGCCACAGTTATGTTTCCCATAAAAAAAGACATAAAAATGATGTCTAGACAGCAGAGAATAGAGTGAGACTCTGGTGTGGATACCCTGAACAGGGCTTTCCCTGGGGGAGTCTGGAGGGGATTGGAAATAAATTTTTTAAAATTCAAGATAGGACCACAATAAGATACCACCTCACACCCATTAGGATGGCTACCATCAAAACACTAGAAAGTAACAAGTGTTGGTGAGTATGTGGAGAAATTGGAACCCTTGTGCACTGTGGGAATGTAAAATCGTGCAGCCGCTGTGAAAAACAGTATGGAGGTTCCTCAAATAATTAAACGTAGAACTACCACATCATCCAGCAATTGCACTTCTGAGTATTTATCCAAAAGAATTGCAAGCAAGGACTTGAAGAGATATTTGTACACCCATGTTCACAGCAGCATTATTCACAATAGCCAAAATTATTGGAAGCAACCCAAGTGTCCACCTACAGATAAATGCATAAACCAAATGTGGTATATACATACCATAGAATAGTATTCAGCCTTAAAAAGGAAGGAAATTCTGACACAGGCTACATAATGGATGAACCTGAAGACATTATGCTAAGTTAAGTAAGCCATCACAAAAAGACAAATACTGTATACTTGCATTTATATGAGGTGCTTGGAGTAGTCCAACCCATAGAGACAGAAAGAATGGTGGTTATCAGGGGCTGGGGGAAGAGGGGGACGGGGGAGTTATTGTTTAATGGGGACAGAGTTTCAGTTTGGGAAGGTGAAAAAGTTCTGGAGATGGATGGTGGTGATGGTTGCTCAACATTGTGAGAGTACTTAATGACACTGAACTGTACACTTAAAAATGGTTAAGATGGGGGGCTGGCCTGGTGGCATAGTGGTTAAGTTTGCATGCTCTGCTTCAGCGGCCCGGGGTTCGCAGGTTTGGATCCTGGGCCCGGGCATACACACTGCTTATCCAGCCTTGCATGTGGCAGGCGTCCCACATATGAAAAAGTAGAGGAAGATGGGCACAGATGTTAGCTCAGGGCTAATCTTCCTCACCAAAAAAAAAAAAAAAGGCTAAGATGGTAATTTTGTGTTACATGTATTTCACCACAATTCTTTAAAAATTCAACACATAGGATAAAAAAAGAAATTCCAGATAGGTTGGGAGGATCTCAGACAGAAAGGACTTGCATCTTGATTTTCTAGAAAAGCCCAACGAGGTCACAGCCCTGGAGAGACGTCATCTCTGCTAGAGCAAGTGACATCTCTGCAGAGGCCAGTAGGACAGAGGGTGGCCCCTTCTCTCACTACTACATCTGCTGGCCGAAGACTTCCCCTCTGGGGAAAAGCAGGAGACGGAAAACCCTGATCTGCCTGACTCAGAATGACTAGGAAGTCATTAAACTGACTTGGGTTGCCTGGAAGTGACTAGATTAATTTCTGCTATCAAGACAGAAATGATGTTACAGAAAAATATAGACAGCACACCCCTGCACATGTGAGGTCATGACCATAAGACTCATACTCCAGAAGAAAACAGAAGAACATATGTCAGACGAAAATAGGACCGTGGCTTGGTTTGCCCCAGAGTGCTCAGCCATCTGGTTACACTGTAATGGTGTCTGTCACTTCCTTTCCTTCATGTGGTCCTACCCAGACAAACTTCCTCAGCAGAAGTGACTGGCACAAAGGGGCCCAATGCAAATTATAATCTGGGTCCCCCACAGATCCCTTTCCTATTTTCAGAGTCCAAGACTTGTAGATGTATTTGTGACTGATCCTGATAAAAAATTTCAGATCTTGTGAACTTTGGTCAGAGCAGAGCAAGTTTGTGTGTGTGTGCTTGACTGTACTGCTCTCCGCCTCTCATATTCCTTCTGAAATGGATTATCACTTTCCTTATTGCTACTGGTATAACCCCAAACATCACCAGTGGATGAGGCCTCGTATACGTTCATACCTACCCTGCAATGTGGCTGCGTTTTTATCTTGCTTTATTAGAACTTTTCTCCTAGGGTCTCCTTCTGAACATTTCCAGTGCTTTCCAAGGATGCCGACATGTCCTGCAAATCTGTGCTGGCTGTTGCTCACCCTGCCCCTGGGCCCTGTGCAGAACTCTGAGGAGTGTCTCAGCCGCTGCTGCCCAGGGCTCCCTCTTCTTCCTGTGGGAGAGTCTCTCACAGTTTCTGGAACAGAGAATTCCCTTGGGCTTCCACCCAAGGTGGGTGTGGACTCTTCCCTTGCCCCTCCCCCAAAGTGACAACTCAGGTCAGGTTGTAACTTTGGCAAGACTTTATTTTTAAGAGATTTTAACAACAGAGGGTAACTTCAGGACAGTGACTGGTACAGGGTAGGTGTTGAATAGATATTTGCTGAATAAATGAACTGCACTCATAGCCCACAGGCCTAGACCTCCTTGCCTGTGAGGTTCTATGAGGCAGGAACCAACTTGAACGGATCCCAACCTTGAAGTCTAGGCCCAACTTTCACCTTGCAGGATCCAAAGGGAGGAAGCTATTTCTCCAATCTACCCTCCTGCTCATTTCCTCACTCCAGGATGGGCCTCTTTCGAGGTGATGGACTACAGGAATGCCCACCCCTTACTCATGGGGGAGTGGTCGTGCCCAGCAGCCTCCAACAGGATTCCATGGTCCAAACCCAGCCCTTTCCAAGTCCTTCCATCTTGGACAACATTACAGCACTTGTTGAGCAGGTCGGCCAGTGTGTGGCTTTCACAGCTTCTCCTCAGGTAGAAGGTGAGAATCTTTCCCCACATCCTTCCCCCAGTGAGAACAAACAACTCACAAAACACAACCACAACAATAAACACCCACATTCAAACCAAAAGAATAACCAATGGTTCCCGCAAGGTGTCATCTAAACCCAGGCGGAGAAAATAGCAGCATTTCTCTCAGAGAACTGTCAGGTCTGCAGGGCCTTAGAGGCCTCCCCTGAAGTGTACACACATTAAAAAAAAAAAAATCACTTTACTGAGGTATGATTGACACACAAAAAGCTGTACGTATTTAATGTTTACAACTTGGTGAGCTTGGAGATGAGTATACGCCTGTGAAGCCATCACCACGGTCAATGCCACAAACACAGCCATCACCTCCTCCATCACCACAAACACAGCCCCCGCAACTGCCGTTCCACTCTCTGCTGCTGAGTCTGACCCTTTAGGTTCCTCCTATAAGTGGGTCATGTAGTATTTCTCCTTCTGTGTCCGGCTTATTTCTCTTAGCGTGTTATTGAGCCTTAAAAGAAGGAAATCTTGTCATTTGCGACAACATGGCTGAACCTGCAAACACATTTTATACCACCAAACTAGGAAGTCGGCTTCTCAGCAAACAACATCCCGTTCAGGTTATTTCGCAGCATTCCTGAGAACAAGGAGCCACTATTAGCTTTCCACTGCTAACACGCCGTAGGGTGGCTTTCCCTAAACAGGGACACTGTGCCTGGCGGGTGAATTCCAGCATCTGGCACAGGCTTTGCCAGGACAGTTCAGCCCTCCCCTGCCACTGGCTCTTTCCAACTCCCCATGGGGCTCTTTCCTTCTGTCTTTGTGGGGTGGGGCCCAGGCACCCACTGAGAGAAGCCCGTCCCCATCCTGGATCTTGTTGCTTGCTCTTGGCTGGCTGCCTCCTCCCCAAACCCCTGCCGGGCCCCGGGTCAGGTCAGCTCAGCTGCCCTGGCTTGGTTTCGGCCTTGACCCTCCACCCCTCTGTTTGGCTTCTCCAGGCCTTCTCTCCCCTCTGATGGGGCCTCCAGGCTGTTTCCTTTGCAACTGATACCCCGCCTTTGTTTCAGTGGGGTCCTTTTCTGGCTCAGATGTCAGCAATTTCCTCTCTTAAGCTGAGCGACGGCCATCGGCATTACTCTTCTCTCCAGTCAAGGGGTTGGTTGGTCCCAACCACCCCCTTTCTAAACCAGTTGGGGAAAACAAAAGTTATTCTTCGCATATTTCCCTTTTGCTATCCATCTTTCCTGCCTCCTTTCTTTCTCTCTCTCTGAGGTTGGACACGCTGTGTCAGGCAGAGCCCTGGATTCATCTTTTGTGTCAAAATGGAGAGAGGGCATTTCCGCTGTGAGGTCGGTTGGGTCAAGGTCCCGAACAGTCTTTTCCTTTTGGCTCCTACTGGTCTCTGGCACTTGGTCAGCCCTGCTCTGCTGGGGGTGGGAGCGGGGCCCAGTGCGGAGGCCTGACACAAAGGCGGCCCCTCAGACTGCTTGCCGGGCGGTGCCTGGGGCACAGACATTCCCTCCTTGTTCCCCAGAGCCAGCTGGGCCTTCATCCACGGACTTCCCGCCATGCCAGCTCCGTTTATGAAAGGACAGTTCTTCCTTTGAGGCCAAATGTAGCTTCTACTCCACCCATCCTCAGAGGGGCTTCTTGGTCTAGGGCCTGTCTGTGGTGCAAAGTAATCACCCCTGTGGTTTTGGGTGAATTTTAAGGCAAATTTGCATGAGGGATGAGGGCTGGATCCCAGGTTTCTACTGGGGTTTTGCTCTTGGGCTGACATCCTCTCGCAGCCTGGAGCTCCATGTTGGGGTAAGGCCGGGCTTCCAGCTCCTCTGGGACACCTGAGAAGGCTTTGCAGACTTCCAGGCCATATGTCGCAGTGTCAGAGGAAAATACCTATACGTACCATTCAGATCCTGGGACACGGGCGACTGCTGTAGCACGGGCCACTTTCGTCTCTTTACTTCCTAAAACTCCTCCCTCCTCAGCTGCCCCCCTTGAAACACAGCGAGAAATTTTTCCAACCAAGATCTTAAAGTTTTTCAGAGATGTCCGTAAATTCTTTCTCCACTGCATCCGATGGTAGATGTGTGATGTGTTCTGTGACTCTTACAAAAGGTCCAGATGAGGGTAAAAAAGGTCCAGAAGGTTAAGGCACAGGTGTGGGTGCCCAAGCCTTCGTCCTTGCTAAACTCCCGAATATCGTCCTCTTAGTGTAACAGTCATGGGCTTCCTCGTCCTCGGGCGTGGTTGGAGTCTGGCAGATTCTTCGCAGCGTGGGTGTGGGTTTTGGTGCATGTGAATGTGTGGGCAGCCTTTTATCTGGATTGTGATGCCTACCCAGGCTCTCCTTTTGCTAGTGTTTGTACAATCAGAGGGTTAGGAGTTCAAACAAATTCACTCCTGGCTTAGGCTTCATGCAAATTCCGCATCTGCTCCTTGTAACTTCACACAAGTGGGATGTGTGATCTGGCTCTTTGTACTTCAAGTCCTGGAAACGCAGATGCCTTGACAAGAGAAGACTCTCAGAGGGTGCTGCTGAGGGAAATCCAGAGCAGCTGGGTGCCTGTGGATGCCCAAAATAACAGATATTTCTCAAAGCAAACAAAAATAGCAAGGATTTTGCAATTTTTAAGGAATCTTTTCATCAGGAAAGACAACATAAGTTCATGTTTATAGTGATTCGATGCCAGAGATGCCTCATGCAAACTAAAAAAAATACCCAGGCATGACTGTGTCCCCACATCCTTGTGGCAATGCCAAAGTGGGTGAGAAAGTGATGGGCTGCGAGGGAGGGCCTGGAGGTACTAGATAGAGTCAACGCTTCTCTTCGAGGAGGGAAACCCTAGTGTGCTAGTTATCCATCTTGAGCTGTGCTGAGTGCTGGTGTGGAGAAGACAGTAAATTCTGGATTCTGGTTGCTCTGTTCTGAGATCGTCCTAAGATCTTCCTGAGGGTCTCTCCAGACATGGTTCAAAATGCAGCCGGGCCATCCAGAACTGGCGCGAGGTTGCGTGAGCATCAGCCGTCTCCCCAGCTCCTGCCTTTCTTTCTTGGTGTCTCAGAATCCCTCCTACTTTCTACCCCTTGTCCCTGCAGGAAAGGTGGTGGGGCAGAAGCTGTGGCTACACGAATTCAAAGGAGCCTCTGTTAGGAGGCGGCCTTGCCTCCAACACTTTATTACACAGGGGACAGTGCTCCTTCAGCTGGCACAGATTTGGGTGAGCAAGGAGTCCTGTTTCCGAAAGTCCTGTATCTGTTCGCCAGGGCGAGGTTCTGTTGCTTCTTTTCCTCTCTCTAATGGCCTTTTTTCTCCCACTCTGAATAATAAGAATGATAATGGAGATTATTCACTCACTCAATGAACATTCATTGCGCACCTACCATAGAGCAGACGCTGCTCTATGACTGGGGCTATGCCTGTCATAAAATCTTCCATGTGTTTAGTGCTTTACAGTTTACGAAAGGCTTTCAGTTCAATCACCTAATCTTTTTTTTCTTTATGCATTTTTTTATTTCGGTAAAAGACACATAACATAAAATTTACCATCTTAACCATTTATAAGTGTACAGTTCAGTAGTGTTAAGTATATTCACATTATTGTGAAACAGATCTCCAGAACTTTTTCATCTTGCAAAACTGAAACTCTGTACCCATTAAACAATAACCCCCCTTTGTGCCCTCCCTAGCCCCTGACAACCACCATTCTACTTTCTGTTTCTATGAATTTGACTCCTCTGGATATCTCATATAAGTGGAATTGGGCGGTATTGGTCCTTTTGTGACTGGCTTATTTCACTTAGTATAATGTCCTCACGGTTCATCCATGTCATAGCATATGACCCTAATCTTTTTTAAACCTCTATGGCAACCCTTCAACTTGGGGTTCCATGTTTCAAGGGTGAGAAAATTGAGGCTCAGAAGAATTAAGCAATAGCTCAGGGCCACATAGCTAGTGTAGTGGGTTGAATTTTGTCCCCCAAAAAGATAGGTCCAAGTCCTATCTGTAAATGTGACCTATTTGGAAGTAAGGTCTTTGCAGATACAATCAAGCTATGGATCTTAAGATGAGATCATTCTATGTTTAGGGTGGACCCTAAATCTAATGACTGACATCCCCATAAGGGAAAGGAGAGGCGGATTTGAGATACACAGACACCGAAACACAGAGAAGAAGGCCATGTGAAGAGAGAGGCAAGTTCTGCTGCCCCCGAGCCAAGCAGCACCACGAGCCACCAGAAGCTGGAAGAGGCAAGGACGGATCCTCCTCTACACCCTTTGGTGGGATGCGGCCCTGCGACACCTTGATTTCAGACTACTAGCCTCCAGAGCTGTGAGAAATAGATTTCTGTGCTTGTAAGATGAAAGAACTGACTAAAATCCAGATGCTGTGACTCCTAGTCCAGAGTTCTTTGCACGAGAATGGATTAGGAGAGAACTCCTCAGCGAGGTAGGAGGGTTTCCATGTGATCACGTTTGTACAGGAGAGAAAGGGCTATTTTGTGTGAATCCCCTACTCAGCTCCCTGGGTCCCTTCCGTACACAGCCAGCCTTCTCTCCTCCCCGTACTTCCTAAACTTGCAGACGTCCCAGAATTTAAGCCATACGGAAGATGGATTGAAATAACCATGCACCGCATGGCTTCTGTTTGCCCCTCCAGAGCATTCTCCACCTTCTCCCCCCTCCTCTCTGCCGCAGAAGGCTGACCTGTACGAACTGATCAGTGGGCTCTCTTGCCTCCTGGCTTCCAGGTGGGGGCAAGGAGGGTGAGGTCAAGGGGTTTACTCTTCTGGCTGGCTCCCTTCCTGCAAGGTCACCTCAGTGAGGCTGGGTCCCTCAGTTAGAGGTCACTGCCCCTCTGAGTCTCTCCCTCTGGGGTCCGGTCTGCAGTCCCTCCCTTCTCCCTTCTGGCCTGAGGTAGTGGTCACCCCTGTAACTCTTCTCCCAGCCCCTCATCTACACTTTTACAGCTAATCCTTTAGTGAACAAACCCTCTTGTCATCACTCTTCTGGGCCATGTGACAGCCATTTCCTCTTGGAACCCTGAATGACACAAACCACTGGAATGTAATCTTCATGAGGGCAGTGATTTTTATCTATTTTTGTTCACAGGGGTATCCCAGGTGCCTAGAATAGTTCCTGGTAAATATTTCAACAAGAAATATTTGTCGAATGAGCTGAGTATGGAATGCTCAGGTAGGCTCTTGGCTGACCTGCGTTATCAATTCCTAGCATTTATTTTCCTCTTTATAGAGAGAACACTTTCAGGCAACTCTAGATTTAAAGTATGACTGAAATATTACTAGTAATAAATCTTAAGGTCGTTGTTTTAGGCTCGGCCACCATCCTGCCTTTGGGTAGGATAGCAGGACCTACAAGAATCCTTATGGTCCGTAATCGTTTGGCTGGAGAACGTTGAGGTTCACCCCAAGATTAGAACAACCTGCACCTGAACCTGCTGCCTCTCTGGCCTCCATACGTTTCTTCTTTTCCCTGCAAACTCGTAGATGGAGTGGTTGACATCAGCCTCCTCTCTGTCCTTCCCCCATAGTGCCTCCCAATGTCCCTCGTACGCTTGGCAGCAGGCTTCTCTTTCCAAAGGTCACTGACGTCTATATTTAAGGTGCCAAAGGTCTTTCTGCATGCCCATCTCTCTGAGCTTTGTGTTACCTTTGACCCGCTCACCACTCCTCCTTGGACAGCTCTCCTTTTGTGGGTGTCCTCCTACCACTGTTGGGGTCCTTTCGGCTTCCTTCCTTATTTTCGTCTGCTCTTTCTCCAGCTGCTGCTGCTGCACGTGACGTCATCGCCTCCTGGATCAAGACGTGAGCCACCCTGAGGGCCAGGCCCGGCTGCGGTTGTCCCGCATGCCCACGGCCCTCAGCCAGCTCTGACTTCATAAGCGTTGCCCAGAATGGTCGTTTGTTCTGGTTCTTCTCCCTCTACCTGGTCTCTGCCCTTGTTCCTGTTGGTTTCACATTGCTGCAGGCTGGCCTGACCACTGAGCCCTGCTCCCTCTGCTTTGTTCCAGATCCTGTGCGTAAGTGAATCTTCCCAGGCAGGAGGGTCGGGTACCCGTGATCTTGTCCTTTAGTGGGTACTTGGTTTCCTCAAGCAATGCTCATCAGTTGATGCGTTTGTCAAGATTCTCCAGAGAAACAGAACCAATAGGATCGATCTATCATCTATCTATCTATGTATCTATCTATCTATCTATCTATCTATCTATCTCTATCTATCTATCTACCTACCTACCTACCTATCTCTATCTATCTATCTATCTATCTATGTATCTATCTACCTACCTACCTACCTATCTATCTCTATCTATCTATCTATCTACCTACCTATCTCTATCTATCTATCTATCTATCTATCTACCTACCTACCTACCTATCTCTATCTATCTATCTATCTATCTATCTATCTATCTATCTATCTACCTACCTATCTCTATCTATCTATCTATCTATCTATCTATCTACCTACCTATCTCTATCTATCTATCTATCTATCTATCTATCTATCTACCTACCTATCTCTATCTATCTATCTATCTATCTATCTATCTATCTATCTATCTACCTACCTACCTATCTCTATCTATCTATCTATCTATCTATCTACCTACCTATCTCTATCTATCTATCTATCTATCTATCTACCTACCTACCTACCTATCTATCTCTATCTATCTATCTATCTATCTATCTATCTATCTATCTACCTACCTATCTCTATCTATCTATCTATCTATCTATCTATCTATCTATCTATCTACCTACCTATCTCTATCTATCTATCTATCTATCTATCTATCTATCTACCTACCTATCTCTATCTATCTATCTATCTATCTATCTATCTATCTACCTACCTACCTATCTCTATCTATCTATCTATCTATCTATCTATCTATCTACCTACCTATCTCTATCTATCTATCTATCTATCTATCTATCTATCTATCTATCTACCTACCTATCTCTATCTATCTATCTATCTATCTATCTACCTACCTATCTCTATCTATCTATCTATCTATCTATCTACCTACCTATCTCTATCTATCTATCTATCTATCTATCTAATCTATCTACCTATCTATCTCTATCTATCTATCTATCTATCTATCTATCTATCTATCTATCTAATCTATCTATCTAATCTATCTATCTATCTATCTATCTATCTATCTATCTATCTATCTATCATCTAAAGAGATTTATTATGAGGGATTGGCTCATGCAATTATGGAATCTGAGAAGTCCCACGATCTTCTGTCTGCAAGCTGGAGGCCCAGGAAAGCTGGTGGGGGAGCTCCTGTCCAAGTTGAAGGCTCGTAGAACCAGGAGAGCCGATGTCTGAGGGCAGGAGAAGACACATACCCCAGCTCAGATGGTCAGGCAGAGTGTGAATTGGCCCGTCTTCCACCTTTTTGTTCTATTCAGGCCCTCAACAGATTGGATGAGGCCCACCCACACTGGTAAGGACAGATCTTCTTTAGTTGGCTGACCAATTCAAATGCAAATCTCTTCCAGAAACACCCTCACAGACACACCCAGAAATAATGTCTAACCGGCTATCTGAACATCCCTTGGCTCAGTCACGTTGACACATAAAATTAACCATCACACTTGGAATATCTGCCTTTCTCCTCCATGTTAATTGTGAGTCAGGCCCTGCTCTGGCCTAGAACTCACAGCTGATGCTAATTTTACTTCTTAAAAAATTCCACCTTCTTTGGACAAGCTGTAGATGAAGAGGCCTTTAAGATCCCTCTCTTCACGACTGTAGGAACCAAATGATGGCCCTTCTGCTTTTAAAGAATCCCAGATGCTGAAGATCTATATGACTCAAGAATGAAGATTTGGGGTGGATGGCCTTACACTTTATTTTCTCTGATTGCGGTGAGGACTGCATTTTGAACTCGTTTCCATCTCTAATAAAGAAGCAACATGCAATTCTCTCTGGGACAGGTCTACAGGGAGCATCAGAACTTTTTCATTCAGGGCAGTCTGTGTACAGCACAGCGCAGTATTTCCCAAAGTGTGCCCTTGTGACATGGATAGATCTGGTTCCTCAGAGTGCCATTGCTTCTCAAGAAAAGTGTTCCATGGTCCAATAGGTCTGGGAAATGTGTGCATGAAAGCAAAGTTAGACAGGCTGCTCTATTGCAGAACTTCTCAGAGGCTTTACCATGCTGATTCAGCCATCACATCAGCAGAGATCTCTAGACTGCCCACCGTGTGTATGGTATTGTGTGAGATGCTGGGGACACGGGCCTGAGAAAGCCGTGGCTTCCGTCCTCGTGAAGTTTATATGCCAGCAGCCAACAGACATGAAATAACGAACTCTCCACTAAGAATGCAATTACAATGGTAAGTGCTACAGAGGAGAAAAGCGGGAGGTTGAGAGAGCATTGATCATTAGGTCCTAATCGAGTCTGGGGAATCAGGAATGGCTTTTCTGGGGGAAGCATGTTCATGTTAAGATCTGGAGAAGAAGAAGAGGTGTGCTAGGGGAAAGGGGTGTGGCTGGAAAGCATTTTAGCAGGAGGACAGTTTCTGCAGAGGTCCTGAATGGGAAAGGGCTTGGCATCTCTGCAGTGTTTTCAAAACAAATCTGATCAGGGAACTCCTTCTCCCCACCCCTTCCCACTGAGTGTTGTGGGACTATAATCTGGCTTTGGTGTTATAGAAAGATCCCTGGCAGGGATTCTAGAGACTCGGGCTGTGGTTGCCATGCTGTCATTAATTGTCTCAGAGACAATGCCCCTCACTTCTTTGAGCCTCGTTTTTCTTATCAATAAAATTAAAGGCAGACAGCATGATTCCTAAGATCCCTCCAGCTGTGGCATGCTGTGATTTCATGGGGATGTGCCTCAATTTCTTAGGGTAGAGAGAAGGAAAGTCAAGCTAAGTGTAAACAGGGGAATTTTTAGGCTGGAAGGGAAATAATTCAGCACTGTGAAGGGTGAGATAGAAAAATAGATAGAAAAAACCAGTGTGGTGGCCATCCTGAAGCCTTAGATGACCCAGTCAGGATGCTGTGTGAGCCAGTCCTGATGGCCTAGCAGTTAAAGTTTGGCTTTCTCACCGCCTCGGCGGCCTGGGTTTGTTTCCTGGTCGCAGAACCATACCACCCGTCTGTCAGTTGCGCTGTGGTGGCAGCTCACATAGAAGAACTAGAAGGACTTACAACTAGGGTATATAACCATGCCCTGGGGCTTTGGGGAGGAAAAAAAAAGAGGAAGATTGGCAACAGTTGTTAGCTCAGGGTGACTCCATGCAAAAAAAAAAGACGCTGTGTACTCACTGTACACTCGTGTCAACGTGCATTTGCCGGCCAGCTGCTCTGGGGGATACAGGCCCTGCCCTGAGTCGAGAGGGGACTCTGGAGTTAGCATGCCTTTGTTCCATTTGCTGTCTTCTTTCAAAGGCAGGATTTCCAGGGGTGTGAAGCCTGAAGGACTCTATTGGGGACAAAGGGCTGTGATGGACACTGGAGATGCCAGAGGGCTGCCCAGTAACCGCTGGCATCACTTCCCCCCAGCCCTGCCCCGTTCCAGGAGTGCAGAGACCCTGGAGCGGGAACCACAGCCTGGAATCCTGGAGAACCCAGCGGACGCTCGCTGCCGTTCAGGAGACTTTTAGAGGAGTGTTTATTTCATAAAGTAACACGCTCGCTCAGAATGCCAACAGAGTCCAATTTTTCAAACTCCTCCGGGTCAAGACAAGAAGACCCCCTGCAGCGTCAGCCTGGAAGTAGAGAACAGATAATAAATGAAAACCGTCACCTCCCAGGCTCCCTGTTTCTCTCTTTTTCCACTTTTGATCTCTCTCTCTCCCTCCCTCCTATGTTTTTCAGCTCCTTGGGCCAGATCCTTGTGTTCCATCTCTCCCTCCCTGCCCCAGAAAACAGACACTGTGTCAGCCTCGCTGGTTCTTCTGCTGCTCTCAGATTACTTCATTCAGAGAACTTTGTGTGAGAAGCTCCTCCCTGCTCAGAGGAGAATGGAACACTATTCCTATCTTTGTGTGTGTGTGTGTGTGTGTGTGTGTGTGTGTGTGTGTATGAGGAAGATTAGCCCTGAGCTAACATCTGTTGCCAATCCTCCTCTTTTCGCTGAGGAAGATTGGCCCTGGGCTAACATCCGTGCCCATCTTCCTCTACTTCGTATGTGGGACACCTGCCACAGCATGGCTTGACAAGCAGTGTGTAGGTCCGCGCCTGGGATCCGAACCCGCGAACCCCGGGCCGCCGAAGTGGAGTGCGTGAACTTAACGACTGAGCCACTGGGCCGGCCTGCACTATTCCTATCTTTGGCTTGGGACTCAGAACATTCTGGCGCCCCTGCCCCAGGCCCATGGTAGATATATGTATTGTAAAGGTCCCTCTCTGTGGAGACAGTCTATTCACTTGCTAGGGCCTCTGTAACAAAGTACCACAAACTGAGTGGCTTAAACCACAGACGTTTATTGTCTCACAGTTCTGGAGGCTGTGAGTCCGAGATCAAGTTGTGGGCAGGGTTGGTTCCTTCTGGGGCTATGAGGGAAGGATCTGTTCTGGGCCTCTCTCCTTGGCTTGTAGACAGTCGTCTTCTCTCTGTGCCTTTACATTGTCTTCCCACTGTGGATGTCTGTGTCCAAATTTCCCCTTCTTTTTTTCTTCTCTTTTTTTGCTGAGGAAGATTTGCCCTGAGCTAACATCTGTGCCCATCTTCCTCCACTTTATATGTGGGTTATTGCCCCAGCATGGCTGATGAGTGGTGTAGGTCCATGCTTGGGATCTGAACCCATGAACCCGGCCACCAAAGCGGAGCATGCCAAACTTAACCACTATGCCATGGGGCTGGCCCCCCAGATTTCTCCTTCTTAAAGGACACCAGTCATATTGGATTAGGGCCTACTCTAATGACCTCATTTTAACTTGATTGCCTCTTTAAAGACTGTGTCTCCACATAAGGCCCCATTCTGAGGGACTGGGAGTTAGGACTACAACATATGAATTTTGGGGAGATGCTATTCAATGCATAACAGCCAGTAAGTCTTAAACTTCAGTGTACCTAAGGCTTCTCTGGGGGCTTGTTCAGAATGGAGGTACCAGTAACACCCCCACAGAGTCTAATTTAGTAAATGTGGAATAGACCCAGGACTCTGTGTTTTTTACCAGCACCCTGGGATAAGTGTGATGTGCCCCCCTCTGCCATGAACCCTCCCCAGATGTCACACTGTGCACCCAGCACTTCACTTACTGAAGGCCCATAACAGTGTTGTGCCAACCACCTCACGCTGCAAGGAAATGACGTTCTTTTGTGTCGAGCTTTTCCTTAGTCCCCACTGCAGAGCCAGACTCGACTCACATGTCACCACGCCCCCTCTTTAATTTTCCTGTTAAGACCCTCATGGCATCTGGAGGCTGCCAGGCCCCCATGCACTGTCATTGCCCGGCCTAACTGGCCGGTGGGTGGTATGATGCTTCAGGCTTTGGGGCTTGGGGCCCAGCTGTGGTGCTTAATGGGCTGGTTGACCTTGGACAGATCGCTGGGCCTCTCTGAGGCTGAGTTTATTCTCTGCTTTGAGAAGCTTCCCCGTCCATCTCAGAGGGCTCCTGAGAATGAAACAGTGTTTGCAAAAGGCGCATGGCACAGAGCCTGGTACATAGAGAGGGCAGAGTGATAGTTACTGTCATTGTCTCCACTTGCACCAGATGGCAAAACCAGATTTAATTCATTTCTGCAAACTGAACGTGCTGAAGGGCGACATGAGAAACTCCATCACAAAGGCTTCGGAGGCTGGCTGTTCTGGAAGTGAAGAGCGAGCCTCACCTTTGACTGTAGCATCCCATGTTGGCAAGTGAGATCTGTAAGGCATGCTCTGAAAGCCTGGATTAGACGTCCACCACCCTGATGACTTCTCGCCTCAAAGAGACCTGCCCGCCCCATCTGCAGAGTTGGAAAACGAGTGCATTGCTGAGTCCACATTTCCCCCCAGGATGGTATAATGGGTCTGGAGCCAGACTGCCTGGTTTGAGAGGTCAGCACCATCACCTCCTGGCTGTGCCACTTTTTGCAATTCACTTGACTTCTCTGTGCCTTGGTTTCTTCATTTGTAAAGCAGGGAAATAATAGGGCTGTGAGAGTTAGTTTTATGTGTCAACTTGACTGGGCCAAGGGGTGCCCAAGTAGCTGGTAAAATATTGTTTCTGGGTGTGTCTGTGTGAGTATTTCTGGAAGAGATTAACATTTGAATCAGTAGACTGAGTAAAGAAAATTGCCCTCACCAATGTGGGCAGGCCTCATCCAACCTGTTGAGGGCCTAAATACAACAAATCGGCAGAGGAAGGGCGAATTTCGTCTCACTGTTTGAGCTGGAACATCCATCATCTCCTGCCCTCAGACATCGGCACTCCTGGTTTTTGGGCCTTGGGACTTAGAGTTAGACTGGGACTTACACCATCATCCCTCTGGTTCTCAGGCCTTCGGGTTTGAACTGGAAATACACCACCGGCTTTGCTGGACCTCCAGCTTGCAGACAGTAGATGGTGGGACTTCTCAGCCTCCATAATCACATGAGCCAATCTCTCATAATAAATCTCTCTCTCTCTATCTCTATATATCCTATTGGTTCTGTTTCTCTGGAGACCCCTGACTAATGCAGTTACCTACCTCACTCTATTCACAGTTTTTTCTTGCTGCGTAACAAATTACCACAGATGTATGGCTTCAAACAACACCCATTCGTAATTCTGTAGGTCAGAAGACAGGCAGGCTCGGCTGGACACTCTGCTCAGGGTCTCATAGGCTGAAATCAAGACTCTTACCTGGAGGCTCTGAAGGAGATTCCACTTCCAGGCTCACTCAGACTGTTAGCAGAATTCGGGACCCTGCAACTGTAGGGCTGAAGTCCCTGTTCCTAGCTTACTGTCAGCTGAGGGCCACTCTGGAGTGCCTGGAGGCCACCCACATTCCTTCTCATGTAGCCTCCTCCATTTTCAAGCTAGCGATGGTGCATCGAGTCCTTCTTGTGCTTCGCATTTCTCTGACTTCCTCTTCTGCCTCTGTTTTTAAGGTCCCATGGGATTATATTGGGCCCACCTAGATCATCCAGGATGATCTCTCTATTTTAAGGTCAGCTGATTACATCCACAAAGTCCCTTTTGCCACGTAAGGTCACATATTCGTGGACATGATAGTGTATTCACAATCTCAGGGCGTGGAATCTCCTTGGGGACCATAATTTTGCCTACAATGAGCATATTCCTTGAAGACTTTCCCTCTGGATCATAGGACAAGGCGTATTTTATATACATGCAATTTCCCCTTCATGTTGTAATTCTGTTTTGTTCCCTCTACCCTTCAGCACAATCTAGTAACTTGTGTAGTGGATGATAAAGCTGACCCCCAATCATCTGTGTCAGCCTGCCTCCGTGGCCCAATCCTTGTGAAGCAACGTGAGTGCAATGGATATTCTGCCACCACCCTCCAGCTCCAGAAACAGGTCCTTGTTTTTCTAAAGTAGTCCTATCCTACCCCCAGGCACATTGATTGGTTCAGAGATGGGCATGTGGCCAAAGATGGTCCATATCAGAAGGATGCTCAGGATTTCTGATCCAAATTGGAGAAGGATCACTTCCTGCTCTATGGGAATGAGGCAACTTATCTCAGGAGCTGCTAGTGCCCGTCTTGTAACCAAAAATGAGAAAGCCCTTGGATGAAACCAAACCAGGAAAACAAGCAGGGACAAGAGATGGAAAAGAAGATGGATTTTGGGGGGCATTGTTGAACTGCTAGATAAACCCTTGCCTAGAGCCCACCCCACCTTTGGGCTTTTCATTTATGTGAGCCAGTAAGTTCTTCTTATTGTTGAAACCACTTTGAGTTAGGTTTGCTCTTACTTGCCATCAAAATCACTCCAACAGACAAACTTGTGGTGATTTTACAGATTGGAGTAATGGATGGGGCCACAAAGAGAGGTGGGATCTGCCCTGTTTTTACCTCCCCCTCTGAAAAGCCTTTTTAAAAACACATAGCCCCCTTGCACCACAAGGACTGCAGCCCACGGGTTCCTCCTGTGGTCAACAGTGGAGAGAGGCATGGCCCCTGGCCGAGCAGGGAGGAACCCCCAGCTGGAGGAGTGGTGGTCACATGGGGAGCTCTGGACCACATGGGAACACCCATCTCTTTCTGCCATCACACCTTCCCAAATGCACCAGAGAGAGGTGACACTTAAGAGGGAAGGAAAGACTGACACTTGATTAATGTGTGTGAGGTCCTGGATGGTGCCTGGCACATGGCAGCCCTAGTAAAGAGCACTATTACATGTTCTGGGTTCTCTGAGGTGGGATTGGGTGCTAGAGTAGGGGGTGATTCACCAGAGAACAAATTTGTGTTTTTCCTCTTCTTCAGCAAAGACTATGCCTGGAAAACACCTTCACTCATTGTTATGGGCTAAATTGTGTCCCCCTCAGAATTCATATGTTGAAGCCCTAACCCCCATTACCTCAGAATGTGACTGTGTTTAGAGATAGGATCTTTATAGAGGTAATTTGGTTAAATGTGGTCATCAGGGTGGTTCTTAATCCCATGTGACTGGTGTCCTAATAAGAAGAGGCCATTAGGACACAGACACACACAGAGGGAAGGCCATGTGAGGACACAGGGAGAGGACAGCATCTAAAGCCAAGGGGAAGCCTCAGAAGAGACCAACCCTGCCCACACCTTGATCTTGGACTTCCAGCCTCCAGAATTGTGAGAAAATAAATTTCTGTTGCTTAAGCCACTCAATCTGTGGTATTTTGTTACAGCAGCCCTCCAAACTAATACACTCATTCAGACATTCGACAAATATTTATTGGACACTTTCTACATATCAAGTACAAGTTCATGCTTTCATGGATGTTACATTTGGGAAGATGGGAGTTGATGAAACAAGTTTAAAAATGGATAAGGGAGGTGTCAGCGAGTGTTAAACCCTATACTAATAAGACAGGATAATGTGATGGAGAGTTAAGGGGGCTGCTTTGGATTGGGTGCACAGTGAAGGCTCTCTGAGCAGGTGTCAGTGATAGCAGACCCTTAGGAGCAAGAGCGGGCACAGTGGCATCAATGAAGGGGCCCTAATTAGGGCCGATGTGGGCACCTTTGAGTCTCAAAAGGTGGCTCCTTCTGGAGGACGCCAGGTAGCTTTCTTAGCTGAGTTTGCAGAGGAAAAGAGGTGTGATTAGACTCTTTGCTTCAGAGGGTTTAAAGGAAAAACTGAACCCCCACCCCCAGGTTCAGGTTCCAGGTTCAGGAGCGGACAGAAACCTGACCCACGTAGCCCAGGGCTCCTGAGCTGGCTGGAGCTGCCCGGCTGGGGGCCGAGCGGGGCTAAAAGATGCTTACCTGGTGTTAAGGGCTGAATTGTGTCCCCCCAAAATTCATATGTTGAAACTCTGACCCCCAGTACCGCAGAATGTGACTGGATTTGGTGATAGGGCCTTTAAAGTAGTGATTAAAATGAGATCATTAGAGTGGGCCCTAATCCCATCTGACTGGTGTCCTTATAAGGGGAAATTCGGGGGGACCAACAGCGTGGCCTAGTGGTTAAGTTCGGCACATTCCGCTTCAGTGGCCTGGGGTTCAGTTCCTGGGCATGGACCTATACCACTCATCAGCCATGCTGTGGCGGGGACCCACATACAAAATAGAGAAAGACTGGCACAGATGTTAGCTCAGGGAGAATCTTCCTCAGAAAAAAAGAGGAAATTTGGACACATGGAGAGACACCGGGGATGGACACACAGAGGAAAGACCACATGAAGACACAGAGATAAGGTGGCCATCTGCAAGCCAAGGAGAGAGGTCTCAGGAGAAACAAGACCTGCCAACACCTTGATCTCAGACTTCCAGCCCCCAGAACCGTGAGAAAATAAATGTCTGTTGTTTCAGCCCCACAGGCTGTGTATCTTGTTATGGCAGCCCTTGCAGACTACACCTGGGTTGAATGGTGTTCCCCTAAAAGATGTGTCCACCAGAACCTGTGAATATTACCTTATTTGGAAAAGATGTCTTTGTAGATATAATTAAAGTAAGGATCTTGAGATGAGAACAGTCTGGATTAACCAGGTGGGCCCTAAATCCAATGACCCCCGTCCTTATGAGACACAGAGAAGAGGAGAAACAGAGATGGCTGTGTGAAGCAGGCAGAGACTGGAATTACGCAGTTACAAACCAAGGAACACCAAGGATTGTGGCGGCCACCAGAAGCTGGGAGAGAGGCATGGAAGGAATTCTCCCTCAGAGCATCCAGAAGGACCAACTCTGCCAACACCCTGATTTCACACTTCCAGCCTCCAAAACTGTGAGTGAATAAATTTCTGTTGTTTTAAACTGCCTGGTTTGGGGTCATTTGTCATGGCAGCCCTAGGAAAGGAATCCAGCCGAGAACTCACGTTGGGGCCCTCCAGGCTAGATTTAGTCCCCAGGGAGTGGCTTACCCCACCTCCAAGAACCCAGGCAACTTGTGCATGACTCTGGCTGGGCGGTGAACAGAGATTGCTGGTGGAATCAAGGGGGACCCGTTTCCGGCAGTGAGAAGCAACGACTTTTTAGACTTCAGGGTTTTCTCTGCTCAGACGGTGTGGACCTCTTAGAGTGAGGAGGGGAAGGGAGAGCCCCATGAAGAAGATAAATGGGTTTCCTGTTAACTTGACAGGGTCTGAGTGATTAATAGTAAAAACAAAGGGGATGTCGCCATATGCGCATGCTGACTGGAGCCCTTTCTACTGGTCACGAACTTCCCTGGGTACGTCGGTCTCTTCTGGGAGCTGCCTTTGAGAGTGGAGATTCTGCACATCTCTATTTCCACGACCACCTCTCAAATAAACGTTATTACAATGCAGGAATTCTGATGCTTAAAATAAAACAGTGATTATTATTTAAGCCAGAGAGGGGACGATGGAATACGGTGGTGGTCCTGCTCCTCCTGCGAGCTGAAGAGTGTGGCAGACACCCACCTCCTGCTCCCTCCATGCCAAATCCTGGACCCCGCAAACCACACGTGCAGAGCCAGATGGCTCCCTGGAGCTGCCAGGTGGAGAAATCACCGCTTGTTACAGGAGCATCTGTGGCCAGCAATCAGGTGAGGAATTCCTAACATGCCTGGCAGGCATGGGGGTGGGTTTGCTACATAGCGGCTCTGCTTCTTGCCAAATGCCTTCTCCTGCTCCAAGATGATGGCAGCACCTGGCTCTGGGTGCCCTGATCTTCTCACTCTGTTTGGCAAATTCTTCCTTGGTTTTCCTTGTGTCCGTGCCCACTTCATACCCTGTAAGTGTAAGTTAAAGAAATATGTGATAATGCCCCAAGGGGGAACCTGGTGCCCGGAGAGGCTGGAACGACCCAGGGGCATATGGTCAACCAGGAAATTTCCAGACAATGTGAAATCAGGGCAGGGATGCTGTGCTTTGCACAGGACACCAAACTTTAGAGGGTGCAGATTTTGAAATAATGATTTTAACAGACTGTACAAAGTAGTAGGCTGGTAACTCCAGAGAAACTGCCCTACCATTCTCCTCCCTTCTCCCATCCCCAGCCAAGTGCAGCTCTCTGGCTGGGGTGGCAAGGTGACCCTGTCCCTGTGTCAGCTACTGCATGTGTCCCAGTGCCTGGAGGGCGCTTTGCCTACGGAGGGGCCACTCTCCCCTCTCCATGCTAACCATGGTCCTTCCATTGGCTTGAGGTCACTTTTCATATTGCTAGCCCCAAATGCCAAAATTGCTAGTTATTTCCTTGGGAAAAGATTCTCTCTGGGGGAAGATAGATGCCTGTGCATTTGGAGAAGGAATAGGCAGAGGCACCAGGGGATGTGGGTCCTTTACAAGGTCCTGCTGAGGTGACGGCCAGCAAAGTCGTCTCTATGGATGGAGTGTGAAGGGATAGATTAGTTTTGAGGGTGGAGGCTTCCAAGAGAAAAGAAAGGGGTTCTTCTTCTCAGACATCAGTTCCGTTGACAGCCTGTCCCTGTTTCGTTGGCTCTGGTTGCAGCTAAGAGGAAATCGGTCTCCAATTGAGGATGAAGGCTGGTGGAGTGGGGGTGTGGATGACACTGGGACCACTGTTTCAGAACCATGAGGTGACCCCACAGCCTGATGTCCTGTTCTTTTCTCTACTGCCCACACCCCACTTGGTGGAATGCTGGCGTCTAACTCCATGGACCTGCATTTTCCCAAGAATAAAGAAAGTCAGATCACAACTCTCTCTCTCTCTCCCCAACACCTAATGAAATCAATAGAACATGGACATGTCCAGCAAAAAACCTCACTGTCGGCAATCAAACATGGAAAAGAATACAATCCCACGCTGTAAATTTGAAAAGTGGTGGCAATCAAACATGGAAAAGAAGACAATCCTACACTGTAAATTTGAAAAGAAACATGGTACCCAAAATAACTCCCAACTCCACCTTCAGCACCCCCACCCCCAAAGCAGGATATAGAAGGGAATCAAGAAAATCTCGAGAATTCTCAGGAACACTTGTTAGTGAATGAAGCAGCCCAGACAACGTTGATGGGGAAAACGCATGAGGATAAAAGCTCTTACCCCCCATGCTCTTGGGATCTCAGCCCTTCTCCAGAGCTCCACAAAAGTTGGGCCAAAAGACCCAAGGAATCCATACAGTAGTAAGAAACATTCTTAACGAGGCAGAGTGAAATCTGGAACAGGATATTTCACACGATCTCAGAAAAGGAGGCTGGAGGCAGCCTTGCCAGCAAAGGCTGAGCAGAACCCCACCTGTTCTCCGACCTGTTCCTGCCAAGTTACCAGGTACAGGAAAGTGGCTATGACTGCAAACCCCTGTCACCAAACTGTAGCTCAGAAGAGGAGACACAAAAGCGATCAGATAAGGAGGGAAGTATGTCACAGAGAACTCAACCCCACTCTAAAGAGAGGCAGAAGGTTGGAACAGCAAACATGCAAAAATAATAAAGAAAAAACAGAAGAAAGAAACATCTGTGCAAATGATGGATGAAGAACCCTGTCTGGAAAAAAACCTAACCAAAGTAACAGAAGTAATGTTTCATGCTGTGATAGACACAGGTGGTCCCCCCAGTTCCCTCTAACAGGCTGTGTTGGCTGCTAACAGCACTTCACTGCCCCCTTTGCCCAGGGGGCTACACAGCCTCCCCCATCCCCAGGGCAGCTGGAAGCCAATGAACACCTGATGACAAAAGGCCGGCCCCTTGCCTTAAGGTGGGACCGATCCTGTGGTGTGAGTCAGGCTCCAGAGTGCTAACTTGTGGGGCACACAATTATATGGACAACTTTGTGGACAATGCTAGAGGAGCATGTGGAAGAGACCGTTCACAGCAAGTAAGAGTCACAGGGCATCTATTTCTTGATGAACACAGAAAGTCTTGTTATTCCCCCACCCAAGAAGAAGTATTTCTGAGGCCTTGATGTGGCTGTGAAGGGAGGCATTTCTGTCCAGGAACTGGGTCTTTTCCTGGGCCTGGCATCCCAGCCCAGTGTCAGCAGGCTGTGGGCGGCAAGCAGGTGTAACTGGTTCTCTGGGCAACGACGGTAATGAGGTCACCAGTGAGCCATTCCTCTGGTGTGTTTAAATGGCAAAGCCCACAATACCTGCATTTCTCCCAGGGCGATGAGGAGGAGGGGACACATCTGGGGCCAATCTGACTGCTGCAGATGCCAAATACTTTCCTCAACTCTGTGTGTGAAGCCCCGTTGTAGGGGAGGTCTTCTCCTCTGGGAGTCAGAGCCCCATTCCGAAACGTACAGCACTACTGAGGCCACATCAGACAGGGCCAGCAGCACTCAGGGTCACCCGTGTCTCCTGGTTAAGAAGCCGATGGATCAAAGGTGGTTAAGGAGAAGGATCTGCGACATTGCACAGGGGTTTCTCCTGAACAACTGGTCTACCCCCTAGTACCCAGCCTGGTCTTGTGTGGCTCACCCTGGTGCCACCTCTTCAATATGACTTCAGGGCTTCTCTGCGGGGCTCCGCCCCACCCCTCACCTTCCTCTGTACCTTCTGTTCCTTCTGAAATTCCAGTTAGACCATATTCCTTTTCATGTTAGTCAGGCGTCTCCAGAGAAATAGAACTAATAGGATATGTATAGATAGATACAAAAGGAGATTTGTTATGAGGGATTGGTTCACGTGATTGTGGGGCTGAGAGGTCTCACGATCTGCCATCTATAAGCTGGAGGCTCAGGAAAGCTGGTGGTGTAGTTCCAGTCCAAACCTGAAGGCCTGAGAACCGGTGGAGCCAATGGTCAAAGTCCCGGTTTGGGTCCAAAGGCCCGAGGACCAGGGTACTGACAGTGTAAGTCCTGGTCCAAGTCTGATGGCCCGAGAACCAGGATCCCAGTGTCCAAGGGCGGGAGAAGGTGATGTCCCAGCTCAGGCAGGGAGCAAATTCACCCTTCTCCCACCTTTTTGTTCTATTCAGGCCCTCAAAGGATTGGATGATGCCCGCCCACATTAGTGAGGGGGATCTTCTTTACTCAGTGTACCAATTCAAATGCTAATCTCTTCTGGAGACACCCTCACAGACGCACCCAAAAATAATGTTTCACCAGCGATCTGGGCATCTCTTGGCCCAGTCACATTGACATATAAAATTAACCATCACCCTTTTCCTTAAGGTTTTGTCAAAAATGCAGCCATTTACATCTTGATGAATTCTATCACATTTTTCCTTAAAGCCTAAGCTTTAGGTGAATGCAGGACTGGGCTGGGGCCTGCAGGAAAAAGGAAAGGAATGAGACAGACCTCTGGGTGGGCCGGCTGGGGAAGCTGAAAATTCATTTTACCTACTTTGCAAGTTGACTCTGGGTAAGTCCAGCTTTGGGCCAGATGTGGGAACGAGGGCGACCAGGAACAGGAGCCCACGGGGACCCTATGTGCCTCTTCCCAGGCCCAGGACAAAGCTACACCTTGCTTTAAAAATAAGATCAATGCGATGGTGAGCCAGGGTGAGCTCTGGGGGCTGGTCCCCCCAGCCCCACCTGTCCAGTTACAAATGAGGAAGAACCCAGTAGCACAACTGCCATTGGCTTCGTGCTCTGTGGAGCCTGCCTAATGACTGAAGCCTTCTCCTATGGTTGGGTTTGTTATCGCATTTGGCTCCTGGACTGTATTGTTTTCTTTCCTTTTTAAGACATTTGAAGTCCTTTGATGAGCTGGTGTTTACGTTTCATGTTCCTTCATGCCAAATGAGCACTTCTTATTATCTAGAATTACAAAAGCGTTTGGTGTTTTCCAAGCTTAGGCGGCTAGCTTCAGAATTCAAGAATATCTTGCTTTACACAATAGAAAGGATCCAAAAAAGTTGTACGTAATCAGATTTCTGACAATTCACTAGAGGAGCAACCAAGAGGAAGCTTCTGATGGATATTTTGCTGTTGATAAAACGAAATAATTCCCATTCAGTAATGACTATAATTGCCTCTATACTAGACGGTTGAAGTATCGTAAATTGAGATTTGAGGTTGGCGGTGTTTAGAGTAAGGCTTGGCTGGGACGTAAATGTTTACATGCCTTGGACCCTCTATGTAGTAGTTCTTCTGTCTTTTCCCTCCATTCTTTTTCCTCAGCCACTTTTCTTTTAATTGTACTGTGACTCATATAACAAAATCAAGCGCGTTAGAAGCCAGACCAAGACATTCAAGGACAGTCCCAAGAACCCCGGGGCTGGCAGTCACCGTAGCTCTGGGGGAAGCCATCCGTTTCCTCAACCAGTCCAACTGGCAAAAGGTAATTATAGTTTGAGGTGCTTGTTTAAGCCACTGGCACAGAGAGAACAAGTTCAACTGCTCCTTTGTTTCTGGCACACAACAGACGAACGACTTCTGTTCACAGCCCCATCCTACAGCGCTGGTGGAAAGGAATTCCCTAGAGACTTTTAAAGCTGATCTTGCAAATAGTCTCTCCACCTCCTGGAAGGCTTTTGGGTGGGTCCCGCCTGGAGGCAGGTGCACAGACAGGGTCTTCTCCATGCTTTGCCCAGGTTCTTCCCAAGCCCAGAGCTCCTGGATTCTAGATTCCATCAAGACATGAGGGCAGCGGGAGCCATAAGATTAGTTTTGATTTTCAGGTGTGAGGCAGCTGGCTCACTTAAGTGAAATGGAGGCTTCTTCTCTCCCCTCCAAGAGGGAGCAGTGGGAGCCCTGGTGTAACACAGGCCTTTGTTGTCCAAAACAACAAAGCACACTCAGCCTGCAGATCTGGTTTGAAAGATGCTTTTGCAAGTGGCCAGGGCAGGGCCGCCCTGGTGTCTCTCGGCCTAGCCCTCCCACAGCCCAGGAGGCCATCCTGGGGTGGCCGTGTGTTCTGGGGCGAGGCCAGTGGACAGCAAGGGTGTGCTTATCTCCACGATCAAGTAAGTCTGGAATCTAAAAGGTAGATTCTTTTCCTTCTTGTTGCAAACAGGTGTGTGTGTGTACGCTCAAGAGTGAGAGCCAGAGAGAGAGAGAGAGAGAGGGTCTGCAGGGAACGGAACACCATCTCCCATCCCAGGTGCCCCCTCTGTTCCACTCAAGTTGGAGCAGGCGAGTGCAAGAGGCTTAAGTAGATGTTATTCCATTAACAAAGAAGCCTCCGCCAGACTGAAACAGACTAGCTCAGGCCTCCAGGTGGGAGGCTGAGATTCTAAAAGGAAAGTCATACAAAAGTTGCTCTGTTTCACTTGACTTAGAGATGGGGGCAGAGAGGGAGGGGAGATGCACTTGAGAGATGGATGAAGGCAGATTTAATTTTGCAGCTTTGTGCCTTTTTAGGAGGTAGAGAGACATCTGCTCAGGGCCCTCCCTGAGAAGCAGGCTGGGCATAGCATCTCAGTTGCCTGAATTGGGCATGGGGCGGGGCATGGAGCCCAGGCAGCCTTTTTGGGAGAAGGCAAAACAAAAGCCAAGGCCACGCCAGCCAAATAACAAGGGATGGCAGGGTGGTTTCACCTGGCGAGCCAACTCTGACCTCAGATGCTGTGTTGAGAAGGATTCTGAGTCTCTATCTTGACTGTCTTTCAGGTTCCTCCAAGGCTGTCAGAGGGCCCAGGAGATCCTCAAACAGCAGGCTGCCTATCTTTCCTCATCCCCGCACACCTGGGTCACACAGAGCTCTGATTCTCGGGACTCGGGACCCCTTTCTCCCTGAGCACAGCCACATCTGGGCCAGGAGGCAGGGGCAGGGCGGGGCCTGGAAGGCTGACCCCAGGTCTCTTCCTGGTCAGCTGACAAAGAGCCGATAGTCAGATGTGGGGCTCCCGTCATAAAGGCGTGGCAGGTGGGGACAGTGGTTTTGATCATTGCCCTGGGGACAGGGGCAGACAGGGGCCTGAGGGGCTTAGATAATGCTGCAGCACTCCTCCTGGAGAGGGCCAGGCCTGCGGACGGGAATGGAGGGCAGTCTCTGCACACCTGACCAGGTGTGGCTGCTGGCTGCCTTGCATAGAGCCCAGGGCATTTTGCGGGGAATTAAATAAATTGAAGCACTTACAGCAATTAGGGCAGTGCTGATATATACTAGGTGCTCAATGAATGTTAGTTCACTTTTCCTTTATCTGTTTTTTAAAAAATTGTAGTAAAATATACATAACATAAAATTTGCTATTTTGACCATTTTTAAGTATACACTTCAGTGGCCTTAAGTACATTCACATTGATGTACAACCGTCGTCACTATCCATCTCTAGAACTTTTTGGTCTTCCCAAATGGAAATTCTGTCCCCGTTAAACATTAACTCCCCATTCCCCATTCCCCAGCCCTTGGCAACCACCATTTTACTTTCTGTCTCTGTGATTTCGACTATTCCAGGAACTTCATATAAGTGGAATCATAGTCTTTATCCTTTTGTGACTAGCTTATTTCGCTTAACATAATGTCCTCAAGGTTCATTCATGTTGTAGTATGTATCAGAA
The DNA here is from genome assembly GCF_057802395.1 of Ceratotherium simum simum. Lineage (NCBI taxonomy): Eukaryota > Metazoa > Chordata > Mammalia > Perissodactyla > Rhinocerotidae > Ceratotherium > Ceratotherium simum. Next base: position 22,221,457 of record NC_141931.1, read on the forward strand.
CTTCCTTCCTTTTTAAGGCTGAATAATATTCCATTGTGTCTATATAACACATTTTGTTTACCCATTTTTCCATTGATGGACACTTGGGTTGTTTCCACATTTTGGCTACTGTGAATAGTGCTGCTATGAACAGGGGGCACAAATAAATATCTGCCTGAGTCTCTGCTTTCAATGCTTTGGTGTATACACCCAGAAGTGGATTCTTTTTTTTTTTTTTCCCTGAGGAAGATCAGCCCTGAGCTAACATCCGTGCCAATCCTCCTCTTTTTGCTGAGGAAGACTGGCCACGAGCTAACATCTATTGCCAATCCTCCTTCTTTTTCCCCCAAAGCCCCAGTAGATAGTTGTATGTCACAGTTGCACATCCTGCTAGTTGCTGTATGTGGGATGCCACCTCAGCATGGCCGGACAAGTGGTGCGTGGGTGCCCGCCCGGGATCCGAACCCGGGCCACCAGTAACGGAGCATGCGCACTTAACCACTATGCCACGGGGCCAGCCCCCGCAGAAGTGGATTCTCTCTCATTTGAAACGGCTTTAGCAAATTTGACTTTCCAGAACAATAGACATAATGGAGGTGGGAGTCTGCCAGCTGTTGTCTGTAACACCCTCAGACAGCTGTTCACCCTGCTCTGAGGTGAGGTGCTATCTCTGAGCCCACCCAGCTCCTGTCCCTGGTGGGTCCTCACTCACCCCCAAAGAGACTCTTAATCTCCCTAGGCCACTGCCTATCCCAGTCTGGAGCATTTACAGATCAGCCTAAACCCTTCACTTTACAAGGGCTCCCTGGAGTGTGGCTCCAGTGACAGGGAGTCCAGTGACAGGGTCTGTGCCACCTGTCCAGGTTCCTGCAAATCCTTCTTCCCCATGGGGCCCAGATTAATCCAGCTGCAGTGCAGGACTTCCCACTGCCTGCAGGATACAGGCAAGCTCTGGCCTGACCACACCTCCCCACTCCTTGCAATTTACAGCATAGCTGCTCATAGTCTTGCCCCTTCTATGCCTCTGCTCATGAGGTCCCCTCTGAAGACCATCTACCTGCCACCCCCAATCCATCCTTCTAACGATTGGATCTACCTGATCCAATTTATCCTTTAAGACTCTGCGCAAGGATCCGCTCCTCCAGAATGCCTTCCTTGTGCGGCCTTGCAGAGTCAGAGCTCAGAAATGTCTGATGAATTAACAAGAGAATGGCATTCCCAGTGTTGTCCCTCAAGGTGAAATGTGTGCACCATGTTAGTATCATTTTAGAGACAAGGTTGTGGCTACAAAGGATTTGGGCTCAGGTAAGTCCCGCTGGGCATCTACTCCTTCCTTGGTCGGACAGTTATGTAAAGTTGAAGAAGCTTAACAGAAACACCGAGGCTTTGAAAGGAAGAAGCCACTAAAGGACACTGCACGATGGGAAGTTGATTGGGGTGCTAGTGGCTCTTGAAGGATTTATTGTACAAATGTACATGCATAGACCCATGTGTGTATTGCATGTGTAGACCTAGCTTTACAGGAGTCATGGGGCTTTCTCAGTAGCAATGAATAGCACCACCTCCCTGATTAGTCCCCTCCCCAGGGTCCCCTAGAGTGGGGGTCCCGAGCGGGGCTAAGCTTTGCTCTGTCCTGGGAACAGTGCTGTTCCATCTAGGTTGTGACTTACACATTAATAACTCCATTTCTTGCTGTCCTCAATCTGGTAGTTGAGACTTCCCCCCTGGGCTGCTTGCCTTGAATGCAAGTGCATTCTTCCTCGCTCTCTGTGATATTTCAGGCTTAAATATTACCCTTTGCAGAGAATGTAAATGCTGGAGCGAGACAGTCCAGAGCTGGACCGGTTGTAAATTATAACTGGTGATTACACCACTTTCTCAGTAATCCCTGCGTAATGATTAGCACTACGAATATAGTATACCCCATGTATGGGGGCTGCTTGAATCTCCGTTGAAGAGAGATACTTCCAACACAGCTGCACTGGTTTTAAAACAAGATCAATTTAATGTGTGAGAGCTCATTCTGTCACCAGGGAGCCAAAGCCATTGCAACATGGATTGAACCATTTAACCTCTGAGTCATGGGCAATCTGTGTCTGATGGATACTTTTTCTGTCTTCAGAATGTTAAAGAAAAAGTCTCACAAAGCCCTGTGTGAAGAGGACAGAACTTCCTTTCATTTTATACCCTCCAGCTGAGGCCAGAGAGACAGACAGAACTCTCTGGAAATGGGCTTCCATGTATGGGCCAGCCCTGCTGTGGTCCTCCACGCTGGTTCTCATTTTGTTGAAGGTCCCATCCCAGCTGGGATTCCATTCCTGTCATGGGTCATCCCTTAACCTGTGGAATATGATAAGAAAAACACCTCCAAGTCATACACAACAACTTTTCTTCCTTCCACTCTTTTTTTTTTTAAGATTTTATTTATTTATTTATTTCCCCCAAAGCCCCAGTAGATAGTTGTATGTCATAGCTGCACATCCTTCTAGTTGCTATATGTGGGACGCGGCCTCAGCATGGCCGGAGAAGCGGTGCATCGGTGCGCGCCCAGGATCCGAACCCAGGCAGCCAGTAGCGGAGCGCGTGCACTTAACCGCTAAGCCACAGGGCCGGCCCTCTTCCCTCCACTCTTTATTCTACCTGGTCTCTGCCCTCAGGGAGTCCACAGACTGGTGGGGAGCACAGGCATATAAATAGATCATCATAGGGCAAAAGGGTAGGTGAGTGCAGAGACGCTGAGGGTGCCAGGAGAGCCAGATGAAGGCCCTTAGCCCAGCCCAGGGGAGCAGAGTTAGCAGGCATTTTAGAGGAGGTGGCTTTGGAGGATGCAAATGCGGATGTGGATGTGGCTTTGGGGGTGCAGGAAGAACGCTTCTTCTCAAGTCCTGGTGTTTCCTCCTAGGTAAAGGGAGCTTCGCTAGCATAATACTTCTGGTCTCCTCTGCCATGTCACTTCCTAGAGGAAGAGGAATTGCTTACATTTGGAAAGAGAACCTGGGTTTGCAGTCCAGATATATTCTGTCCTCTTCTTGGAGAGCCAGCCTGCCGCAGAGAGCACAGGTCTACTCTGCCTCTCCCTGCTGTAAATATTCCAGGGGCAAGACCCCAACACAGCCTGTGACTGGGGGTGGGTCTCCTTGAACCTAGGGTTAGTACTAGGAAGCCACTTGTTTGCAGATATTATAAGCCACATTCTCCAAGACCAATTTGTCAGCAATAAAGGCGATATTTTGGTCTCTATTTGTCTGGCTTCTTTGACTTATTTCTCAAGGGCTCAGAACTTGGATAGAGAAGAAGGATACTATTTTGATGGCCATCTTGAACTCCAATAGTGACACTCAGTTCAGCCCCAAGCCCTGATAATTAAAAGAAAAAGGAGGTTGAGAGTTTGCTCTGTATCCAAAATGGTGGTCTATGAAGTGTGTGTGGTGAACTCTACAGGCACAGGGAACAGAAAACATGGAAGCCCAGAGCAGGAAGGAACAAGAGAGTTCAAAGACTGAAAAACACAGATATTGCTGCACATTGTGAGTGAGGAAGCAGGGATTGAGAAAAGGCTCGAGAAAACACCAGGCTTTGTAGGCTAAGGAAAAGAGTTTGAATTGTATTCTAACTGCAATGGGAAGTCAGTGAAGGATTTAAGCAGGTTTGTGATAAGGTCTTATTTATGCTTCAAGAAGTCATTCTTTTTAACTTTGTAGAGAATGGTCTGGGGGCTGGGCAATGAGAACAGAAGAACTGGGGATGAATTCTTAGTTCTGGCTTGGTGATTGGATGGATGTTGGTGCCATTTACAGATTTGGTGAAGACCGAAAGGATGACGGAGAAGGTCATTAAATTCCAGGTGTTCTGAGACTTCTCAGTGGCAATGTCAGGCAAGCCGTTGGACGTGGCCTCTGGGACTCAGAGGGTCTTGAGGAAGCCCAACACTTAAAGGTGTGCGTGGGAGGACACCCACACGAAAGAGACAAGTGGACAAACTCCTGGCTGGTCTTGGACAGTCCTTTGACGAGAGAGCACTAGCAAAACATCTTTTTTTTTATTATTCAGCAGGGTTTAGGGCTACATAATACAAACAAATTCCTTTGGAAAATTCTGTATAGAAAGCCTAGCATTATAAAGAATTATTGCATGATTTTATTTGGGGGAGATTTTCATAACTTCCAGCATATTTTTTCTTCTCTATACAATAACTAGTCATCAATCATTTTCTTGTTGAGAGCAAAGAATGCATAAGACTCTTTATTTATTACAATTGATGTCTTTTGAAAAAGGATCCTTTAATTAATGTTTCTATGGGGCACATAGCTTTTTCAAAGACGCTAGTCCCTTCCTAATACACGCAGCTGTGTTTTAAGCCTGAGTTTTCACCCAGCCAAAGGACCCCACAGGGATTGGCTATTCATGACAACCTCTGCCTTGCCACATTTTTCATAATGGAACCACTTTCCTGCAATGCTTCTGCTGGCAGAATCCCATTCAACCTCATGAAAGGGGCTGCTGATATTTAAAGTACATTTCAGGAAGGTTTCATAATAAGAACTGGGGAAAATAACATAATCTCATTTTAAAACATTTCCTTCCTCTGTTCTGCTGATAGAATCAAACAATCCAGAGTTCCATCTGTCCCATAACAGGTCCAGATCGCATGATGTGGTTTTGAAGTTATTTGTTTCCTTTGTTTCAAGGCACCTCTAGTGGGATTCCCTCCCCTCCTTGGTGTTTTCAGACTGTGCCATTTGATCCTTGGATTCGCAATTCCAGAAGAAAAATAATGAGCCAGCATTGTAGGGAAATGTCACTCTTCCCCAACAATCAGTACCCAGGACTGGGAGGGAGGTCAAGCTGTAAAAGCAGAGCCAATTTTGGTTTAAAGGAACATTTTCAAAGTTAATATAAAAACACACAGGCACAAAATAAAACAACAACAACAATCCGAATGTGAATCTATATGTAACGTGCTGACATGCTCCATGGTGTGTTATTCTTTTTTCCCTCCCTGGGCCTCTGAACAACCAAGGCAATGAATGGTGTTACATACTGCACCGAGAGACCCCTTCTCTGATGTGGTCTCAGTCCTGGATGAAGGTGGGAGGGATCACCTCCTACAGCTCTGCCTGACTGTTCCTTTCCAGGGTTTCCAGCCTGCCCACCCTCTTCCCTCTAGCGTCTAGTTCAAGGGCTGGCAAATTTTCCCTGTAAAGGGCTACGTCTTATCTGTTCAGGCTGCTATAATAAAATACCACAGACTGGGTGGCTTACAAGCAACAAACATTTATGTGTTACAGTTCTGGTGACTGGGAAGTCCCAGATCAAGGTGCCAGCATCTTTGGGATCTGGTGAAGGCCCACTTGCTAGACTGTGCTGTTTAGCCATAACCTCAACTGATGGAAGGAAGGAGCTAGGTCGCTCTCTGGGGTTTTTTTATAAGAACTCTAATCCCATTCACAAGGGCTCCACCCTCATGCCCGGATCACCTCCCAAAGGCCGCACCTCCCAATACCATCCATTGGGGATTAGGTTTCAACTTACGAATTTTGGAGGGACACAAACATTTAGACCACGCTAGGCCAGATAGTAAGTATTTTAGGCCTTTTGGACCACACTTTATTTCACAACTACTCAACTCGGTCACATAGCACGAAAGCAGCCACAGACAACATGTAAACGACTCAGGGTGACTGTGATCCAACAAAACTATTTATGGACACTGAAATTTGAATTTCAAATAATTTTCACAAGTCACAAAATAGTATTCTTCTCTTTATTTTTTTAACCATGTAAAAATGTAAAAAGCATTCTCAGCCCATGCGTGGTACAAAAACAGGGGGTGGGCAGGGCAGATTCGGCCCATGGGCCATAATGGTTCACTGACCCCTGTTATAGTTTGTGGCTTTTGTGCTAATCTTCCTCCGGGCCACTAAGGGCATATGACTTCCCGTTTGCCGTGCTGATCAAAATCCCGTCTCTACTAAAGCAGGGATGAGAGTAGGGGTTTCTATCAGATTGCAGTTGAAAGGTGGAAGGATCCTTTTTATTTCTATTTTTTAATTCTCATTTTTTACAGATTTTCCCTCACTGCTCTGCCTTTCTGCCCACCTCCTCACCTCAATGTTGATTTCCTAAGGTTTCACTCTCTTCCATTTTCCCTTCTGTCTTATAAGTTCTAAATTCTCTTCCAAGGCGTTCTCATCAAATCTCACAGTTTTGGCTACCCTCATGTCTTAAGCCGATGCTGGGTAAATGCAAACCAGACAGTCTGTGACACAAGTTTCACAGGTTTGCAGCCAAATGAGAAAAATGAGGATGATGGGGGAGGTTTTCATAAGGCTAAATCTATTTCATTTAAAGAAGGCTCCTTTATTCTGAGATGATGGCTTTCATATTTTTTTGGAATTACAATGCCTGGTCTTTCGTGAAGTGGTAGTGAGAGTAGGTGGTAATATTTAACAAAAAAAAAAAGTTAATCATGAGAACTGCCTTTTTTTTTTTTTTGATAAATTTTACTAAGTTTTGAAATTCAAAAGACTGAGAACAATTATAATCATACTTATGACTCCCAAGTCTGTATTTCCAACCCAACTTCTCTCCTGGGCTCCAGACCCATAAATCTTAACTGCCCACTGGACATCTTACCTGGAAATGCTATAAGCACCGCCAATTCAACATGTCTAATAGTTTCTTTTATTCCCCCTCTTCTCATCCCTCCTTCCTGAAATAAACCCAGACTTCCCCTCTTCTTTCTGAATCCCCTATCATGGTCATCATGGACATCACTCTCCACTTAATTATGCAGGCTAGAAATGTAGAATTATATTTCACCCCTTCCCCTTCCTCACTCTCCATGGTTGATCAGTTGCTCCATTCTGTTGACTTGACCTCAAACAAGTCTCCTGAATTTGTTCCCTCCTCAGTATCTTCAATGACTCTTCCCCTCTCACTCCTTAATGGTTTCTTGGTACCCTACCAACTGTTGTCTACTCTATTGGTCTTCTTCCCTGCTGCCAATCCATTGTCATCAACAGTCATCTTTCTAAACTAGATCTGATTGTCATTCACCTGCTCAAAGAAACCATCAAGTTCTTCTCATTAGCCACAAAATAAAGTCGTGCATTTCTTACCTTATTACTCAAGACTCTCAGTGATTTTCCCCCAGCCACCTTGCTAGCTTCATTTTATACACACACACTCACAGACACACATATCTATTTTACATTTCCTATTCTTTGGTCAAGATGATTTAATCACTGAATACCCTCAAATTTCCATCTTTATGCATTTGCTGATGGCATTCCTATCGTTTGTAATGCCCTTTAATCCTCCACCAATAACTAAATCTTACTCAATCTTCAAGACTGAAATGTCACTTCTTCTATGGAGCTTTCCCTGCATTTGTTCCTGCATATCTCTTCCCCATGCAGCAATCAGACCTCTTCCCAATACTAATCAGAGTATTTCTTTCCCTTTCTTGAAGCCCTTCAATGGCTACCCATTGCTCTTAGAATAAAGATCAAAACTCAGCGTTGCTTACAAGGCCCCTGCACATCTGCCCCGCATCTAACTCTCCAGCCCCATTCCTCACCATCCCTGTGATGGTTAATTTTATGTGTCAAGTTGACTGGGCCATGGGGTGCCCAGATGTTTGGTAAAACGTTATTCTGAGTGTTTCTGTGAGGGTGTTTTCGAATGAGATTAACATTTAAATCAGTAGACTGACTAATGCAGTGGGCCTTGTCTAATCAGTTCAAGACTTGAGTAGAACAAAAAAGCTGACCTCCTGCAAACAAGGGAGACTTCCTCCTGCCTGACAGTCTTTGGACTGGGACATCGACTGTTTTCCTGCCTTTGGACTCAAACTAAAACATTGACTCTTCCTAGGTCTTGAGCCTGCTGGACTTGACACTGGAGTGACACCATCAGCTCTCCTGGGTCTCCAGCTTGCCAACTCACCTGCGGATCTGGGGACTTGCCCGACTCCATAAACATGTGAACCAATTCCTTATTATAAATCTCTCTCTATATATGCATCCTATTGGTTCTGTTTCTCTGAAAATTCTGACTGATGCAATCCTTGCCCAGTCTGATTATCCACAACAACCCCGGCCTCTCAGTTCCTCGTAAGCACTAAGCCCCTTGCCTCTGTGGGGACCCTCTACCTTTCCTTCCTGTCCTGGCTAAAGCTTATTCCACCTTCAAGTATCAGCTTAAGCATCATGTCCTTAAGAAAGCCTGTCCCCTCTGTACCCCCAACCCCACTACTAGGCCAAGTCCCTCTAAACTTCTTTCCTAGTATTTACCATAACTGTAGCTTAAATGTGTATTTGTGAATGTACTCATTTAATGTCTGTGTCCCTCTCAGGACAATACGCTTCCTGAGGGCAAGGACCACAACCATCTTATTCAATACTATAGTCCTAGTACGTGCCACAGGGCCACACATGGACGGACAAGTGATTGCATGGACCCCAGTGCTTGTGGCTGGTATTATACCGGAAGTGATGATGTTCTGCAGAAGACAACAAAAGTGTCAGGGTAAGGTAAAGAAATAAATAACCTGCCTGTCTTAATCTGTGTCAAGAAGTATAAATCCTGAAGAGAAAGGTGTTTTTTCCCTTCCAGTTAGAAAAATCACCCTTTCTCTGTCATGGCTAAGACAAAATTCCATCTAATTAAGATGGCAAGGTGCTTTCCAGTTGGGTAATTTTGCTTGTTGTGGTTTTTAAAGTGCCTCTGTAGCTTGATGATAATAAATGACTAAGTGTCAGGACAGATGAAATCCCAATTTTTGTTTCTCCATGTCTATCCGTTCCTACTTTCCGCGATGACTGCCATGTGGGGATAAACATGATTCACAACTTATGTTTTTAAGTTAAAATGTAGCAATTGTAGCTCTCTGGAGTGCCTCATTATTTTCACTTTGCAGAGATGTCCCATTAGGCCAGGCTGTCCTTGACCATTGAGGCCTCCCAGGACGCTGGACCTAGTGAAGCGGAACTCATCCCCCTGCTTCTGAAAGGCCTTCTAGTTCCTTCTGTCTCTTCTGCCTCTTGCCTCCCTTTTTCCGCTCACACACTGACTTGGCCTGTTTCCCTCAGAGGTATGGAATGGGATATTTCTTTCATTCCGCTATCATGCACTAAGTTCTCTTTACAGTTCTCCCAAGGACACAATCAATTGAAGAAAAGGGTTCCAGAATAGTCCTGAAGACTTTGGTTACATAGGAGGCCATCAATTAGTAAACGCAGGTGTTTTGAGAGTCTTCATTGAGATCCCTGAGGTAGTAGATGCTTGAGAATTCACGAGGATGGTATTATCTGTTTGTTCCCTACTTAGTATTTATTGGATATTTGTCATATGCAATGCAGACGACAGAGTTGGAGCTGGAAAGCCTGACACACTAACGCAGGGAGTTTCAGGAAGAAGGGAAAGAAGAAAGTCAGTTTGGAAACTTGGTGTCTCTGGTGTGAGTTCTAAGCACCCACACAGAGATAATAGACTCACTGGGTTCATTCCTGCTTAGGCTCCCTCTGGGTGGCTGCTGGAATGCTGTTCCCCTAGATGTCTTCACAGCCAACTCCCTCAGCTCCTTTAAGTCTTTCTTCAAATGTCACTTTCTCAGTGAAGCCTCCTTATCTGCTACGGTCTGAATTTTGTCCCGCCTCCCCAAATCCATATGTTGAAGCCCTAACCTCAATGGGATGGTGTCAGGAGGTGGGGACTCTGGGAGGTGATTAGGTCATGAGGGTGGAGCCCTCATGAATGGGATTAGTGCCCTTATGAGAGAGACCCCACAGAGCTCTCTTGTCCCTTCCACGCTGTGAAAACACAGTGAGAAGGCGGCCATCTATGAACCAGGAAGAGGGTTCTCACCAGACAGTGCATCTGCCAGTGCCTTGATCTTGGACTTCCTAGCCTCCAGAACCATGAGAAATAAATTTGTGTTGTTTATAAGCCACCCAGTCTGTGTATTCTGTTACAGCGGCTCAAACAGACTAAGACAGTCACCACGCTATTTAAAATTGCACACCCTACCCCTTGCCACATTCCCCACCTTCTCTCAAATCCCCTTTAACTGTTCCAACTTTCTCTTATTTCTATAGCATTAGCCATCTTCCAGTATACTACGTAACACATTTATGTATTTTGTACCTTAGTTATGTTTGCTCCCCACACTAGAATTTACATTCTATGAGGGCTTATCTGTTTTATTCACTGATGTATTTTAAATGCCTAGAAAAGTGCCTGCTTATGGTAGCTGCTCAGTAAAGAAGCACTGAACAAACACATGATGTGTTCGCATGTTTTTAGTGAATTTCCTTTTGTATACCTTTGGAAGCATCGTGACATTGAAATTGATCAATAATTTACCTACCACACCTGCTAGTTGGTGCTTCCGCCTTTGTTTTCTGGTTTTTAAGTAGTTGAGAAAGAGTCACTGAGGTGGTAATTTTAGTGCTAATGGAAATGCTAAATTAGCATCCAAGTGCCAGGTGTGTGCTCTTTCTGTCTGTTTACTGTTCAGACTTCGGGTGCTGAAGACAGGGAATGAGTAGGGGAAGCAAGACGTAGGGAGGGACTTGGGTAGCTCAAGTTTAAAGTGAAGGCCAGAGGAAGCACGTTCCTGGTAGGGTGCCCCGTGGGCAGAGACACAGAGGAGAAAACAGAGTGTGGGGGAGAAGACCAGCCTGTGGATCCTGGGGAACTCAGGTGAAACAGGAGGGAGGGGCTGGATTCTGAGAACCGGCAAAGCAGGGCAGGGGAGTTGTGATGTTCCCTGGTGAGCCAAGAGGAGGCTGGGGGTGGCTGCTATAAATAGACTGGGCTGCAAAGTGGAGCCAGAGAAACCTGCTGTGAAGTTGTTCCCCACAGCAAGTGAAGGTCTGAACAGGTGCTAGTAAAGGGTCATCTGAAAGAGATTTTTGAAAGAAACCACAGAATTTTTCTCAATTTTTATTATGAAAAAATCCAAACATAGATATATGTGAAGAATAGTATATTACTATACCTATACATACATGAGTGTATATATATGTGTGTGTGTGTGTGTATAAAGTGGCCTAGATTCAGCAACTGAAACAACAGAATTTTAATTGGGTTTTATTTCATTTACCAAAAACCTACAAATGGTGGGTTACAGTAGGTACATTATATATCCAGAAGAATATTTTTCCAATTGTCACAATAATACCTCTGATTCATCTGATCATATTTTCTCATTATAATTTCAACAGAGTCAAGACTATAATATCATTTTTAGCATATTTAGTCCTTGACTATGAACCTCCATATGAAGTCACAATTCATTAAATTAATGAGGAAAGCAGTGTGAGGCTGTTTGCCTCGGTGCATCTGCGATCGTCATCTTTGCCAGCAAAATATTTTTAAACGTTCATGTTAGCTGGGTTGAGATGAAAAATGTTGTTTTGTTCCCCTGTAAAGAAAATAAAAGCTTATGTGGTTAATATTTTATGCCAACCATTCCCCGAGGATGAAGGGCTCATTCATGCCGCACCATTTTAACCTCATGTGGAGAAAAAAAGCCAAGGAGTGAAGCATGAAGGGGAAAATCCTGAGGAAAACGGTAGTACCAACCTGACATGTAGTTATTTTTTTATTTCCAGGTTTCTTCCTTTCCCCAGTCCCCTGTTTTAGGTTGTTTGTGTTGCTGTTTATTTGTTTTTTCAGTCTGACCCGCTGTTACTTTCAATGTCCATCACTTCTAGGCTGGGGAGATGCTGTATTCTCATGACCCTGTCACTCACCAACTCTCTCTTGGGTGACTTGTTAAAATGCCAGTGCAGTAAATTCAAACTGTTCCAGCGTCTCTGTTTCAAAACCACAGATACCACGGACCCACTAAGGTAGGGGAGTGTGATAATGAGGTCCTTTGAATTCTTTGTGTAATGAAACTTCCCTGCAGGGGGGTCAAGATAAAAGATCTGACGTTGAATTTTGGAGCTATAGATTATCGGGTTACAGTGATAGTCCTAGCTATTTAGTTCCCACGATAATTGTCCCTAGGTGTGTGTATTCCTCGTTCCGAGGGGGTGGGAGGATGGTATGGGATGCTACACTGCTTTGGAGTAGATTGCTGGAGCCACCCAGCTAATAGAGATGTGTGGGACCCACGTGTCAAAACATTTAGTCAACTCTGGAAGGCATAGGGAGGGGATGGAGGTGAGTACCCTCGCTTAGTTCCTTGAGAAGAAGTTCTGTTCTCGACACACACTTCCTTAGTCAACTCTATTTATTTATTTGGCTCGTGAAGACAGATGTTCTGTTAATTTCCCCATTCTTTTAAAATTCATTTTTACTTGCACAAGTAACACTTGAATACATTCTCATTGTGAAAAAAAAATTCCATGCAGATGAAGGCAAAAATCCTTCTTAATTCCCCAATCTCCAAGTTACTTCCTTCCCTAGAGATAATCGCTACTATCAGTTTGGTATAAATCTGTCTGGATTTTCTTATATACATTTGCATGACCATATTTGCATAGAGAAATATATAGTTTTGTGTATGAATTTACATAAATAATGACATGCTTTCTGTAGCATTCTGCAACTTGCAGCTTTCAATGAACAACACGTCTTGGAGGTCTTTCCATAAGACCATTTGCATGGTTTTTTTCATATGAATCTACTTCATTCTTTTTTTTACTGCTACATGGTATTCGATGGATGTGCCAAAATTTAACCAGTCTCCCTAATGATAGCTATTTAGGTTGTTTCCATTTTATTTCTATTTTAAACATTATAGTAAACACTTTTTGTGCACACAGTTGAGTAATTCTCTAGGACGGATGGAAACTGGGACAGAAGTGAATTGCTGGTTGAAAGGCATGGACTTTTCAGTAAAAATAGATACTGCCAAATTGCCATCACAAAAAAGTGGTATTAGCGTACCACCAGTGTATACGAGAGAATCTATTTCTCCACCTTGGCTATGGACGATCTTGAATTTTTTACCACTGTTTTGCAAAAACATAGTATCTCGCATTCTATTATAAATTTGTATTTCCATGAGAATCAGTGGTGAGAAAATTTATTAGCCCCCTGCCCTCCATCTACCCCATTTTTTCTCATTAAGATTGCCTTAGGTGTTTCTTTTAACAAATATGTGCATGCATAATTACAGAAAGATGTGTGTTATTTGAGGGGGTCGAAATGGAGATGCTTCCCTCTAGGACCTGGCCCCTCACACTGGGTGTGGTGTCTGTGTTTGGGGTGTGGATTATGGTGGGACTTGGGTTTGGGAAGCTTAGAGTTGTTAGTGAGTAAATGTGATGGCTTTTAATGACCGAATTCTCTTTGATTTTTGAGGCTTTATGATGCCCAGTCAGGTTTTACTACTCCCTCATATCCCTTTTTACAAGGCCTGATTCTAAACTGCAGTCAGCTGGTCAACTGAAGCTTTTTAGCTCTTGTTCATCTACTTCTACATGGTTTTCATTCATCCGCAGAAACACCAAGGCCTTTGCTGAGGTCTTCTCATCATCAAGGGCAGATCTAAGGATGTCATTGGCCTGGGTACCTTTGATCCTGTCACTCATCAGCATTCCCTCTGAGCAGGATGTGTTTTCATGCCCTTCACCCCTTGACTTCCAATACACATGTTCTAACCTTTACCTATACCCTCCACTTCCTCATTCCCACCAACCACAAGCAGTCTAGAATCCATCTTAGGTCTCAGCACAGCGGAAGGCTTGAAAAACCCCTAGGGCCCAGAGGCCTGGGTGGAGCTGTCATCAACAGCTGGTCTCGGTTATGTTCCCCTTGCCCGTATTCTCTCAGAAGAACCATCTCTGTTTCACTGTTCTCTGCTGGCCAAGCCCTTGCTGCTTGCCCTCTGCCGGCTCCTACTCCAGCCCAGCTGTTTACCCCTACCTCCTCCCTTCTGTATGCAACCTGACCCCACAGCCTCCTCTGCCTACCAGGAGATTGACTTGGTGCCTTCTAAGAGGCGTGGGCAGTGTCTGCAATTGAGTCCAAGCATCCCTGGGAAACCCAACAGCTCCCCACCCCGAAAATGCACTAGCCTTGACCGCTGAATGCTTCAGTATCCAGTCACTGGTATGTTTTCAAGTCCCCATCTGCTATTGTGTCCTGACCTGTTTCTCCAGGTGAATGCTGTCTACCTTACATGGTAAGGTCTTGAAAACTAGAGAGAGAGAGAGAGAGAGAGACCAGTTCTCTGTATGCAATTCTCTTTATACAGTGCTTAGCCCAGAACCATAAGCAATTAGGTACTTAATAAATGCTTCCTGGTGGTATAATACTACAGGAAATTATTTCCTTAATTATATTTCTTGGGCTTTCTTGGACTTATCTCTTGAACTGGATGGAAGGTAGGTGGAGTAGAGTAGGGTGGAATGGTGGTAATTATTTTTTAAAACTTTTTCCAGGAGTCGAATTTCTAATTTTCATATGTATGATTCCTTAGAGGGTCTGATTTGATGCATGGTTCTGGAAATGTAAATTGTATTTACAAAGCCAGGTCGCGTTTTGTCCCCAAATGAGTTGCCGTGCGCAGATCTGAACAAACACGGGTGAGGTCACTCCAGTCCTGGTGTCACGTTGTTGCAGTTCTGCTTTGGGGACTTGTCATCCCAAACCAAATAAAACATGAAGGGCAAGAGTCTCTGCCATCCCTGTGCCCTCCCAGTGGGGCATCCCTGGGCCTTCTCTCAAGTCTGTATATGGCCAGAGCACCTTGCTTCATGTCAGATTTTTCTTTTTAAGCAGTAAATTTCTATCGTTTGAAGAATTGTTTAAATTTACACAATTGAAAGAATTGTTTAAATTTATACAATTTAAAGAATTTTTTTAAAAAGTGTGACACATTTGCTGGGGAGGGACATGGGTGTATATATTGTTTTAATTGAAGACTAGATAAACGTTTTAGAGGAGGTATATAAGATTTGGAATCAGCAAAAGGTATGAGTTTTTATTTTTTGTTGTTTTAGTTCAGGCAACAGCCTTTCTAAGCTTCAGATTTCTCACAATAAAATAGGTGTAATAACGTTAAAAAAGCAAAAGTGTGAGTAGACGAATATATTACCTCTTGCAGCTTTATGGTCTCCCTCACATGACACTACCAGAGTGTCACCCTGACAATTATACTGTGCCTCTTTGATAAGACCTGGTCTGGGGACTGAGCTGTTCTAAGCTTGGCCCGACCCAGGGGCTCACTTTGTGATATGGAGACCGTTGGTTTCCCGGTTCAAGTTGCAGAGTTGTCAGGTGGGATCCACCAGCATGGATAACGTCAGCCATCCTGAGTAACCCAGAAGAAAAGGTTGCTGCATGAATGCAGAATAGAAAGTGAGCCCCGCGTTCAGAGGTTTTGCCCCCAGACTGCATGTCATAGCTAAAAAAAAGAGCTCGGGACTTCCTGCCTCATGGTCTAGTTCCCCGGGCCAGATGTTTGGTGACAGGGGAAGTAGAAAGAACCAGCTCCAAGAAACTGTCTGCTCTTGCAAGCAGCCGATTGGCCAGCATCAAGGGACTTTCCCTGGCTACTTTGTGAGGATGGTTCTTCCTGGCTCCATGCACGAGGAACCTTCTGGTGAGGACCAGGCACACTACCTCTCAGGAGCCAGATGTTTGTGGAAGCTCGAGCCAGCCCCTCCACTGCTTCCCGCTGTGTGTGTTCCCGAGGCCCATGCCTTCCTGGGCTTGTCCATCAGAGCACAGCAGGCGGGCTCTCCGGGAAGGACACCTTTGGGGGACGGGAAGAGCCAGGGCCCCACTCGAGCCTGTTGTGAATGGAGCCAGACTAGGGACTTGAATTGGGGTGGGGGGCGGGGAGAGAAATGTGTGGTGGTAGAGGGCTAAAAAATAAAAAACAGAGGCCAGGAGAAAGAAAGTGAGCCCTCTTGTCCCATTTAACTTAATTTTATTTCAAACTTCTTTTCCTGTTCCGTGTTCCAGGCTATCCCTTCCACTCTGCTACCTGATGCTCTGGCTGCTCGCTTTGGGGGGTCTGACCTTGTTGTTAGCTTTGCTCTGTTTTCCACATTGCTGCATTGATCCAGCATTTTTTTCCTTCCTGCTGGTTCCTGCAGTTTCTAAAACATACTTTAGAGACAGCACTCTTCTCAGGAGTTGGGTGAAAAGCCCTATTTTTTAAATAAGCGCATATTTTTTCCTTTCTCTTAAAAAAAAACTCTATCTCCCTCTGATTTCTCTGTCTCATCATCCATTTCCTCTTCCGCCAATTTGTTCCTTTTCCTCCTTTCCTCTTACCGTGAGTTGTTTTTTTCTAACAGCTTTATTGAGATGTAATTCACATACCATACAATTCACCCATTTAAAGTGTACAATGAAATGGTTTTTAGTGTATTCACAGAGTTGTGTATCCATCATCATAAGCAATTTGAGACCATTTTCATCACTCAAAAAGAAATGCTGCACGCATTAGCACTCACTCCCCACTCTCCCTCCCCGGAGCCCTTGGCAACTCCTATTCTATTTTCTGTCTCTGTGGATTTGCCTATTCTGGACATTTCATATAAATGGAATCCTCCTATAGTATTTGGTCTTTTGTGACTGTCTTCTGCTGCTGGGCCCAGTGTTTTCAAGGTTCATCCATGTTGTAGCATGTGTCAGTACCTCGTTCCTTTTTATTGCCGATACCCAGAGATTTCATGTGTCCACGTGGCACAGATGAGGGTAGAGGCAAGAGTCAGATGTGCTGAACAGGAACAAGCATCATGCGAAAAGGAAGGCAAAGTGATAGATTATTGAAGGACAATGTGGAGCCTTTGCCAAAAACAGTGCTGAAATCATATTGAGGATTGTTAAATACATGCTGTTAGGAGATACGACAAAATCTCCAGAATTCAAGAGGGGCCCAGTCCAGAAAATTCTTTCCATGCAAATCTCAATCCTCCCAAACATCCTCCACTTGTCCCTTTGTCCCCCTTTCCCTCTAGTCTTTCTGTGGAAAAGACCAGCATCCTCCTGCTTTGAACAGTACGCTTGTGAGACGTGCTCATGCCTGGTAGTTCAGTTCCAGTCTTGGTCAAGGATGGAAATGATTTCTTCTATGGGAATTTGAAAGGCCCCAATGAGTAAATGTTAGGCAATAGCTAGATTGAGTTGTCTTTCTTAAATAAAAAAGATGTTATCAAGTCAGAAGGAAACGAAAAAGACCCTAGACATTGATAGGAGAGAGCTTGGAGACTAGCTGGCACTGAAGCCTGATGCCATAATGAGATAGAGAGCCAGCAGGCACAGGAGCGGGGAGTCAATTCTGGTAGGTATGTGTGGTGAGAGCATCAAAGGAATGATGTCTTAGATTTCCCTCGTTGTCCTGGCAGAGGTCAGAAACCTCTCAGAAACTCGCGTGTAAACCAGGTTATGATGTTGCAACAGAAACAGCTGGCCATGTTTACAGTCAAGAATGACAAGCCACTGGCATTCATATGAACCATAAGCTAAGAAAGGACTATATGAGCAGGCTGAGAAAGTTCCCCTCTTGCAGAAATATCTCAAGAATTATATTAATAGTTACAAAATCCATTAAAGTTAAATATAATTGACTTAATTAATGTGGCTCCAAAACATTAACATATAAAAAGAGAGAAAAGCCATTTTAAAGCTCCGAGATGGCTGACATTGGGATATTTTGAGGTTGGATTGGAAAGAAAGAAGAAAATTCAGTGTCTGATTTACCATGCTCCCTTGTCAAGTGATATGCTGCTGTGAATTCTGAAATTCTGAGGCTCAAGCTCGTCCTGGATAGCTCTCATCCGTCTGTCGCTCTCATCCGTCTGTTGTGTACTCTAAAGGTGCTAAGTGTTGCTGCTTATGCCCCTGGGGTTTTATGGAGTTCAGAGCAACATTTATTGTATTTTCAATCTTCTGAACTCTAGGACCAGATGTGCATCCACAGAGCTGAGAAGGAATGGATTATTGTAACAACCACCATACTGTATTCAGAATTCATTCATTTGTTCAGATATGGAATGAGCAGATATTACTGCCAGGGTCATTAAGCAGGGTGCTGGGGACAAAGCCATGGATAAAATAGTCATGACCTTGGCTATGGACTGAATGTGTCCCCTCAAACTTCATATGTTGAAGTCCTAACTCTCAATGTGATGGTATTAGGAAGTGGGGCCTCTGGGGTGGTGGGAGGGTGATTGGGTCATGAGGATGGAGCCCTCATGAGTGAGTTTAGTGCCCTTATAAAGAGGCCCCAGAGAGTTCCCTCACCCCTTCTGCCATGGGGAGGACACCGTGAAAAGACAGTTGTCTATCAAAGTGGGTCCTTAGTAGGCACTGAATCTGCTGGCACCTTGATCTTGGACTTCCCAGCCTCCAGAACTGTGAGAAATAAATATGTGTTGTTTATAAGCCACCCAGCCTATGGTATTCTGTTATGGCAACCTGAACCGACCAAGACAGGCCTGCTCATGGAGCTTTCAGTGCATGGGAGAAATAGACCTTAAACATGCATTTAGTTGAAGTTGCAGGAAGTGCTCTGAAGACTCTAAAGGGGCTTTCCAGGGGACCCCACCCAAGTGGAAAATTGCTCTTACCCTCTGATGAGCAAGACTTGGTTTCTGGGTCAAGCTTAGGGTGCCTGGGTCTTTCTTCTTTTACAATGAGTTCTCAGCCCTCTTGCAAATAAACTTCTCTCAGGCCACCCTACCAGTTTTCCAGACCTGCCTAGGAATATGCCATCACAGGACAAGGCCATAGTCTGAACTCAAGCTGAGATCTCTATTGTGTGTGTGGCAGGAATTTTAAAAGTTTTCTCTTTCTCTTTATTGTCATAAAAAGTACATAACATGAAAGTTACCATCTTAACCATTTTTATATGTACTAGTAACACTAAGTACATTCATATTTTTGTGCAACCATCACCAACATCCATCTCTAGAACTTTTTCATCTTCCCAGACTCAGTACCCATTAAACTAAACTCACCATTTTCTCCTTTCCCCTAGTCCCTGGCAACCTCTGTTCTATTGTCTCTACACATTTGACTACTCTAGATACCTCGTATCAGTGGAATCATACAGTATTCACCTTTTTGTGATTGGCTTATTTCACTTCACATAATGTCTTCAAGGCTCTTCTGTGTTATGGCATGTGTCAGAAATTTGTGCATTTTTTTTTTTTAATTCCAAATATTTACAAGGCCACTTCGCCATTGTATTGTCAGGGTTTCTGCAAGAAACAAGTGGTTTTGGATATTGACATGGACGTTGAGCAGAATTTAATGAAGGGGATATTTATAAGGATGTGGGTGGGGTTTAAGGAAACTAACAACGGGTGGGGAAGCCCCCCCCAGAGCTAGCAACAGTAGGGTGCTGTTACCACTCCAAGGCCTGAAGGGATGAGGGGAGGTGATGATTAGCAGAACCTGGAGGGAGAATTATAGCTGGAGATAGAACTATCAAAGAGAGGCTGAAGCCTTATGGAGTGGGAAGAATAGACCTCCACCTCCCTCTTCCCCCACCCCCAATCTTCTGCCTTTGCTTTGCACTACCCAGCCCAACCAGGAGCCAGAGGGCAAGACTGGCCCTCCCAGGCACAGAACATGGCGGGAAAGGATGGAGATTGGATCTGGAGGAGCAAACAGTATATCCAGCATTCTTGCCTTCTACAAGGAGTTATGTGTGGGGTGAATAGGAAAGCAAAATGGGGAAGCTGAGAACAGGGTGGGCTGGGTTCCTCTAAGAGAGGCAGTATGGGAGATACTTGGAAGGAAAAGTAGGTCTGGAAGAAGAGAGAGAGAGAATGAAGAGAAAGTAAAGAGATTTGACAGTTCCTGTGAGGAATGCTGAGAAGAAACCTTAGGAAGAAGAGATGTCTAAAGACGATTTACTGCGTGAAGAGCTAAAACTCCCTTCTCAGTGTCCTCAAGGGACATTTAGTAAAGATACACTTTATTTTCAAGGGTTTTGTAGAATTTTGAGTGTAACACTATGTTGGAGCATAGTTAGGAACAGGGAAGTCCAGGATTATCTGGTGTGATAGGCAGGATCATGGCCCCCAAACATGTCCACATCCCAATTCCCAGAACGCTTGAATATGTTAGGTTGCATGGAAATGGGGAATTAAGTTTGCAGATATAATTAAAGTTGCTGATCAGCTGACCTTGAAATAAGGTTATCTTGGGTTATCTGAGTGGGCCCAATATAATCATAAGGGTTCTTAACTGGGGAAGAGGGAGGCAGAAGAGTCAGTCTCAGAGTGATGTGATGTGAGAAAGACTTGACCGGCCATTGCTGGCTTTGTAGATGGAAGCGGGCCTCAAGCCAGGGAATGCAGCAGCCTCTAGAAGCTGGAAAATCCCTTGCAACACCCTGATTTTAGCCCAGAAAGACCCATTTGAGACTTCTAACCCTCAGAACTGTAAGGTAATATAGTTGTGCTGTTTAAGCCACCAAGTTTGTGGTGATTTGTTACAGCAGCCATAGGAAACTAATACACGTGGGTTTTATGAGTTTGGGGCAAAGTTAGCTAAATTTTGGATTGAAAATGTAGCTGTTTCTAATTACCTTAAATACTGTATTTAAAGCTAAACCTGCAAACCCTCCTGATGAGAGCTTTGATTAAACTACTCAACTTCTCACACCAGCTGAGGCACGGGACAGGGCTTCCCACCTGCTATCAGCATTGCACTAGTCAGTCTTTTTATCTTCGTTCCTGTGTAGCTGCTCTCATCCTGATTCGTTGATCAATGGAGTGTCTGTGATTTTTGTTTTGCATCTTCACTGGTCTCCTTTGAGACCCAGTGCTGAGCCCCCACAGTTGGGGTCTCCAATCAGGTAGGTTGATGTCCAACCCATCATGCAAAGGTTTTACTGTTCCTTGTGGCCTCTCTTTTGCCTGCATGAACTCTTATTTCAGTCTTGTTGGACACATGAACACAGCAAACTCGTGGGAAGGATTAAAAGACTGGCTTTCTGGCAACAGACGATATCCACAGAATAAACTCTCCAATCTCAGACACCTGTAACAGGTAAGCTTCTCTATGTCAGCATTTCCACAGTTGAAGGAGGCACTTTCAGGCATTGCTGGCAAGAGTACAAAGCAGTTCAATAACTCAGGCAGAGAATTTAGCAATATTTAATAAAACAACATCAAATAGGTCTCACTGGGCTGAAGTCAAGGTGTGAGCAGGGCTGCATCCCCTTTGATCTAGCAATCCAGCTTAGATTAATTTATTCTGAAGAAACACCCACCACCCCAATGCAAAACAACATATGAAAAAAGTTATCAACTGTGTAATTTCTTATAACATCAAAATCTTGGAAACACAACCTAAATTCCGGTCCATAAGAGACTGGTTGAATCAAGCATGGAACTGCCAAGTAATGGAGTATTATGCAGCCATAAAAAAGAATGATAGAATCTCTATGGCCTGATATGAAAGGATTTCCCAGCTGTATTGTTAAGTGAAAAAAGCAATATAAAAAAGAATATAGAAAGCGTGTTACCATTTGTGTAAAAATATGGTGGGGGGCGGGAATAAGAATGTGTGTGTATGTGTTCACTTGTTTTGGCAAGAGTCACAGGAAAGACAAACCAGAAACAATGAAAATGATTACCAAAGGGCATAGGTGTGAAGAGAGTGGAAGGAATAGGGATAAGAGTGATAATGACACTTCTCTGAATGTACTTTTTTATGCAATTTTGACTTTTGAACCCTATAAATGTTTTAAATATTCAAAAAATTAAAGAGGATTAAAAAAAACCCTTAAAGTTGAATGCAAACAGAAGCAAAGGAATCTAAGTGGTTAGCAAATTGATGGCAAACAACACAGAGATAAGAATTACAAGTAACTTTCGACTCCTGTCCTCTGCCTAGTGGGGTATATTCTAAGGTGAAGAAGACCTACAGGAGGCTTATGAATTAGGCTTGTCGTCGATAGTAATATTAGCGTCGTCCTGCTAAAACACTTTTGTGCATGTCGTAGGATGCAGCAAATGAGTAAACACATTGACTGTGTGGGGCACCCTAAGGCTCGCACTGTAGGAAGAGGGGAGTAACATGCAATGGAGAAATGCTACATTCCTGGTTTAGAATTGGAGGTATCAGTTTGAATTCATGATTTTCCTGCTCTGCCCACTGTTAAAGTGGGACAATAGTTTAAGCTGTGAAAACAGATTTTATTCAGTAACTCCTGACACTAGGGAAAAGAGCTGAGCTCCCCTCTGGTTTGCAGAGTAACTGGGTGTTTTAAAGGGAGAATGAAGGAGTCAGGAGGGGGTGGGAGAGGGGATCAGTGAACGATTACAAAGGGTTGGTCTTCCAAAGGGTTGGTGGGTGTAGACGTGATGAGGCCAGCCGTGTCTGCTAGCTGGCAGTGATGGAAGTTAGGATTCTTCCTGCCACAGAGACTGGGAGACGGGGCCCTGCCCTTCCTGATGATAACATTTCAAAGGAATGGCCTTCAGGGCCTTGAGAAAGACACTCTTGAGTTCTGGGAGATACATATATATCTCGAAGGGACAGAGGAAGGATTCACAATGATAAGCCCTTTTTAGAGAAAGCGCTAAGAAAATGTGGTCAGTAGCCTCTCTCAGGCGTAGGCTGGAGCATACAGTAAATTCTCCTGTCTCTTTTGAGCTTTCCAGACAGGCATTTAAGGGAAGGGCTGTGGTCGTCCTGGGGACATGGCCTTCTGCTGCTTGAAGCCGTGCTAGAGTTTGGTCATCTCTTAGTGTAGAGGCTTGGACCAAGTCATTATGTGCAGTTCTCAGTCCTGAAAGTGCTCTACGGTAATATCACCCCAGGACCAAAAGATCCATTAGGAATCAAGTCTTGGTTTCTAAATACCATTTCTCTCTAAAAGGAACAAGGCTCCTTGGATAAATTGGTTGATTCCAGATCAGGGCTAGGGAATGCGTTTGGAAAATCTTCTTGCCAGAAAGCAAGACAGTGTTCAAAGACTAATGGGCAGGACCAGCTACATAATTTGTGGGGCCCCATGCAAAATGAAAATGCAGGGCCCCTTCTTGGAAAATTACTGAGAATGTCGAGACGGCAACAGCAGAGCATTGTACCACGCAAGAGACTTGTGCAACTGTATGGATCACACGCCCATGAAGCTGGCCTTGGTAATGGAAGATGTGTTCAAAGTTCAGAGGAGCCAGCTTGAAGAGGCTCCTGCTGGTTAATTTTGGACAATTTGAGTGCTAAAAAAAATAAGAATAATGGCAATGGACTGTAAAACATGGAATTACAGAAGAATCCATGAGTTTATAGTGATACTAAAAAGGTGAGTGTGCAGGGAAGGGAAGATTTTATGAATAACGCCAGCTAATAAATGTGGACAGAATAATAGAATTAGAAAAATTGCCATCGTTGCAGCAACCAATGTAATAATGATGCTAAAACCATTGGGTTAAAGATCGTTGGGGAACAGGATATTCACACAATTTATAAAGTCTCCCTTTATCACCCCATATGTTACTTATTAATTACAAATGGGGAAAGATGCCTTTAGAATAGAGAGGTCTGGCAGAAACCATCGTAACCAAGCGATCACCTTAGCATGATGGATAATGAGACAAGATGGTATCGTGCACCTCTTGATATGATGCAATGAAGAGTACACCATGCAGTATTTTCCCAAAATACTTAACTTGAATTTAATCATGAGAAAACAATCAAACAACATGGATTGTGGGGCATTCTACGAGGCAACTGGCCTAAACTCTTCAAAAATGCCATGAGAGAAAAAAAGAAAAAGACAGGGAGCTGTTCTAGATAAAAGGAGGCCAAGGAGACATGAGGACCAAATGAATATGACCCCTGATTGTCCTAGACTGAAAAAGCTATGAAAGACATCTAGGGGGCAACTCAGGAAACTGGGGTTGGATTGCACCTTAGATAATGATATTGACTCAATGTTAAATTTCTTGGGTGTAACGATAGTCTTGGTTATGGTTTTGATTATGGTTGTGTAGGACAATGTCTTTGTTCTTAGAAGACAAGCAGGAGATTTTGGGGTGAAATGCACTGATTTCTGCAACTTAGTCTCAAATGAAAGAAAGAAGGAGAGAGGCAGAGGAGGAATGAGAGGGGGGAGAGAGAGGGGAGAAAGGGGAGTAGGGGAGAGTAAGAGAGAGGGAAGAGGAGATGTGTGGGGGGGGGGAATGTGGCCAATTGTTAACAATTGTTTGAATCTAGGGAGGAGTCTACAGCTATTCTTGTACTATTCTTTCACTTTTCTGTAGGAGAGACATTTTTTAAAATAAAAAGTTGGGGGAAAGCTTTCCTAGTTAAAGTCACATGTCAAGGAGGAACGCAGTAGCGCATCTGGGGCAGAAAGCCTCTCCGGCTGATTGCCAGCACCTCTGAAGCAGCAGACTTGCCACCTGGCACTTCAGCATCATTCACGTGTCTCCTAGGTCTGTATGCACAGCACCGTCAGTCATGGGGAGCAGAGCAGAGCTGACAGCCGACCACAGTGTAAGACCAGCGCCTGTCCCCAGCATGGCCTAAGAAGAAGAGCCGAGACGGGGCCTGGCAGACCAGCTGGCCGGGGGCAGAGGTTCCTCTCTGTCGTGAGAAAGCAGGAAGTTGGGTGCCAGTTCAGCTTGTACAACTTCTTTGGGTCTTATTCGAAAATTGGGGGAAACATATGTTCTGCTTTTTCAGCCGAGATCAAATAAGAAGGTATGAGACAAAACATTCTTATTTCACAGATTTATTATTTTACAGATGATCTCATTATATTTTACTGTATAGATTTTTAGTCTGGAAATAGAGATGGCTTTTTTCATATATGAGCTGTTACAGATGTACTTACCGTTTGTAGTCCTATTACGGTTTGTGTCCTATAAACACAAAATTTTTGATCATTCTGTTTCACACAATTCGTGTCAAAAGAGAAGAAAAAAAGCAGTGCCTCTAGAATGGTCTCTGCTGCGTTACTGAGTACTCCCAACAGGACAGGACTTCTTTTCTGACTGGGTTTCAGTGAAAACCGATTGCACATTTCAAACTTGTTTTTCTTCCACTCCCTGTATCCTTTCAGGGCTGGGTGCAGTAGGACACATTCATATTATGACATGCCTTCTCGGTGAATCAGCCTAATGGACAGTAAGGATGGCCCTGGAAGCCATTCCAACACTAGAGTGGTTAGCAATAACCACACACCGAAGCGACTGTGAACCGCATGGATATTTCCCGCCAAACCCAACAAGATACATCCCTACCTCAACTTGTGCTTAGCTGGAATCCAGAATGCCACAGCCATTCCAGTGGTATCTGTGCAAGGGGAAGTATGATAGAGAGAAAGTCCAAGAGGAAAGAGACAGTGGTATTAACTGATTATAGTTAAAATATCTTACTTAAAAAAAAAAGAGAGAGACAGAGAGAAAGAGACAGACAGAGAGACACAGAGAGAGACAGAGGAACAGAGACAGAGACAGACACAGAGAGACAGAGATAGAGAAAGAGAGAGACAAGGAAGGGAGGGAGGCAGGGAGGGAAATCCATGAACACGTTGCTAGGGCTCCTCCCAGGGCTTTGTAGGGGGCAGGTACAAGTAGGGGAGGGGGCCTCAGAGTGGGGGTCCATTAGTGTCGTAAGAAATCTGCCTCTGGGGTCACTACAGTGTTTGTTATGTTAAACGGGAGATGTCCATTGGGCAGTTGGAAATGTGAGTTTGAACAGACGATGGATGGGGATGTAGAGATTAGGGAGTCATTTCACAATCATTATAGCTACAGGAGTGGATGAGTCCCCCCAAATAAAGGTACAGACAGGAAGAAGAAAATACGACAGAATCTTGGGTGATGCCTGTATTTCCTTGTGAGGAACAGAAGAGATGGCTATAAAGTCTTGGGCCAAGACACCGAATAGAGCCAGGATGTGAGAGCTGTGAGGGATGGATACAACCAAGCTGATTTGTCACTTTTTGTAACACATACATTTAAATATTTAAAACCAGATGTAAACCTATGCTTATAGCTCTTATACAATTATAAAAGGAAAACATATTAAGTACTAGCAAAACTACAAAACTCATAAAATAGAAATTAACATTCAGTATGACAGATGGTATTTTTTTGCTGAAATAAAATCACTGCTGTTGGCGTTAATAGTAGAAAAATCTATTTATATGGTTGAGATTTCATTCCCAATGTGGAGATCAAGCCTCTCCCAACGCTGGCATGATCTCTCCCAGCTTGAAATGTGTATGATTGTATTTTGCACATTAAAAGCAGAAGATCAAAGAGAAAAGGTAACCGTAAATTGCTATGTGATTGTATCCAAATTTAAATGCAGATATGCGATAGCCCATTGATTCTTTTTGGAATCTATCCTGCAGAAATTCTGGCAGATGTGCACAAAATTATATACAAAGATGTCCCTTGCCCCTTTGTTTGCAATACCCAAACACTGCAAATAACCTAAATGTCCACCAATAGAATGATAGTCAAGTAAATTATAGTACATCTGGAATATTCTGCAACTCCTAACAAGAATGAAGTTGATCCACATGTAATGACATAAAAGAAGCTCTAAAGTACATTGTTAAATGAAAATCTAAATCACAGAATAATATAAATGGTATATAGCTTCTTAAAAACAATGTACTGTGTGTATGTGTAACTGCATAGAAATAGATAAGATATGGAATGATTCACCTCAAACTCTTTTTTTTTTTTGAGGAAGATCAGCCCTGAGCTAACATCCATGCTAATCCTCCTCTTTTTGCTGAGGAAGACCGGCTCTGAGCTAATATCTATTGCCAATCCTCCTCCTTTTTTTCCCCCCAAAGCCCCAGTAGATAGTTGTATGTCATAGTTGCACATCCTTCTAGTTGCTGTATGTGGGACGCGGCCTCAGCATGGCCGGAGAAGCGGTGCGTCAGTGCACGCCCGGGATCCGAACCCAGGCTGCCAGTAGCGGAGCGCGCGCACTTAACCCTAAGCCACGGGGCCAGCCCTCACCTCAAACTCTTAACAGCAAATTCCTATGGGGAAGAGAATGTGTGAAGTGGAACTTGGACTTTTCATTTTCCCTACCACTGTCTTGTCTGAATTTTCCACAATAAACGTTACTTTTGTGAGTACAAAATGCTCTCAATTATTACATTCAGTGATATTGGGAATGTCCTGTGTACTCCTGGTGCCACTGAGGTTGCTACAATCTTAATTTACACTCAAAGGTGAGAATAAGTGGAATGTGTCTTATGTTTCTGGTTCGAGTAAGATGGAGTTAGGGAGTGAAGCCAGGAAGCTGTGGTGGCAGAGGACAGTGTAACAGAAATGGGGACATGAGTACAGAGCATATTTCACATCTGGGCCTCAGTCCCCTCAGCCCTGTGAGCTCTGAATCCCTAAAGGACCTACCACCAGCTGGCCTGGAAACATTAGAAGCAGTTCCAAGTCCAGAGATGGAATTGGGGACACTTGAACCATGCAGCTCTGGAGACCATTAATTTCCCTTTGGCTCCTGTAAAACCGAAGCTGTGCTTCCACTAGCATTTCCTACTTAAAAGTGGAGTCCAAGATTTCAAGTATGAAATATAGCTTTAAATCGGTTGGACTGGAATGCGTCCTTTCTCTTACGCAGGTACACCTCCCCTTCTTGACCGGCTGCATTTTTACCTTAGCAGGTCTTTGCCAGGTAAAACACATGGTAAGAGAGTAGGCCTCCTTCATTATCAACCCACAAAAGCTTAGAGCTGTGTTTCCCAAGTCCGAAAATGTGCAAATGAAAGCGAGAGTAATAAACATGACAAAGGAAACTGACAGTTTGATTTATGTGGAGATAAGACAATAAACAGTACAGACATCTCAGCAAATGATGAATAAGATCCATAGACTAGAGATACAGAAACAACTAAAGAAAAAACAAAGAGAAGAGAAAAGAAGTACATTTTGGGGGCCAGCCTGGTGGCTTAGCGGTTAAGTGCGCGCTCTCCACTGCGGGGGCCCGGGGGTTGCTGGTTCGGATCCCGGCTTGCATTGACGCACCGCTTGTCAAGCCATGCTGTGGCAGCGTCCCATGTAAGGTCGAGGAAGATGGGCATGGATGTTGGCCCAGGGCCGGTCTTCCTCGGCAAAAGGAGGAGGATTGGCAGATGTTAACTCAGGGCCGATCTTCCTCACCAAAAAAAAAAAAAGTACATTTTCGAAGACTTCACTGATCACTTTTTGACCATCATCTTAGGAAAATATAAAATTCTATATTTTGGGTTGTATGAGAACTCAAATGACTCCCAAGAGGCCTTTTTGCCTGGGGTTTGTTACAAACAGCACTTGTTCAAGATGTGTAGAGCCTAAGACATTGTTTTTTCCCACAATCCACAAACCTCTTACTCAGGACAGGAAATGTACATTCAATGAATGACTATGTTGAAAACACAACCCATAAAAGAATGGGAAAACCTTACTTTTTTTCCTTTTGTATGGAATTAAATTGTTGGAAAAAAGCCAAGGAAGTGACACATCTCATCTCCTGTTTCTGGCTGAACAACCCTTAAATCATTGATAATTGTTCATCAAATTGTTTTGGATCTTAAGTACTATGGGTTAATTAATTTATTTCCCAGCCAATCAATTTTAATTTTTTCATAGTTCCATAAGGAAATGAGATACAGTGCCTGTATACAGATTGTAAATCTATTCTACTTTTTATTAAAACTAGTGAAAAAATATCCTTTGTGTCATCTACCTGAGTGTTAGTTTGGCTCCTAGTATGTGCACAGGCTTATGCAGGTTTCTAGTATCTTTATTTAAGTAACTTCTTTCCCACCAAGTCAAGGCAGAGAATAAATCTTTTATTTCTTCCATGTTTTTCTGAATGTGGTTCACTTTTCACTTTACGTCACAGAGTCTTGGTTTCCTCATCTGTAAAATGTAAGCATTTACTGTAAGAGTCGTGTGTATACTTTATATACTTTATGCTGTATACACACGTATATAGGTGGAAGCACTTTGTAAATGGTACGGTGATAGAAAAATGCTAGCTACTTAGTTCCCAATTCAATTTATGAGGTTGAATGTTTTTTCAGAAATCTAAGATAGGATAAGTTTATTCACATAAGAAAGCATATCGAACCCAAGTTAGAAGAGTGGAAAGGTGAAGCCAACTGAATATATGGTTCTCAGACTCAAGATAGAGGTGTGAGCTGGAGAGAAGAGATTTGACAGTTAGTTATCAACCTATCTATGGTAATTGAAGCCAAAAGTGTGGATTAGGTCATATAAGGAGAGTGTGTAGAACTAGAAGAGATAAAGATGACCTGGGCTGAAACACAACTAA
The DNA here is from genome assembly GCF_057802395.1 of Ceratotherium simum simum. NCBI lineage: Eukaryota > Metazoa > Chordata > Mammalia > Perissodactyla > Rhinocerotidae > Ceratotherium > Ceratotherium simum. The sequence goes on from NC_141931.1 coordinate 22,250,689, forward strand.
TGCTAGCTCTTCAGGACAGAGACCTTCAAACTGGGATGAAGTATTTCTAGGGATGTGTGAAGACGTTCTAAGGGGTATATGAGCATGGGTGTTTTAGGGGAATCCACGTCTAGATCCTCAACCTCTATTTCTAATCTTTCCTTCAATTGCTCTGCCTGAGAATGCACCTGTGATGGGAGTTGGGGAGTGGGGGACCGTGTCTCCTTTCTTATCCTTTTGCAATTGCCTTTCTTCCACTTTCCAAAAGAAAGGCACACCCTTCAAAGTACCATGTTGCATTAGCCCGGAGGGTGAAAAACCTCTAGGGCATCAAAGAAAGGGCAATTGGAAATATTGTATATACTAGTTCTGAGAAAGCAAATGGTGCTAGTGACTAAGTAACAGAGCCTCTGCCAGCCAGTGGTCCCCAACTCTTTGCATTCAACAGAATTGAAGTAGGACCCTATTGAGTTGTCAGCTATTAAGTCATCACAAGTAGTTTGTGATTACAGATCACTCAGTGATTTTTGGCATAATTCAAAAACAGTTCAAAAATTTGGGAGACATTGCTATAAAAATAAAACTTCTTCCTTTCCCATCCATTTGTTTATGTGAATAAGTTTTCTCAAAGCTTACGTCTGTAAAAATGAAAAATAGGAGTAGAATTGATGCTGAACGCTGTCTCATTCTAGTGACAAGTAATATTGCCCAGCAGATGGCTGAACTAAAGGGAAAATATACATATCTCCAGTCCAGTAAATTAAGAGATGCATTTCTGTCTTATCCGTTTGGGCTGCTATAACAAAATACCACAGACTGGGTGGCTTATAAACAACAGAAATTTATTTCTCCCTGTTCTGGAGGTTGAGAAGTCTAAGATCAAGGCACCAGCAGATTTGGTGTCTGGTGAGGGCCTCCTCTTGGTTCGTAGATGCCACCTTCTCCCTGTGTCCTCACATGGTGGAAGGGGTAAGGGAGATCTGTGAGGTCTCTGTTATAAGGACACTAGTTCCATTCATGAGGGCTTTGCCATCTAATCTCCTCCCAAAGGACCCACCTCCTAATACTATCACATTGGGAGTTAGATTTCCACATACGAATTTGGGGGAGACACAAACATTTATACCACAGCAATTTCCAATAAAAATTTATATTTTAAGGCAAAACTATCATGACAGAAAGCAAATCAGTGGTTGCATGGGGTCGGGGACAAGAGTTGGGGATCTCCCGCAGAGGCAAGAGGGAACTTTTAGAGTTAAGGAAACTTTTTATATCTTGATCTTGATTGGGTCTTGGCTATATAACTGAACACAATCATCCAAACTCATCAAAATGTGCACTTAAAATGGATGAATTTTTTTGGATGTAAATTATACCTCAGTAAAGCTGAGGGAAAGGTTTATTTTTCTGTTTAATAATTATTTATCAAATTTGTAATACATTGTTTTGATCAATTATGTATAATAATCATTGTAATGACAATTCAACACAGATGAAATCTTTAACACTTAGAGGCTTATGGCTATGGGAGACACAGAAAATTTTAATTTATACATTTTTTTCCAGAGAAGTAAGAGAGTGATTCAATAAAAGCCTGTAAAGTATGAAATAAATTAAGGTTAAATTCTATGGGAAAGGAAATATGATATCAAAGGAAAACAGAAACCATATAAGATGCCAACTGTTAAAAAAGAGGTTGTTCAAATATTTTAAAATATGGATGATAGTGGATTATAACAAATCACCATGTTTTGTAGATTTCATTAGATTTATTTAAAAGAATGATATAACGGTTTCATTTTAAAATATTGATATTTACAATGTATTAGAAAATTCATTCTTTGAAACTATTTAGACTTAGGATAACATTTTTTAAAATGTCAACTTAAAAATGTAGAGGGAGAGTATGTAATCTTTCAAAGTACTTTTAGGAATAAAAAAGAAAAAAGAAAAGAATAATGTTGATTTAGGGATGGACATAGCAAAGAAGACTAAGAAAGAATAGCCAGGGAGAAAGAAGGAAAACTCAGAGAGGTGTTCACAGAATTCAAAGGAGGAGAGACATTCAAGGAGGGGAAATTGCTCTGAGCAAGGCAAGTGCCATGAGATAATCTACTGAGGCTTTAATTTGTGAGTGTGTGTGTCACTGGGGGGTATTTTCACCTTTCCCTGCCCAAGTGGGGATTTTGATTTTGCAGATCAAGGATTCCCTTGCCCGCCTGTTACTGAGTGAAGGCTTGCTGCCTGGTGCATGTAGAAGCCAATAATACAGCACTGGCTTGTGAGAGAAGAAAGAGCTTTATTGCATGGCTGACCAGCAAGGAGACAGGAGGCAAGGCTCAAATCTGTCTCCCAAGCTGAAGTGGAGACAAACTTTTAAGGAGTTGGGAGTGGGAGTGGTTATATAAAAATGCTAACTTGGTGGTATCTGATTGGAGGGTAGGAGAGTGATAGTGTTATATGTTTGATGTGCTACAAATCAAGGCACCCCTCGCTTCTTATTAGGTTCCCTGTTCCACTTTCCCCTTACATTGAGTTCTGTAGTTGGGGAACTTTTGGTTCCTAGGCAGCTTGAGGTCATCTGAGGACGAGGTCTCCATCTTCTGAACACGCTCCAGCTACATGAATTTCAGTTTTTGCTAGTTACCCTTGCAAAACAACTTTTTTTGTTGTTGTTGTTGAGGAAGATTCTCTGTGAGCTAACATCTGTTGCCAATCTTCCTCTTTTTGCTTGAGAACGATTCGCCCTGCACTAACATCTGTGCCAGTCTTACTCTATTTTGTATGTGGGTCTCTGCCACAGCATGGCTGATGAGTGGTGCAGGTCCGCACCCAGGAACCGAACCTGTCAACCCAGGCTGCCGAAGTGGAGCGCACTGAACTTAACCACTGGGCCACAGAGCCAGCCCCCCAAAACAACTTTTGATACAATGTTGTTATTGATACAACAGGATACAAGAGGGCCAATACAAATTGGCCTATAAGGGTTATACCCCTAGGGGCTCAAAAAGAGTTAGTTATTTGAGAGCAGAGGAAGGGCTCCAAGGAGACTGCCAAATTGGGTGTGCATTAGTTACCAAGAAGAGAGTGTCCTAAAGGATGGGAAAATGAATTGAGGCCCATAGACTCTCAGAGCAGTGGGGCCCAAGGCCTTCCCCTGGGCAGGTGGCAGGTGCAGCCTCTACCTAGGGGGGACCAGGTTTTCTAGTCTAGACAGCACCCCCTGTGCCTGGTTTAGACCGGAAAGGAGCCACTAGTCCCCAAAGGAAGTGTATGGGCTGGACAAGAAGCATGTCACTCTGGACTCTTATGAACCAAAGACCCCGCCTCCAGTGTTCTCTGCTGTCTAAAACCCTCTTGAATCTTGCCTGACCCAGGACCTGGGAAGGGAACCCCAATAATGTCTGAGGCTGGATTTCCTCCCTATCCAGTGGGAAAGGGAGCTTAGAAACAGATTAATTTTTAGAGGGAGAAACATATAAATATAACGTTTCTTAAAGTCTGCGTGTTGTTGCATATTAAACACCACTCCAGAAGGACCGAATAATGTTCAGCTGAGTTTGACAGCTAGGAGGTCATAGATGCTGTTTTAGCAGAGTATGGGGCAAGATCTAGATTTTATGGAATGAGGAATGAGTGGGAGGTGAGGAAGTGGAGAAAACACATGTAGACTGCTATTCTGAGAAACTTGGCTATGAATAGAAGGTGAGATAAAGGCTGGAAGCTTGAGGAGGATGCAGCGTAGAGGACTCTGCTGTGAGGGCACCGACAGCAGCGTTGCAACATGCATTCTTGCTGACTGTTGCTCTCTCGTCCAGCTTCTCTGGGCATATTTTTGTTGTTTCCTTGGTATTTATAAAGGTGATGGTAAGGTAAAGGGAGCTGCTGCAATAGATGAACCCCAAATCTCAGTGACTTAACATAATAAAGTTTTATTTCTCATGAAGGTAAAACTCAATGGGCTATTCCTACTGGGTGGTCACATTCTCTAACAGAGATGCAAGGACCCAAGTTCACTCCATCTGTACCATCTTCCACACTTGGCTTCCAAAGTTGCTCTGGAAAGGGAAAATAGCATAGAGAATTGCCTGTGGGAAGTTTATATGGGCCAGGATTGGAAGTGGTGCACATCCCTTCTGCCCACTTTGAGCAGAACTCAGTCCCATGACCACGCCCAACTGTGCAGGGGCTGGAAATGGAATGTGGCTGTGTGCTACATTAGGAGATGGTCTGATGAATGTGCACTAGTCCTGGCCACATTATTCTACCCACTCATTACTATGACCTGATTAGCCTATATCTTAGCCTCTCAGAACCTCACCCTCAGTTCAGATTGATATCTTGACTAGGATACTGCTCAGATTCCTGTCCTAACCTATTTCCAGCCTGATAGATTCAAGTCTCAGAGTTTCTTTTTTTTTTGGTGAGGAAGACTGGCTCTGAGCTAACATGCATTGCCAATCCTCCTTTTTTTGCTGAGGAAGATTAGCCCTGAGCTAACATCTGTGCTCATCTTCTTCCATTTTTTTGTATATGGGACACCACCACAGCATGGCTTGATGAGTGGTGCTTAGGTCTGCACCCAGGATCTGAATCCGCGAACCCCAGGCCACCGAAGTAGAGCACACAAACTTAACCACTACGCCACTTGGCCAGCCTCTCAGAGGTTCTTGTAGAGACTGTAAGGGAATCATCCCTACCAATCCTCCTCTTTTTTACTGATGAAGATGAGCCCTGGGCTAACATCTGTGCCCATCTTCCTCTACTTTATATGGGACGCCACCACAGCATGGCTTGATGAGTGGTGTGTTGGTGAGCGCCCATGGTTCCGAACCTGTGAACCCCGGGCCACCAAAGTGGAGTGTGTGCACTCAACTGCTACACCACCAGGCCAGCCCCCCAACTTCTTTTTAAAGACATTTTCTAGTGTACAATTTTAATTCCCTTGTCATATCTTTAATTATATTTTTTGAGTTATTTTCTTAATGCTTGCCTGGTGGATTTTAATTAAATTTTACCAATTAAATTTTACCAGATTAATACCAACTTAATTTCAATAGTATATAAAACCTTTACTCTCGTGTATTTCTGTTCCTTTCCCCCTTCTTTGTGCTGTTATTGTCATACAAATTACATCTTTATACTTTGCATTCCCATCAATACAGATTTAAAGTTATTGGTTTAAGTAGTTGTCTTTTAAATCATACAGGAGGGAAAAAAAAGTTATAAACAAAAAAGGCATTTATATGTCTGTATATTTACACATTTGGTGATCTTTACTGATGTTCTTTATTTATTCATGTGGATTTAAGTTACTATCTAGTGTCCTTCCATTTCAACCTTTCTTTAGTGTTTCTTATATTTCAGGTCTTCTCGTGACAAATTCTCTCAGTTTTTGTTTATCTAGTAATGTCTTAACTTCTCCTTCAGTTTTGAAGGATAGTTTTCTGGATATAGAACTCTTGGCTGATACATTTTTCTTTCAACACTTGGAATATATCATCCCATTGCCCTCTGACCCCCATGGTTTCTGTTGAAAAATCAGCTGCTAATCTTATTGAGGATCCCTTGTATGTGATAGTCACTTCTCTTTTGCTGCTTTCAAGATTCTCTGTCTTTAAATGGTTTGATTATGTTGTGTCTACATGTGGATCTCTGAATTTATCCTACTTGGAGTTCTTGGATAATAACTTCTTGGATGTGTAGATTAATGTTTTTCATCACATTTGGGAAGTTTTTGGTCATTATTTCTTCAAATATTCTTTCTTCTCCCTATCATTCTCTCATGTTCTGTGACTCTCATTATAGATATGTTGGTATTAGCTTGATGGTATCCCACAGTTTTCTGAGGTTATAAATAGATTCAATTTTCTTCATTCTTTTTTCTTTCTGTTCCTCAGACTGGATAGTCTCAATTGATCTACAAATGCGTTGATTTTTCTTCAACCTGATCAAAACTTATGTTGAGCCTCTCAATGGTGAAGTTTTCATTTCCATTATTGCATTTTCCATTCCAGAATTTCTGTTTGGTTCTTCTTTGTAAGAATGCATTATGCTAATTGAAAGAAGCCAAATGCAAAAGGCCTCCTATTACATGATTCCATTTATAGCATCATAAATGTCCTCCTTGTGGACACAAGATGGTTGTTGCAGATCTTATCAGTGCATCTGCATTTCTGGTGGGAAGAAAGGAGAAGGGGAAAGGACAGAGTAAGCCAGAAGCCTGAATCAATGATTTCTGCTTGTATCTCATAGGCTTCTCCTAATGCAGGGAAGGTTGAGGAATGTGTTGTTTCCACTGGGTATAATGTTACCCCAACAGTATAGAGAAAGAAGAAGGGAAGAATGAACAGCATGCAGTAACCATCAGTCTTTGGCTCAGACTATTATCAATGAGCTCTCAGCTAATATCAACTAAAACTTAATATGCTTTTACCTGTTGATGGACAGCTGATTGATATTTCTCAAATTAATGTTGTGAAAATAATGGACTTTCTCAATCAATGACCTTTCTGGGGATAATCAGTGTTCATGGTGCGAGGGCACATGCATGCTCTTTCATACAGTTTTTAACTTCTTATGTTTGAGCATCATAGCCTTTGGGGAAAAAAAGGTTATGTTTTCCTTTGAGCAATAGAAAGCTCTCATTGTATACTTCATTAAGGATCTCTTTTCTCTTGGAATTAGGAATTATTGTCCTGAGGACTTTCCTCTCCTTGTTTTTCCATGGGCTAAATGTCTGCATGCATGGAGTCATATATGGTCATACTAAATGGTATCTCAGGGCAATGGTTTATCTCTGTTTTAAAACTTCCTGGTCTTCACTAAAGCAAGGGAGTATCTCCTATGCCTCCTATCAGTATTATGAGTTAACCCTCAGTGGGCTGCAGAGGGGGAATTTCTTTCCCAATTTTGCTGTAAAAGTGTGAAGTTGTATAGGCAGGAGCTGCTGGGGAATGGGATGTGGAGATCTGGCCTTGCATGTGGAGCTAGACGGGAGCTGGGAAGTAAGGAATTTGGGTGCTGCCAGGAAACGTGTCAGCACCTTGGGGTTAGAGTTTAGATACTGTAAGAGAGGAGGTGGAATAGGATCTGTGAGTCCCGGGAGGAGCTAAATCTAACAGGGGTCAGAGCCCTGTACTTTGAAAACAACCATGTTTGATAATAATAATGTATTCCTGTATTTTTTGTCATCTGAATCTAATCATGACAAAACATCAAATAAATCTAAATTGAGGGATCTTTTTACAAAATAATGAGCCTGTAGTCTCCAAAAATGTCAATGTCACAAAAGGCAAAGAAAGGCTAAGTAACTATTTCAGATTAAGAAGAGTAAAGAGACATATCCACTAAGTGCAATGTGTGATGATGGACTGAATCTTGTGTTAGGGAAAATTTTGCTATAAAAGACATTATGGGGACCATTGACAAAATCTGAATGTGAACTGTCTGTTCAACAGCACGTTAAGTTTCTTGATTTTTGTTCATTGTCGTGTGGTTATGTTAGAGCTTATCCTTGTTCTTGGAAAGCACATGTTTAAGTATTTGAAAGTAAAGGAACATGGTGTTTACACGTTATTCTCCAATGGTTCAGAATGTGTGTGTGTGTGCGAGAGAGAGAAGACAAATGTAGAATGTTAATGATGAATTTGAGGGAAGCACGTATAGGAGTTCTTTGTACTTTTTTTTTGGCAGATTTTCTATACATGTGAGATTTTATCAAAACCAAAAGCTAAAAAACAATCTTTCTAGAGGACCTACTAGATGCCAGACATTGTTCTAAGCATTGAGATATAGCAGTGAACAGAAGAAAACTTCTTGCTGTCACGGAGTTTACATCCTAGTAGGGCCAGACAGAATAAACTAAATACGTAAATTATGTTGTATATTAGATGGTGATAAGTGAAATAGAGAAACATAAGCAGGGTAGAAGGATAAGAAATTCCAGGGTGAAGTATTTGCAATTGTAAATAGACGGTGGATTACACACCTCTTTTGTGCCACTTCAGATCTCTTATGGGCAGGCTCTGATCAGCTTGAGGCAGGTGCAACCTGGTTGCACCACCTGCCTCTTGTCTCCCATTCTAGGGCTGCTCTGCTGATGACAAAGTATGGGGCACTTCTCAGCACCTGTCCCCATGCATGCATGACCCAGAAGTACAGGTCACTTAATGCCCCCTGGGGCTAACCTTTGACCAGTGTGGGACAGGAGCTGATGGATACAAGCTTCCTCCCTTCTTCTCCACCCCTCTATAAATGGAGGGTCCTGAGAGACCTTTGAAAGGCATCTCATTTGGTCCTGTAGGACCCAGTGACCAGTTGCCATCTTCATGGTGCTACTTTGCATCCTTGTGTTGGCTTTCCCATCTGCCCTGTTTGCCCCCCTTCCCCCTGTCTTCTGATCTTTGGGATCACAATCCCCAATAAAATACTCGCACAAAAACATCTTTCTTAGATTCTTTTTTCTGGGGAACCTAAGCTAAAGACTTTGGGCAGGGAAGGGCTTATTGAGAAGATATCTTCTTTAACGAGAATTAATTGAGCATTTAAAACAATTCATGAGATAGGGTCTACTATTATAATCTCTCACTTCTTTGTTGAGGAAATTGAGGCTTGGGGAGATGATGTAACTTGCCAAAGGTCACACAGTGTAGAAGTGGCAAAACCCAGTTAGTCTGTCTCCTGGCTCACTCTCTGAGCCTTTGCATTCTGCTGCCACTTTTCTCCCGTTGTATTTATTAATGCCGTTTCGAAAGTTCTAGTGTCTATCAGCGAAGTCTTAGGAACCTAAGAAAGAGTTTTTGTCAATGCTGGGGTCTCTGGGTTAAGGGAAAATTAATAATAAGGGTTAGGGTTTTAGTCATAGTAATAGTCTTACTGTATGAGTCAGATAGGCTAGACTTTGCTGCACTAACAAACAACTTCAAAATTTCAGTGGCTAAAAATAAGATTTAGTTTTTGTGCATATTACATTTCTACAGCAGGACAGCTGGGGGTTTCTGCTCTGCATTGTTTTGTAACCCAGGCTGATGGAGAACCACCACTTGGAGCATTGTTGGTTGTTATGGCAGAGGGAAAGCATGCTCTGGAAGGTCTCATGCTAGCAATGAAATGTTCTGCACAGAAGTTACATATGCTACATTCTGTTCACAGCTCATTAGCCAGGCTGACCCCACCCAACCCAAGGGGGCCAGGAAGCAATTCTACGGTGTGTCGGGAGGGCAGAGAGCCAGAAATATTTGTTGAACAGCACTAATGACTATCACACCCACTGAGAAAACCCCAAGGGGAAATGAAACTCAGGTGACAGAGGCAAGCTCTCCATTGTCAGCATCTTGTCCTCATGTGGAGCATCTTCTCTCAGAGATGAAGGAGACAGAAATCCTTTGGATTGGTGTTAAAAAATGCATATCCTACTTATTTAAAAAATTGTATTCTAAGTGTTTTGTTTGAAATGCCTTTGCAGATTATTATTAATTTTTTGAGGAAGGATAGCAATGACTCCAAGATTAAACACACAGGCTTCAATACTGCTGAAATAAAGGATGAGAGTCTTTTTAACTTCAACATAGTTATGTTTTATTAATAGTTTCATTTGTATATGCCCTGTTTACTCAAAGACACTCAGGTTATACATGAAATAAAATAAATACACAATGTGGAAGGGTTATCACCAGCCATTATCTAAAACATCCACTGCCATTTTGAATCTGTCTCCCAGAGCAGATTTTGTTATATTTTAGTCTGTTGATACAATGAAAATAAAAAGAGCCTTCCTTTATCGATTTGCTTCTTTGTTCTAGATTTTGCAACATTGGGAAAGGTGGCTTTTAACATTTTCCTTGTCAAAAACAGTATATTTGCTATTCTTTGAGAAATGGCTTGATGGTGGTGTCAGACACATATGTGCAATTAGCCATTCTTTGACTGAACTGCATCCTCCCGACTTCTCGATGATAATATCACATCAGAATCTTTATTGAAGAAAGTAGCTTGTATAGATTATAGCTATTGCTTCCTCCTTGTTAGCATAGTCTGCCACTTCCTCCTAGAAGGAAACGAAATTGTCACTGCATAGTTTGCTGTGTTCAAAGCTCTATTAGTTGCTCCTCAGTACTTTTTTTTTTGATTCCTTCTTTTATTTGGAAACCAATCATTTTGTAGTTTATCTTAGTGTCTCTCAGGTAGCAAAGCTAAATGCATGATATATAATTACCAGAGCTGTTTTTTTTTTTTCCTGAGGAAGATTTGCCCTGAGCTAACAACTGTGCCAATCTTTCTCTATTTTGTACATGGGTCACCGCCACAGCATGGCTGTCGATGAGTGGTGTAGGTCCACACCTGGGAACTGAACCCAGGCCGCTGAAGTTGAGCACGCCGAACTTAACCACTAGGCCATGGGGCCGGCCCCACCAAAGCTGTCTTTTATGTTTCCACTTAAAAAATACAGTTTTCCAGTCTTGGGAACTAGGGGTCCTCCATTATATCCACAAAATAATTGTCATGACTTTATAACATATACTACTGCACCCCTTGAACTTCTTCTTGCCTAATAGTAACATGGAACAAACCCGGGTACACCTGTTTTGAGTCTTTGCCTGGAGACCAGCAGTCATTAGTTATTATAATAAAGGATTATTAGCCCAAAGTTTATCCCACATTGAGAAAGGACTGGCAATCTTGCTCTAAGATCAATCATTCCTTTATACAGTCAGTCAATCATTTATTGAGTATTTGACATGCATTTTATTTTGAAGCTCTGAATGGACAGGTAAATGACATGGTCAGATTTAAATTTTAGGAAAATCATACTGTTAATAGCGTGAGGCATAGCTATGTGTGACAGAGTGAAGAATAGATTCGAGATAAAGAAAATATTCGTAGTAATCCAAATGAAAAGTGATGAGAGATTGAATTAAAACAGTAATGATGGGAATGATGAAGAGGCAATAGATTCAAGATCTATCCAAAGATAGAATCTACTCTTGTTGACTTGTTGGATATGAGATGGGGAGAGAAGAGAAGGAGCACTAAAGAGGATGCCCAGGTAGTTAGCTTGGGCAACTAGGTGGATGGTGGTGCCGTTCATTGAGTGAACACCAAAGGACGAATGGTATGCATGCCTGTGTGTGTGTGTGTGTATGTGTGTGTATGTGTGTGTGTGTGTGTGTGTGTTTGGTATTAGGTTAGTAGCAGAGGAGTTGCTGAGAGGGATATGATGAGTTAGTTATTTGGGTCTGGAAGTCAGCAGAAAGTTTCATTTAATAAAATTTTATCGTGTGCCTGGGCTCTAGCTATAATTTGACGATTCCTATGCAAGTAGTAGTTAAAGCCACGGTGTGGATGAGATCGAATCAGGACAATGGGTAGAAAGAGAGGAGCTCCCTCTCTCCTATATCTCCAACCTCTCGCCCGCTACCAGATGCGTCTATCAGCAGTGAAATGTGCTCCCGTATTTCCCACCTTGGAAAGCCCTCCCTGGACCCATCATCCCCTCCATTGCCTTTCCCCACCCAACCCTCTCCAACCTGGCTTCACCACTCCCCTGAGGTAGCTCTTGCTAAGGCATCAGGGCTTTCTCTGTTGCCGCATCTAAGGAGCACTCCTGCTTTCTGGCCTCGCAATGCCAGCATGGGACATCATACCTATGGGTCCTCACTGCTTCTTCCTGCTGCTCTGAACTGAGGAGAATGACTCTTTGTCCTACTCTGTGTCACCTGCCTTATGCCCTCTCTGGGGAGGTAATACTGTTTATGCCTCTACGTCTCACAGTGGTCTGTGGGAAAACATCTCTTTCGACCCTTGCTTTCAGCATGTCTTGACATTCAGTTCAGACCTAGTCTGGGGGCCTGGGCTGTAGGTTAGACCCTGGCCATCCTCTTCCTCCTCCCTCCAGCCCCCTCCACACCTCCGTCTTCTCCCCGTAGAGCAGTACACAACCTGTCTTAGAGACCGTTCCTTCAATGAAAATTCCTGTGCAAATAGGAGTAACATATCCCGATGTTTATTCCACAAAATACAAAGGGTTTTAGAGGGGAGGATATTTGAAAAATGATACACACTCACTGTAGAAATCATTCAGAAAATGTAAAAATGTAAAAATAGAATACAATTTCCAGTAATAATTACCCAGAAATTGTCACTCTTAACATTTTCAATAATTTCCCTCTCATTTAGTCTATGTATCTCACATATATTTTATTTAAAAATAAGATTATACATACATGTAGTTTTTTAAAAGTCAGTTAAAGGTATATTTCCATTGTTAATAAATATAGATGGATATAATTTTTAATGGAATTGCATTCTATTAGATGGGTTACTCTATTTTAACCAACCTTTTATTGACAGGTAGGTGGCTTCTAATTTTTTATACTGCAAACAGGCTGAGATAAACAGCCTTATACACAGATCTTTGTGGGGGTTTTTTGTGCACCAGAGTTATTTCCTTAGGAAATACTCCTAGAAAGTAAGTTACTAGATCAAAGTATTTACATTATAAAACCTAATATGTATTGCCAAAATGTCCTTTAGTTAAATTCTACCAATTTACACTTCTTTTTTTTTTTTTTTTTGTGAGGAAGATCAGCCCTGAGCTAACATCCATGCCAATCCTCCTCTTTTTGCCGAGGAAGACTGGCCCTGAGCTAACATCGTGCCCATCTTATTCTACTTTATGTGGGACGCCACCACAGCATGGCCTGACAAGCAGTGTTGGTGCACGTCAGGGATCTGAACCGGGCTGCCAGCAGCGGAATGTGCACACTTAACTACTACGCCACAGGGCTGGCCCCTACACTTCCGCCAGCAATGTATGGGAATGCCCATATCACCATATTCTTGACATATTCTGGATGTTTTAAAATCTTTGCCAATATAATAGATGAATAATTACACTCTATCGGCCTCAATTTAGGTTTATTTGATTACTTATGAAGCTGAATGTGTATGGCTCATCTGTGTTTCTATATCTCATGAAATCCCTTGTCATGGACCTTGGTGTTGCCACGGAGTGCTCATATTAAGACTCTTAATACATCAAGACAGGAAACAACAGTGATTATCGTTATTATTTAGAGTGAAATTGACTATTGAATGACCAGTTATCAAACTTCCTGCATCAGAACCACTTAGGGTGCTTGACAAAATGTGACATCTAGGCACCCCCCTAAACCTATTGAATCAGAGTCTCTGGGGATGATGCTCCAGAAACAGCATTTTTCAAAAGCTTCAGGCGAGAATTACTGGCTTTGGCGGGGGATGTTCTCTTTCAAGGGCTGCAAGGCCTGCTCCCTTTAAGCCAGTTGGGATTACCCAATAGCAACCTGCTGGAGGAGACCTAGAACGCTTAATTGGAAAAAGAATGACACTCTCTGGGAAGGGCAACTTATTAAGCACAATGACTTTATCTGATGAACACATTAATATAAGTTCTGTGGGGGCCAGGAACCACATGTGTCTTATTCATCTTTGATACTACAGTGTGTTATACAGTACTTGGCACAACTAGGGACTTAATAAGTATCAGTTGGATTAATAAACTCACATTTTTTCATTGTTTTATTTATTTAACAGACTTCATTTTTTATAGCAGTTTTAAGTTCACAGCAAAATTGAACGGAAAGTAGAGATTTCCCATATGCCGCCTGCCCCTACACGTGCGTAGCCTCCATTGTCAACATACCCCACCACAGTGAGACATTTGTTACAAGTGAGGAACTTATATTGACACATCATTACATCCAAAGTCCATAGTTTACATTAGGGTTCCCTCTTGGTGTTGTGCATTCTGTGAGTTTGGATGAATGTATAATGACACGTATCCACCATTATAGTATCATATAGAGTAGTTTCACTGCCCTAAAAATCCTCTGTGCTCTGCCTATTCATCCCTCTTACCACCCCACCCCAAATTCTGGCAACCACTGATCTTTTTACTGGCTCCACAGTTTTGCCTTTTGCAGAATGTCATAAACTTGGAATCACACAGTATGTGGCCTTTCATTGTTTTTTAGTTTTCTTTTAAGTGTAAACCTGCCTTCTTATCACCAGGTGAAGTCAGGCAGTTTAACTTCTCAGACCAATGCAAAGCTGCATTTTCTTGGTTGGGGAAGAGAATTGTTTTCATTTCAAATACATCCTTCTGAGCTCAGGTAACACAAGGAAGAAAGAGTGACACATAATAAAACATGAGGAGTTGGGCAGTTAAGGGACTGTATAGCTGTTCTTCTCAAGTCCTGCCTCTTTGTAAGAACTCAACAGAGGTTTGTTGAAAGAAAGAGAGGCAGGGTGGGAGAGAGGAAAGAAGGAAACCTCCAGGTACACTGTGAGTCATTTAACTTAATTATCCAGTCTCTGCTTTGATTTTAACTTGACAATATTTAGGTCTACAATTGAGGTAAAGCTAAAGTCATCTGTTTTTAAGATGGGTATGTTGAACCTAGGTAAATTAAACTTTTAGGCAAAGCTCATGTCCCTTCCTCCAATTAGGGCTATGGAGTCACCTCTCTGTAGTGAAGTATCAACTAGGCTTGGAAAACTCAGAAGAGGAATGGATTAACCTGGCAAGGCACACAGAGATTATGAGAAAGTTCTTGGTCTCTGAGCTGCCACTGGTCAGGTTTGTTAACTATGGTTTGAATGCTTTCTTACTTGCTTTCCTTTGACTGTGAGTGAGCAATTCTGGCCCAGAATTTAATGCTTTCCAAAGGCAGGTGAGACATTAGAATCTATGACATGATGACATGTATGATAAGCCCTCCATTGGCCTATAAGCTTCACAGGGGCAATGACTTGACTGTTTTTTCACCATCGAATCACCAACTATTGCCAGTACAGAGGTGGACACACATTAGGTACTCAATATACGTTGACTGAAGGAGAGAATGAATGAATTTCCATAAGTGAATATAACTTATCAAATACCAAGACCTAGCATCAAAGTGAATTCTTCTCAAATTCTTTCATCTCTATACAGTTTTAATTAGAGAAATCATTTTTGTTTTCTAAGAGTAAAGTAATTTTATTTTTCTTTTCCTGCCTAGTGAATTAAATCTAAACTCCTTAGTCAGGCATTTGAAGTCAACCATTAGGATATGCTCTCAAGTTATCGTCCTAGGATTACTAACTTTCACCTGATACCAGTGGTCCAGCTAAAATGGACGATTATTCACTATTTTTAAAAACGGACCCCCACACTCTTCTGCTATTTGATTCCCTCTGACGAGGTCAAACCCCATCTCCTCTGTTAAGACTTCTCTGAGATCACCTGTGGTGAACATTGTGATGGCCTCCCCATATCCGTTCCTCTTTTCTTGGTCACTTGCCCAATTTTCTATTTGAGAACCATGCCTTCCCCATGTGGGAAGAAGCCCAACTCCATTATTGGTGCTAAGAGAGGTGAGAGCAATTAACATAATCCTACATTCTGGCCATAAATGTTGATTCAGGGATGGGTATGTGATTCAACTCATACCAGAGCCTGAGACTTAGACAAGTGTTTGCTGGGGGTTGCTCACTCTCTCTGATGGAGATAAGGAGGAGTGTAGCCCTGGAAATAGTTGGCAGCCATCTTGGTTGGATAGAGCTGACACAATGGGAGGTAGAGAAAGAAGATTGTCCTTGACAATGTCACTGAATTCCACAAAGCCCATCTTCTACTAGGCTTTCAGTGATGTGAATCAATAATCCTCTTTATTATTTAGGCCAGTTTGAGCTGGCTTTTTTATTATTATTTGCAACTGTACCACCCCTCCTCTCATAAACTGGCAGTCCAGTCTCTCTCCTTAGCACTTTCTCCTAGCACTTTCTATATACTTCCTATTAGAAGATAGGAATAAAATACTATACTAATAAATAATATATATACTAATAAATATACATATGTATATATATACAGATATCTGTACAATCTGTATAATCTAGTACAGTGATTTGTCCATATTCATGGCTAAACAAACCCATTTATTAAAGAAACAAATGAGTCTTTCAAGGGTGAGTAAATTTTAAATGTTATAGTTAATCTAGATCAATGGATTTACCTTATTTCTATGAAAATTTTATAGTATGGTTTAAAAATCTCATTTAAATATAAAAGCTAAAACATAAAACTCTTAGAAGAAAACATATGGTTAAATATCCATGACCTTGACTTTGGCTATGGATTCTTAGCTATGACACTAAAAGCAGAACAACAAAAGAAAAATAGATAAATAGGACTTCATCAAAAGTGAAAAGTTTTGTCCATCAAAGGAAATTACCAATAAAGTGAAAAGGCAACCTTCAGAATGGGAGAAAGTATTTGTAAATCATATATCTGATAAGGATCAGAATACATAAAGAACTCTTACAACTTGACAAGAAGACAAACAACCCAATGTAAAAAATGGGCAAAGGACTTGAATAAATGTTTCTCCAAAGAAGATACACAAATGGCCAATAGGCACATGAAAGGATGCTCAGCATCATTAGTCATTAGGGAAATACAAATCAAAACTATGAGATACCACTTCACACTCACAAGAATGGTTATAATCACAGAAATAGAAAATAACAAGTGTTAGCAGAGATGTGGAGAAGTCAGAACCCTGTGTATTGCTGGTGGAAATGTAAAATGGTTCAGCCGCCGTGGAAAACAGTTTGGCAGTTCCTCAAAAAGTTAAACATAGAATTACCATATGACCTTGTAATTCCACTCCTAGTTATATATCCAGAATAACTGAAAAACAGGTTCTGCAACAAACACATGTACATGTGTGTTCATAGCAGCACTATTCACCATAGCCAAAGGGCAGAGACAACCCAAATGCCTATCTTTGAATGACTAGATAAACAAATTGTGGTACCCATATAATGGAATATTATTCAGCCATAAAAAGGAATGAAGTACTGATATATGCCACAACATGTATGAACCTCAAAAATATTATGCTAAGTGAAAGAAGACAGACACAAAAGGTCACATATTGTGTGATTTCACTTACATGAATTATCCAGGGTAAATCCATAGAGACAGCAAGCAGATTAGTGGTTGCCAGGTGTGGGGAGAGAGGAAATGGAGAGTAACTGCTTAATGGGTACAAAGTTTCTTTTTGAGGTGATGAAAATGTTTTGTAACTACATAGAAGAGGTGGTTGTACAACCTTGTGAACGTACTAAATACTGCTGAATTGTTCACTTTAAAATGGTTAATTTTTCACTTGCAACAACGTGGATGGACCTTGAGGGGATGATGTTAAGCGAAACAAGCTAGACAGAGAAAGACAAATACAGCATGATCTCACTCATATGTGGAAGATAAAGAAACACATGGATAAAGAGAACAGATTAGTGGTTACCAGAGGGGAAGGGGGCAGGGTGTTGGGGCGGAAGGGGTAAAGGGGCACATATGTAGGTGACAGATAAAAATTAGACTACTGGTGGTGAGCATGATGAAGTCTATACAGAAATTGATAAATAATAGTATACACCCATAATGTTATAAACCATTATGATCTCAATAAAGTAATTGAAACAAATAAAAAATAAATAAAATGGTTAATTTTATGTTATGCGAATTGTACCTCACTAAAAAAACACCTTATATGAATGAGTCAGTAGGAGCAAAACATACTGGCATGCATTTAATACTCAGCTACCAAGTAGTTTTCAAAATTGAATTAATAATACTCTGATTCTCAGCTAGACTTTCAAAATTCATACGGCAGAAAGCAGTGTTATTCCAAGTGTAGGATGTGTTCTACTGACGGTAGGTAAGATGGACAAGGGTCTAAATAACATTGCCTCACATGGTGAGGAGTCTAATTTTTTTCAAAGATTGTAGTCACCTTCTAGTCCTTATGAATGTATCAATGAGAGAGTCTCAATTTGGTGCTAGAATGCTTGCTGTTAGTATGTCCAACATCTCTAACACGTGCTAATCCCCCTTTTCAACAAAGAGAGAGCATGCTTCCGGCTCAGAGCCCTCTGTGGGTAAGGCCAGCTAAGCAGTTTTAATTTCATTGTCTTGTTTTCAGTGTGTTCATTTTTACTTTTATCTTCCATTTATGTTACGTGACACCTGTTTTCCATTTTAGTGATTTGCATTATACTTTAGATAGTGATGCAAAATTTCCTCTTTAAATTGATTTAAGTAGAAATGTGAGTCAGCTTTAGGAAAACAATAAGTAGATAATAATATAGATGGTATGAGGATTTGCGGGAAACAGTGGAACTTAGATGATTAAATGGGACACACTGGCATAAAGCAACAAACTGTAGATTTGGAAGATGAAGACCTGAACCTCTCGTGTTCAAGCAACTCTGGACACATCACTTAGCCCCTCTGAGCTACAGTGCCTGCCTACCTCACAGAGCTTTTATGGCAAGTGCTTTACAAATGTTAATTATTATTATTAGATTATTTCTGTTGGCTATTGTCTGTTGCAGGGGCTGCATTTCCCAGAGTCCCTTGCCAGCACAGTTCTGATAAGGTTTAAGTTCTGCCAGTATGAACTCATGGGATTTGGACAGCATAAGGAGCATGTCATTCTTCCTCCAGCAGCACCGGCTGACACAAGGGTTTGACAGACATAAATTTTGCAGCGAAGCTAGACTCCAACGAGTGTCCCTGACAGTTACCAGCTTCTGAACTGCAGGGCAGCTCTGACACTGACAGTGATTTTCTGTCCTTTACTGCAATGTTTGACCTCTGGGTACAGCAGCTTCCTGATATCAGGTCCACAGCTGATGTGGAATAACCTGAAAGTTAGTGGTGGTCTTCTCTCAACCACCATCCATCCGCTCCTTCCAAAGACTTTGCATGCATCAGATTCTCTGTATGAGATATCTTTCTGCTGGTAATACCTTGAGTAGTTTCTTTGTCCCTTACTAAACCTTAACTGGGATATTATTAGTTTTATTGAATGTATTAAAAACTTACATTTAGGGGCCGGCCCTGTGGCCGAGTGGTTAAGTTCTGCATGCCCTGCTTCAGGGGCCAGGGTTCATGGGTTCGGATCCTGGACATGGACCTACACCACTTGTCAGCCATGTTGTGATGGCGACCCACATACAAAGTAGAGGAAGACTGGCACAGATGTTAGCTCAGGGCTAATCTTCCTCAAGCAAAAAAAGAGGAAGATTGGCAACAGGTGTTAGCTCAGAGATACTCTTCCTCAGGAAAAAAAAAAAGCCCAAAAAACTTACATTTAAAAATAATACAATGAGAGTTAACATTTGTTGACTATTTACTAATTACTAGTCATTGGGCTAAGTATTTTACATGCATAATCTCATTTAGTTTTGGTACGAGGTAGTGTCTATTATCATCCTCATTTTGCAGAGGAAGAAACTGAGGCAGAGGGTTACACACTGACCCAGGTCTCAGAGGTGGGCAGCAGTGGAGTTGGCATTTTGACTCAGGCTGTCTGAATCCAGAGTGTGCACAAGGACTCCACACTAGACTGCCCTTCTCCCTGCACAAAAAAGTTTACTTCGGGTCTCCGATAAAGTCTACTTCAAGTCTGAAACAAGAAGTGTTTTAGGAAGTCGGGAAGTTTCAATTTTTAGAAGGGCAATGCATGCATGTTACTTATGGGGCAGCACAAGTGGTGTCTGGGACAGGACCTTGTAATCAAACACACTAACAGTTCTGCAATGATGTGAGTGTTCATATTAAATAAGATAAAGACCACAAATAGCCAAAGGAAAGTTCAGTTGCTACCAAATGAGTTTAGGTGCCAAACTTAGGAAAACAACTTGGTTTTCAGAGCTTTGTGGATTTCAGAATTGCAGATTAGGAATTATGGACCTGCAATTTTCATGAAGTATTAGCAGATAGAAAAGATAAGCTGAGTAGATAAAGAAATATATTTTTTTCCATATATTTTTTAATTGAGTCTTTAGTCTGGCTACTTGTAACCACTCCTTTGTTCCTTTTTTAACCAAAGCATGTGGGCAAGGACTTATTTCATGTCTATTTAAGTCTAATGTAATTGCAAGTATATTTACTTTGCAGACACCAAAAGGTGAAGGTCATCGTGATTTCACAATGCCCAGTGTATTACCCCACCTCAAAGGAAAGAACCAGACAAAAATCAGCAATTTAGTAGCAAAAAATATGCCCTGGAATACCTTAGGATCTGTTACAATTCACCTTGTTCTTCTATAACTTGACCTCCTTATACAGTATTTCTGTTAATTTTGATAAAGTTATTTATTTATTAAGATTTTAGTTAGATTATAGCTAAACATAGCTTTAGCACTTTATGTTTAATGAACTTATTCCAGTTATCTGTAGGTAGGTAACAAACCTCCTTAAACTCAATGGCTTAAAACAACAACTCATTACTGCTCTCGTGGTTCCATGAATTGACTGAGCTCACCTGAGACATCCTCATTTGGGGTTTTTTCATGGGGTTGCACAGTTGGGGCTCAAGGCATCTAAAGACCTGACTGTGTTGGATGTCCAAGATAGCCCACCCACACAGCTGGCAGTTGATGCTGGCTGTTGGCTGGGAGCTCAGCGCAGGTTGTCATTCAGACCCCTTATATGTGGCCTTTCCATGTGACATGGGCTTCTTTCAGCGTGGTGATGAGTTCTGAGAGGGAGCTAAGGGTAAGTATTTCAGAGACCCAGGTGGAAGCTGCAAGGCTTCTTATGATTTAACCTTAGAAATCACTTAACATCACTTCCACCCTATTATTTTGGTCAAAAGTGAGTCACAGGGCGAGCCTAGATTCAAGAGGAGGAGGATATAGAAGGATGTGACTATGGAGGCATGGGTCATTGGGGAGCCATCTTTGAAAACTAGCTGCCACACAACTTAGATTTGTGTGCACAAGAGTTTAAAAGTTAATTCAAAAATCATATACACAGAGGCAAAAGTTTTATCGCCCGACAATGGAGACAAAAATGCCTTGAAACTCTACTTCAATTTTGTCAATATCTTATAATACTTTTTAATACAACTCTGTTTGGTGAAACAAACAAAAATAAATAAATGGCATGACATCTAAGAGATGGCCAAATGGAGGGTTGAAGTATGGCAGCTATAAGTTGCGCAGGCAGAAGAAATTCTCCAAAGCCGAAAAACATAAGGAGACACTTTTCAAATGATATGGCATCATAGGTTTCTGGCTAACCATGATAACCATTTTGATATGTAATCAGGAGCAGAGAGGCTTGTGAGCAAAAGAATAGAGGAGATAATAACCAGTCATTCCTTCTTTTCTTTTCTTCTTTCTGTTTTCTTTTTTTTTGAGTCACAGACTCTTTTGAGCATATGAAAAAAGTTAGGAACTTTCTGTCCAGAAAAAATGGATACTTTCATACCTTTATTCCTTCCTCTTTTTCTTCATTCTTTCCTCCCTCCCTCTCTTTCTTTCTCCCTCCTTCCCTCCTTCCCTTAATTCCTTCTACAAATCGTCATGGAGAGCTGATTCCGTGTCAGACACTGAACTGGACCAAGGGATAGAGTAGAGAAGAAAAGAGAGAAGTTCTCCACTCTCATGGCACGTACATTCTTCTTTTTTTTTTTTTAATTGCGGTAACATTGGTTTATAACATTATATAAATTTCAGGTGTACATCATTATATTTTGATTTCTGTATAGATTACATCATGTTCACCACCCAAAGACTAATTACAATCCATCACCACACACATGTGCCTAATCGTCCTTTTCCCCCTCCTCCCTCCCCCCTTCTCCTCTGGTAACCACCAATCCAGTCTCTGTCTCTATGTGATAGTTTGTTGCTGTTTTTACCTTCTACTTATGAGTGAGATCATAGGCACGTACATTCTTAAGACAGAGAGACAGAAAATAAGAGTACACCAACAAACAAACAAGACAGCCTTGGATAATTATAAGTAACAAACTGGGTACCCATCTTGCATACAATTTTATGGGGTTCTCAGTCCTTCCATAGACTCTTCTTCCTTGCCCTTCAGTCAATAACTTCTCTTTTAAACTAAAGGATAATTTTTTTTTTTTTTTGGTGAGGAAGATTGGCCCTGGGCTAACATCTGTGCCCATTTTCCTCTGCTTTATATGTGGGACACCTGCCACAGCATGGCTTGATAAGTGGTGTGTAGGTCCATGCCCAGGATTTGAACGTGTGAACCTCGGGCCACTGGAGCGGAGCATGCAAACTTAACCAGTGCACCGCCGAGCCGGCCCCAAGGATAACTTTTTAATATGAGCAGTGTGGATGTAGCTGTTGGTTATCCATCGCTATTTCACTTATACTGCGTACACAGATGTTGACTGTTTTTTTTCTAACCATGAAGAACAATGCTGTGCAGTGTCATTGGAACTGACTTTCCTAACCTAAGGAAGAGCATTGGTTCCTTATGAAAGTTCAGAAAGTACTACAGCTGGTGAGGATGAAAATGTGCACTGCAAGGCTTTCCACAGCTTCACTGAAAGAAAAAAAAAAAAAATCTCCCTCCCCTAAGAGAACTATCTGCTTCCCCTTCTTAAAAAAATTAAATGGACCAAATAGCCATGGATTCACATTTCGAAGTCTCAATTTACAGAAGACCTACCCTTTCAGCCATATTCTGAAGATGAGAGTGAAGGATGCATGATTTGCTTTGCAGAATTTTTTTCTCTATGTCCTATATTCTTATGTTTTCACCACAGATTGTACTTCTGGCCTTAGTTATTATGGCATCCTGTGGGGGATTTAAACACATACTTTGACTTTTGGCAACATTTTAAGTCTTTCCATTAGCATAACGTATAACTTTTGCAAAAATGAAATGCAAATATCCATCTATCTTATTCCATTCTAATACATGAGACGTAGTTCTAAACCTTTGATATTTGTGAAATGTTTTAATTGGTAATACAATTTGTTACTCCATATGTCTTTTCACTTTTTGGTGCTTTCAAACTTTTACCCTTTCTTCAGTTAAAGGGTATTTTAATATCTGGCATTTCATGTTGGAATGAATATAATCATGGGATAAATATAACCTAAATATAATTATTTAGGGGTTGGTAAAATACGACCCTCTGGGTCAAATCCAACTATTTCCATGGGTAAATTTTTGGTGGAACACAGGCACACTCATTCTTTTACATATTGTCTATGGCTGCTTTCGTGTTTATTATCTTTCCCCTTTAAGAAAAAATTTGCCAATCTCTGATTTAGAGGAAAAAAGGATTGCATCTTTATTTCCATGATAATCATTGACATAAATTCTATATTTATTACATGCCATAGATAAGTGGATTTGCATGCCTACCACATGTCAATCACTACCCTGGAGACATGGTAGTAAACCAGAAAGATAAAAATCTGTGTTTATAGTTTAACAATACCTCTAAGATGCTTAATAATAAAAATGATGGCAAGCCCCTGAAATTGTACCTAACAACAGATACAGGTTTTATACTGAGGTGACACAACTCACTGGTGACACTTTAACTTGGGGAAAAATGTGGGGATTTCTGAACTTTAATAACACTATAGCATCAGAGTGCTATTATCGAAGTATAAAATTGAGTCAATGGTGCTCATAATTAAGACCAAAATAAAGTTTTAAAAAATTACCCATATAATTTACAGAAAAACGTATCTGAAAATTTCCACTTCATTTTGCTCAATGAGCCAGCGGCCAGGGTTGTTCCTTCAAAATCCCATTAACTCATTAACTAGGGATTTGGGGTTTTTGTTTATGATGTTTGCAGTGATGTGCCTTGAGTAAGATTTCTTGAGTGTCTCTGTGGTTCCCAAGGTCTCCCGAAACGATGAGACCTCAACCACAAACACGGCAATTCAGTTCAATAAACAGTCACTGAGGGCCTACCATGTTCAAAGCAATCTGCTGGTCCAGAAGGGGCTACAAAGCTGTATGAGTGGGCGGGGTATGTGTGTGTGTGTGTGTGGGGGGGGTCTGCCTTTCAGAAATTCAGAATATCCCAATCTGAGTGATTGCTCATCAGAGCATTCCCTAACTTTTGGAGAAGTGTCTGGGTGTTGAAAAAGTTTCCCATGTCCTGCCAACTCGTGATCTGTTTTTACCCCAATTCTTATATCAAACTATGTATGCCGTTTTGGGGTCAGGATCATAAAAATAAACACTAGTCTTCACAAATTTGGTTTAAAGGAATGAAGGAAGACCCAAAGGGGAGGATACATGTGTATTTTCTTAAAGAGTGTACAAATAAGATCACAACACTTGTGAGCTAGAAGGAGCCTTAGAGACCATCTAAGACCTAATCTCACGCACAGTTCTCAAAGTTTGCATCCTCCGAAAGAGCCTGTGACCCTGCCTCCTCCTTCCTCCCCTCCTCTTCCAGTTTCTTGGTGTCAGTTTTCACCAGCTGGAAAAGAGAGATAATAACAACCGTGTTGCCAGCTTTAGTAATTCTAGTTCCTGGAATCAAGGACAGGAAGCCCTTTAGTTATTTGCACAGCCTAACTTTTCTAGCTTCTATTGAATAAATCATTTGACTGTCAGCTAATTACAGCGTCGAAAAGTTTACATCATTCATCTTTTTATGGCATCTCTTGATGGAAGACCCTGGCGATTACGACTCTTGACAATTTCCATGATACAAAAAAGGAAAGCTGACCTAGAGAAAGATGGGACAAAAGATGAAGATTTGAGAACTTTTAAGCAGCAGTGGGAGCTTACACAGTAGCCTATTTAACGTAGTGCTGATTTGAACACTTAGATTAGGTTCCTGAAAAATGACCGAAATGTGACTTTTGTCAGAAGCAATGCCTTTTTATTGAGTGAATGATTATTTTGCACTTACTGACTACCAAACACTTGCTTGTCCCAGGCACAACCCTAAGAGGGAGGTACTATTATTATGTCAATTTACAGATGGAAGAAACTGAGGCATAGAGAAAATTAAGAGTGTCCAGGGTCTGAGAGCTGGTAAGTAGTTCAGCCAGAAATGAAACAGGAGGCAATCTGGCTGCAGAGACCGTGCTCTGGGCCACTGCTCTGTTGACCTCACGCCTGCTCCCAGCCATCCCTTGACTGTCAATTGGACTCCAGCTTAAGCCTGTCCTTGCGTGCAACGCCTCGAAGCCCCCTCTAGGTCCTGGCTCTCCAGTCGGGCCCAGGCCCTCCTTCCCCGGGGGCCCGGGGGCAGAGGCGTCGCTTCTGGCTGAGCATCCCGGGACCTGCGCCCGCACCCCGCAGCCCGGGAGGCGCGCCCCCGCGGCCGGCGGGAACGCGGGAGCGGCGCGCACGTGCCGCCGGGAAGGGGCCGCCCGGGCCGCGCCAAGATGGCGGCGGCTGCGGCCGCAGCGGCGACGGTTGGCGGCGGCCCGTGAGGCGGGCGGGGCCGGCGGCGCGGAGGCGGGGTCCCGGGCGAGCCGCCCTGGGAGGCGGGGGCCGTTTCCATAGCGGCGGCAGGAGGTGTCGCGCCGGGGAACTTCCTGGTTCCCGGGCTCGGCTTCGCCGGGATCCTCTTGGAAGGGAAACAATGGGGCGGAGGGCACTGCGGTAGCCGCCGCGCCGGACCTGCTCGGCCGCCCGGGACTCCCGCTCGGCCGCCTGCCACAGCCGCCGCCGCCGCCGGGACCGTCCTGAGGTAACTTCATTTCCTCCTCTCCCGCCGCGAGTGGCCGGCGGCGGCGGTCCCCGGGCTCTCCTCCCGGGCAGGGACTCCGAGGTGGCCCCGGGGAGCCGGACGCCGCCATTCCCGGACCCGGGGGAGGTGGACGGGCTGCGGCCCCCTCCCTCAGCCCTCCAGGGGGCAGGCTGCGGAAACTTGCGCCGGGCCGTCCTGTCCCCCGCTGGAACCTTGCTGGCGGGGTTCTGCGGGCGTGATTGGCAGGTTGGTGGGGGGCGCGGGGGCGTGCGGGGAGGGTCTGCAGGGGACAGGGCGGGAGGGGTCCTGGTGGCCGGGGAAGGGCGCTTGTGGAAGGGGCCGGGGTCAGCCAGAAACTCTGGGGGCGGGGAGACCCTCCGCCTCCCCCTCCCCCCGGAGCCAGTTTCGGTCCCCGGGAGACGTGTCTCCCTTGCGAGTTTCAGTCGCGTCCTCCGGAGTCCAAGTGGGCAGGACGGAGGCAAACTTCGTTCTTTGAAATTACTGCCTTCGTGCCGCAGAACTTTGTTTCGACTAGGCAAGGGGAGGATGGGGCGAGTGAGGGATCTGGAGAGCCTGGAAGTCTGTGCGCCTTTGCAAAGTTTGCACAATAGTTTGGGGCTAACAGCCGTGTGATGGTGCGGCATTGGATGCGTGAGAAGGGTGCCTCGCAGGTATTTTAATGCCAGAAAATGTGAGGCGTCTGTGCATCCCCGGGTGGACATTTCTATAAACTGAAGATTAAACTCTCCCCGCCCCCCTTTTCCCCCTCACTTTAATCCACAGATGCTTTTTAGTTCAGTAGACTTTAACATGAGTTAAGTGAGCCCCTAATGGGGCTGGGAAGGATTTTTGAATTGGAGCAATACTCAGTCATTGGGAATAATGGGACACAAATGGAAAAAAAAAAAAAAAAAGCGGAGACACAATCTTAAATATTTTACTTGCTGGAAGAAAGTCATTTCCATCCCGTCTTAATCCGTTTATAAATAGAATTAAGTCTTTGGGATACGTTTTTAATATTTCGTAGCTCAGAAAAGATGGACAGAACTTTAGAGATCTCACTGGCCAACTCCCTCATATATTGAATCTCTGGGAAGTTCTGTGAGGGGGAAGTCAGGGTACTTTTTTCTTTTGTGAAGTCATCTTCATAAGAATTAAATTAGCCTGCATCAAATGAACAGTGGTTTATTTGCTGTTATTTCTCATTCCGTCAGACCCCAAAATTAGAAAAAATATTTCGGAGTTTGCTGTTGTTGTATAATAAAGTTTGTAGACACAGTCTAGGTTATTACTTAAAATGGATGTTGATTGTATATTGTATTCTACATAGGCAATTGAAATATGTCAAAATATAAAAGAAAAAAATTATAAAAGTATAGTTTAATTTTTAAAGGAAAACTATAGTCTTAAGGTACAGGTATCTTGAGTTAACAGAAAATCCTTTGCTGATTGTGTATTTAAAGAATTAATGAGTTGTCACTAAGGTATTCAAAGAAGCATTGTTTGCCAAACATTAAGAATTTGGGCCCTGAGTCATGGGGTTGGTGCCTACTTACTGTTTGTAGCTAGCCTGTCAGACTCTGGTGTCTACACCAGTACAGTACCTGTTTCTGGTAAGGAGAGCCCACTACCAGTTATAACAGTGTTTTGACATGAAATAGCTCCTAGTGAGGACAGCTGTCATTGGTTCAAGAACCCAGTAAGTAAAAGTGTTGGCTTTGGCACCATCTGTTAATTGACTGGTCTGTTGAGAACCAAACCAGCTTCCTGGCTTGGCAGATCCAATCTGGGCCTCCAATGCCAAGCAGATGTTGCATTAGTCAGTCTTTGCAACCATGTGCAACCCTCTCTCAAGTTACTGTTACATTTTGTAGCCAGTGAAAATGGGTGAAAAAGGGGCCGGTAAATTTAATGTGGCAAATTGAAAACAAACAAAATTACTTTGGTTAAAAAGTACTAGCAATGTTAAGGCACTTTGAAGCTGGCCAAAGATTTAGCCACAAGATAAAACTTTGGGAATTGCTAGTTAGGTTAGAGAGAAAGAGATAAATGATTACATTTTCTGGTTTATGTTTGCAATTTCACTGTAACCATTCTTGTTTTGCTTTAGTGGAATGGTAATGTTGTCAACAGTACTCAAACCATTTATTACCAGAAAGTTATAGTTTGTTCCTTCGGTGTGATTTTTGAAAGGCATATTGCCTCTTTAGATATGATTTATTTGTATTTAGAGTCCCATTTGTTTTTCTTTAAAAAGTGTCTCAATTTTTACAGTGGAAGTCAATACAAAAATAATATTAATTTGAAAGGAATTTGATTTCTAGCACACTTCATTATAGTAAGTGGAGATTAGACCTGGGAATTAGTCACAAACACTTGGATTCTCAGCTGGTCTATGCCATTTCCAGGCTATATCACTTCATGCAAATAACTTAATTTTTAAAAGCTTGTTTCTTTGTAAAATTGGGGGGAATCATAAATTCAAATTTGCTTATTCAACAAATATTTTTTGAGTGCCTTCTGTATACCCCAAGATTTTGTGTTAGGTGCCTTGTTTTCAACAACAGGTGGGATAAGTCCTTTTTAAGAGAAGTACAGGGAGCTGTAAAACCTGTAACTAGGGAACCTAACTTGATTTGGAGGTGTCAGGGCAAGCTTCCCTAAGGAAGTGGCTTGTAAGACCTGAGGATGAGGAGGAGATAGTAGGTGAAAAGGGGAAGTGGGTAGGTGGGACACTCTGAGGATGAGAGAAGAGCGTGTCCACAGTCCCTGAAGAGACTGCTGTCTCACAATGAGAATGCGTGTGTATTAGTGCCCCGCCTGGCACATAAGCAACCACTGTTAGTTATATAGACAAGGCTTTTAGCACCATGCTCTAGTCACCTGAAGGAAGTGGCTCAGTTTTGTTCTGTAGCCGTTATGGAAAGGGAGTCCGTCTAGTTGAGTAACCACGCTAGGCCTGGAAGTGACTGCGAAGTTCGGTGTCTACTGTTATAACTCTGGCACAGCTTACTTGTTAGTTTCTGTAGCTGTGAAACTGGGATTAAATGTTAGATGAAAGATTCTTTGATTTCTTTACAGAGATACTATATGATATCACCGTGGCATTTTGATTTAATTTTGATAGCATTTTCTCTTGGAAGAGCTTAGACTACCTTGTTTAAAATATCTACTCCTCACAAAATGATAGTAGCAATCCACCCTAAAAGAAAAAATACTTAGTAAGTGGCAGGTCGTTTCATTTGCTTATAGGAAGATCAAGAGTGACTCTGGAGTTTCATGTCTTGTTTGCTTAAGTGTTTTTGGCTCCAAAGAGATTACTTAATTATTCTCTAATAGAGGTACACATTGCACCTGTGTCTTGCTGACATAGATATGCATGTAGAAAAAGTTATAATTTTATCCTGGAATTTTCTTTTCACTGAATTAGCAAGTGAATTAAATATTAGAGTAACCTTTTTCATGAAATAAGTGAAAGAATATCATTTTTAAGCTTCTTAATGTATTAATTTCAGTTAGTAATGTTGTATAGGTCGATAATGGCAAATTAATATTTTATTATGGAGTTAATGCAGTATTTATAAGCCACTTGGCTCTCTAGGCTTTTTGTTCCTGTTTCTTTCTGTTTGCATTTGGATATTTTAATGCTTATTAGTATCTCTGTGATAAGAAAAGATGAGATGAAATAAGATTTTGAAAAGTCAGACAATGGAAAAAATGCATAGATTTGGAGGTTAAGATTGATAAAATTTAGATCTGTGTGCTTGGACTAGATATTTCTGTGTATTTTGTTGATGCCTATTATAAAAATTAATGAATTGGCATATAATAACTCTTTCTCAATGTTTAAAAATTAAAAAAATTATTTGTCTCACCTGTTCCATGTTCCATTTTTCTCTTTCTAGCTTTATTTTGGATTATTTTTTAAAAAATAATTATTCCATTTCCTCCTTTTTTTATTAGCTTGGGATTATATATTCTTTTAGTGTTTGCCTAAAAAATTCTGATACGTATTTTTGACTTATCAAAGTGTAATATTAATTGAGACTTTCACCCTTTTTCCAGATAATGCAAGACCTTTAAAAACATTTAAGTCAATTTCCTTCCTTCTCTACCTATTTAATTGTTATCATGTTTTAAAATGCATATATATTTTTTAAACCCCAAAGATGTGTTTCTATTGTTTTATG
Source organism: Ceratotherium simum simum (assembly GCF_057802395.1). Lineage (NCBI taxonomy): Eukaryota > Metazoa > Chordata > Mammalia > Perissodactyla > Rhinocerotidae > Ceratotherium > Ceratotherium simum. The sequence continues at coordinate 22,280,399 of NC_141931.1, forward strand.
CTGTTATTATTCAATTAGACTTATTGCATTTTCTTTTCTTTCATTCCTTCTTGCATTACTGACCTTCTATCTGGAATAATTTTCCTTCTGCCTGAAGAATATCCTTTGGTATTTTATTTAGAGTGGTTCTAGTATTGACAAATTTTCAAACTTTTTGTTTGAGAATATTTTTATTTCAACTACATTCTTGAAAGACACATTTTGCTAGGTATAGAATTCTAGATTGGAGATACTTATGTACATATATATTAGTTCTTTGGAGAAGAGATTTTTCTATAGTATTTAGCTTTGTTTCTCTTGAGGAGTCAGCTGCAGTTTATTGCTTCTGTATTGGAAATTTGTTTCTCGGGCTGTTTTTAAGATTTTCTTTTTGTCTTTGGATTTCAGATGCTTTTTGCTCTTTCTCTCTCTCCTTTTCTTTCATGGGGTATTTACCTTTTGATGCTGTGACTTGATGTCTTTCATCAGTTTTGGATAATTCTCAGTCATCATCTCATCAAATATTGCTTCTTCCCCATTCTCTTGCTCAGTCTTTCTGGGACTACAATTACATAATGTTAGATCTCACTGAATCCCCTGTGTATTTCACCTGTCCTCTTTATTTTCCATTCTTTTATTTCTCTTTTGTTCTGGATATTTTCTTCTGGCCTGTCTTCCAGTTTACTAAGTTCGTCTTCATCTCTGTCTAATCTCTTAAATGTATTCTCTGGGTTCTTAATCTTTGTTATTATATTTTTCATTCTAGAATTTCAATTTGATCTTTTAGACATCTGCTATGCCACTTTTGTAGTTTCTAATTCCCTATCAAAATTTTCAAGCTTTGCACATATCTCTTTGGACAGAGTAAGCATGGTAACTGTATCCCAGAGTCCTGCCGGGTTTTTTTCTATGTTCTGTTTTTCCTTGAGGAGTCTCATCTCCTTGTGCACCTGCTTGTATTTGATTGTGTACTGTTTATTGTATTTGAAAAAGTATTTCTAGAATTACTTATAGATTTAGGTAAGGATTTTCCCATTGGTTTGCCAGGCATTTAGGATCGCCTTTATCCAAATTTAGATTTTTTTGAGAGTCTATGCATGGGCTGGTTTAGTTTACTTCTGTGTTATCCCTTCTGGAATTCAGCTTTTTGAAGTCTTATTCTGAAGCAGGGGTGGCTCCCTTGGTGGATGTTGTACTCTGACAACTTGTCTTTCTAGCCTGCAAGGCTGCTTAAGTGCAGTTTAGCCTCTCAGGCACCTCTTTTGATTAGACAGATGTTTCCAGGAGGAAGGAAGCCCCCGGGTGCCATGCTCCTCATTCTGGATTCCTGTCCTCTCTTGGACTGTGGCTGGTAATTCCTTGTTATCTTGTTAGCTCTTTGATCTCCACCACTCTTTTAAAATTAAAGTATAATATACATATAATAATGTGCACTAATCTTAAATGTATACCCTGGAAGAATTTTTATAAATATAATTAAGTGTATAATCACAATCAGTTCAATATATAGAACATTTTTGCCACCCTAGAAGGCTCTGTCACTCTCCTTCCCTATCAATACCACTTTCCTCCCCTGCCTCAGGTAACAATTACTCAGTTTTCTAACACCATAGATTAGTTTTGCGTTTTCTAGCTTTTCATCAGAATGTTATCATACAGCATGTACTCTCTTGTGTCTAGCTTATTTCATTCAACATTGTATCAGTGAGATTCAAGACTGTTGTTGCCTGTAGCAGTAGTGTTTCTTTTTTATTGCCCCGTACTGGTTCTAGTTATTGTGGCATCTAAAAAATTGCCTCAAAACTCAGTGACTTTGATGACGTTTATTTTCCTCACAAATCTGCAATTTGGGCAGTGCTTGTCTCTGCCTCATTTGGTTTCAAGTAGGACTGCTTGAAGGCTGGGCCTTGTGTTGTTTGAAGGTTTGTTCACATGTCTGGTGGTTGATGACAGAACACCTAAATGTGGTTGAGCGTCCTCACCACATGGTGGCTGGGTGCCAAGGGCAAGCATCCCACCCGCATGTGGTGAAGAGAGGTGTGGAGAGCCTGTGAGCCAGACAGACGCTGTATTGCCTCTTGTGACTTAGCCTTGGAGCTTCCACTGCAGTCTGTTGTTCAATGCAGTTGTAAGCCTCCCCAGGTTCAAAGAGAGGGGAAACAGACTCTGCCTCTTGATGGGGAAAGGCAAGATTCTGGAAGAGCATGTGAGACCAGAAATAATGCAGTGACCATTATTGGAAATGACAGTCTGCTGTAGTGGTAGCCTATTACATGAATATATCATGATTTATTTATCCATTCTCCTTTTTTTTTTTTTAAATACATATATATATATATATATATATATATATTTTTTTTTTGTGTGAGTAAGATCAGCCCTGAGCTAACATCCATGCTCATCCTCTTTTTGCTGAGGAAGACCGGCTCTGAGCTAACATCTGTTGCCAATCGTCCTTTTTTGTTTTTTTCCCCCAAAGCCCCAGTAGACAGTTGTATGTCATAGTTGCACATTCTTCTAGTTGCTGTATGTGGGATGTGGCCTGAGCATGGCCGGAGAAGCGGTGCATCAGTGCGCGCCCGGGATCCTAACCCAGGCCGCCAGTAACCGCTAAGCCACGGGGCCGGCCCCTATCCATTCTACTATTAACAGACATTTGGATTGTTTCCAGTTCTCGGCTATTGTAACGAAGCTGCTGTGAACATTCTTATATATGTATTTTGTTGGACATATGCACTCCTTTCTTTTGGCTATATCCCTAGGAGTGGAATTATTGAGTAATAGATAGATGTATATTTAGCTCTAGTAGTTACTTTCAAACGGTTTTCCAAAGTGGTTGTACCAATTTATACCCTCTGATATTTTTAATAATTTACAAATATACTTAGTATATATATTTTTTGTCTAGCTGTTTATTGTCTTCAAGCAAGAGGGTTGATCTCTAACACCTGGTCTAGCTTTGCTGGAAATGCAGGTCCCTTATCTTGTCTTTTTTGTAACTTTTCACGTGTTTGTGTTTTACTTTCCCAGCTGGATGCTTAGTTATTGAAATGTAGGGTCTAGGTAGAAGAGTATGATTGTGAAGTAATAGACTAATTTTTAAAGGAACATTTTAGCTTATGTATTCAGATTAGTGCTAAGAGTGGTTACCATTAACAGACTATTTACATTAATTGCTGAAGAGAAATTTCTTTTTAGAAATTGCCTTTTGGGGATATAGAGCCCCATCCCTCATCAGTTTATATCACATTTTGTTTTTGATCCAACAGTTTATTATCAGTTTGAAGTCTAAGCTCATTCACCACACTTGCTTGGGAAATGTTTTTCTGTTACAAAAAATTTTTCCTGCAAAGTTGATGATTTGCTGTCACTGAGGATTGCCAAACAGTTTTTTTTTCTTTTTCTTTTCTTTTCTTTCTTTTTTTTTTTTTTTGGTGAGGAAGCTTGGCCCTGAGCTAACATCTGTGCCCATCTTCCTCTACTTTGTATGTGGGATGCTGCCACAGCATGGCTTGATAAGTAGTGCGTTGGTCCACGCCTGGGATCCAAACCAGTGAACCCCCGGGCCACCAAAGTGGAGCGCATGAACTTAATCACTACACCGCTGGGCCAGCCCCCTACGATTACCTTTGATTACTGTTGCTAGTCGCTTGTTTCACTGTTAATAGTCATTTTGACTTTCTCCCAAGTGTCATTTAAATCTGGCCCATTTATTAAAAATATAACCAACATTTTAGACTAGTTTATTTCAGTTCATATCTGGTTTACTGCAATAATTTAATTGATGGATCTGACTTATAATACTAAGGAAGTTAGAATCTCTATTAAGTCATAAATCTTACAGTGCTAGAAAGAGAACTTAAAAATTGTGTTTCAGTTCCTTTATTTTATATAATAAGACCAAAAATGGATCAGTACTAGTACGTTTGTCAAATATCTAAGATATTTAGTTTACCAAAGCATTTTTTCATGCATAATCCCATGATGATCTTGAGCAGTAGGCAGGTTGGAAATTTTAACCCTCATTTTACGGATAAGGAAACTGAGGCTCAGAGAAGTGAAGTGGCTTGATCTGAATTCCTAGAGCTGCTTAATGGCAGAGCTGTCTCGTTTGTATCTGGGACTTCCTATATGTTGAGTGATTTTCTTGCAAAGCCTACAGCCTGCTATCAGCTTGCTGAATTCCAATTTTATTGACATCCTACGTGAATTTTCCTTTCTTTAACTCGATATATATGTATATTTTTTGGCCTATAAATTTACGCATTTTCATTCAGCACAGGGCCTTTGCATGAGCTAAAGCCCTTGACGCCCATCTCACTCGGTTTCTCCTAGTACTTTTGTCCTGAATACGTTCTGTTAGCTGCAGGATGGTTGGGACCAGGTGTGTCTTGATTGTTGCATCTCAAGTCCCATGGGAAGTTTTTGTGTGTTGTATGGCTGGATTAGTATTTATTGAATGGATGGGTAGATACATTCTTGTGTTTAGAATCCAACTAGATATAAATTCCTTGAAGAGAGGGCTTTGCTTTATGATCCTCATAGTGTCTACTGTAGTGCTTATTATTATAGTTAGCAGTCTGGAATTTTTAACTGACTTTTTACGTGATGCCAGGCTCCTGAAAATCAGAGCTACTGTATCTTTCATTTTAGCTTTTATCTGCAGAGCTCAGGTATTATGTACAGTTCTGATGGATGTATCTAGTGCGTTAGGCAAGTAGAACATGTAAACAAATTATAAGCCACTTTTAAAAGGCCCTGCCTCTGTGTGACTCAGATAAGTAAGGAAGCTTTGGAAAGGACATTTGTTTTCTAAATACCTAGCAGTTGACATGTTGACCAGTGTAAAGCTACTAGAATTTGATAAGTCCTTCTGGAAACCTAACTTAAATTCTACCTGCAGAAGGGGAAATTAGACCTCATTCTTATCTGATGCTTCATTTCACATACACGTGTAAACAAACCAAGCGATTTCTCATTTTGCCCATCTCTGATCTTATTAGCAGGAAGTACTGTGTTGATTTAGTGAATGGGATAAACAAACCTCCTTTCACTTGAGCAATGAAGATTTGCTTTAGTTCTCTTGAGCCTGGAAAATAGTTAAAGCTGTGGGTATATAGCATTGGGTTTTAAGGGGTATAAATTGCAAAAAGAGCTTTCTTTATAGAAAGCCCAAGAATTGTGAAAGTACAGTGGTGAGACCTTCCGTGTCAGTGAGTAATGACTCTAGTATTAACTAAAGTTATTTCTTTATCTGGAATGAGAAAATGTTACCTGGGAATCTGCCCTGACGTCCATATTTGAACTAATGAGCTCTGAATCTGAATTAAGAAAGGAAGGTATTAGAATTACTCTGATGTAAGTTCCATGGGGACAGGGCCATTGTGTTGTTTATGGCTGTGTCTGCAGAGCCTCAATACTGCCTGGCTCATAATAGCTACTCAGTAAATATTTATTGAATGCATAGTAAATTTGTATGTTATCTGTTTTAAATCTAAAAGCTGAACTTGATCATTTAAGTATTGTTTTATAAGCCTTTGGTGAAATAAATTTAAATTGTTGAGGCATCATTTCTGATACTTCTTGCTGATTGTGAGAAAGTTGCATAAAGCACATTGCGGAGCATTCATTCACTCATTGTCGTTAAATTTCTTTCAGACATTTTAAAATGGATGCATGAGAGTCTGTTATGTGGAAATTAACCACAATTTGTTTAGTCACTCCCTTATTATTGAACATTTAAGTTGTTTATAATTTTTTTTTTTTTGCTGTTACAAATAATACTTCAATGAAGGAAATTTTCTTAAGCTTTTTCGTGGGATAGCAGTTCAACACATAGCAATTTAGCAAAACAGGATCTAGGAATTTCTACTAGAAAATGAACTTGGATTATATAACTGAAGGTGAGATCAGAAGCTTTAGTGATCAGACAGCTGAGATCAGACAGCACAAATGACACAACTCTGGGTAGGCCAGCTGCTTCTACAATGCAGATAATGTGTAATCATCAGTCTTTTCACATGGAAGCTCTCTTGCAATTTGTAGTGGAACTGGCTATCACTTGTATTTGTCTTTTACTTTTAAAGAATAAATGAGTCACTACAACTGTTTCTGCCTCTTCATTGTGGCTTAAAGATTATAAATGCATTTAACTCCTTTGTAATCAATGTTACTTTTGTTGCTAATCACATCATTTCTGAATTTTGTTGAAAAATGTTTGCTTTTTCATATTTAAATATTATAAAATATCACATTCATACAAAAGACATGTAATATGTGTTACGTAAGGTCTAATATCATGATGTCTGTCTGTGCTATCCCCTCCCTCAGCTTAAGTGATAGAACATTACCAGTACCCTCTTGGATCACATCTCCCCACTGCTGCTCTGGCCTACTACTGTCTTGAGGAAGCCGTCCTCCTCGGCTTTAGGGTCTAGCATTCTCTTGCTTTTCTTTATAGTTACATTACATACATTACATATGTATATATACCTAAACAACATATTGTTAATTTTGCATATTTTGGAACTTTATATAAATGGTATCAATATATGTGTGTGTGTATATATATATATATGTATGTGTGTATGTATATATATTTTTTTGGTCATGAATTTAGTGAGTAAAATGTTTTAGTAAAACTAAAACTCACATGTTTAATTTGCATTTAAAGTTAATACCTTTACCCTGTGTATTAGTCATCTTTTACTGTAATAATGCAGTGTAACAAACCACTGCAAAATTTCAGTGGTGTACGATAGGCATTTATTTCTAGCTCACAGGTTCAGCAGTTTCTGCTGGGTCTGGCTGGGGTTGGGGGTTTGGCTGTAAGCTGTGGGTTGGGTTCAGTTATGTGCTAGGTGTCTACTCACTCTGGGGCCAGCAGCTACCTGAGGTGCAGTGTAGGAGTGCAAGAGAACGCAGACAAGCTCAGTGCTCTTAAAGCCTGCAGTGAGAACTGGTACAGTGTCAGTTCTGCCCCCGTTCCAACACGTCATGTGGCCGGGCCTCCAGATCCATGAGCGGGGGAGTATACTCCCCCCAGGGAAGCCACGGCAAGGGCAGCGAGTGAAGGAAGACATATGAACAGAAGATAGTGTCTGCCACATCTTCCTGCTGAATAACAGCATAAGAAACTTGGAATATTTCCATTCCTGTTACCTCCCTTCTAGATTACATGCTGTTTTTGTTCAGTATTTTAGCTTTTATTTTTGTGAGTCCTAATTTAGAAATGATACCTCTAATACTTGTTTGCATTTACTCATGTTTACAATTTTCTTTTCTCACCATTCTTTCCTGTATTTCAGGCCATCTTTTTGGCATCATTTTCCAATTTTTATGTGAACTACAGTTTTAGAAGCATCCTTCATGAGGATCTGTTTACAGTATGTTCCCTGAGTTTGTGTCTGAAATTTTTTTTATTTTGTCCTTTTTCTTGAAAAAATAGTTTAGCTGAACTGGGTGTATAATTATAGCTTAACAGTTATTTTCTCTTAGAACTTTGAAGATAGTATTCTAGTGTCTTCCGGCTTCCATTGTTGTAATTGGTAAATCAGCTGTCAAGTTTAATTGTTCCTTTGTAAGTAGTCTGCCTTGTATTTCTGGTTGCTCTTAAGAACTCTTTGTCATTGATGTTTTGCAGTGTCACTCTGATGTCTCTCGGTGTCAATTTCCTTTTTATTTATGCTTCTTGGAATTTGCTAAACTTGAATCTGTACATTAGTATCTTTTTTTTTTTTTTTGAGGAAGGTTGGCCTTGAGCTAATATCTGGTGCCAATCTTTCTTTTTTCTTTTTTCTCCCCAAAGCCCCAGTACATAGTTGTATATCCTAGGTGTAAGTCATTCTAGTTCTTCTATGTGGGATGCTGCCTCAGCATGGCTTGATGAGCGGTAAGTAGGTCTGCACCCAGGATCCAAACTGGCCGAACCCTGGGCCGCCAAAGCAGAATGTGTGATCTTAACCGCTCGCCACCGGGGGCCCCTACATTAGTATCTTTCATCAATTCAGGAATATTCTCCGCTATTCCCTTTTTACATATTGTCTCTCTCTCATTCTTTATGTTCTCCTTCTAAAACTCCAATTAGATATACATATTAGACGTTTTAATCTATTTTTCATTTGTCTTACCCTACCTTTATATTTTTTATCTGTCTGTTGCATTTTGGGTAATTTCAGATCTATCATCTGATTCATTAATTCTCTCTTTTAGGAGTATCTAGTTTGCTGAACTTGTCCATTGAGTTTTAATTTATCTTGTTTTTCACTTGATTCTTTTTCAGATCTGTTGCCTTCTTTTTTGCTCAGATTTTCCATTTCATATAGTATTTTGAAACATTATTACTGTCCTTTCCTTTTTAAAAAAATTGTGATTAATCTACTTATTTCTGTTGGACCTTGCTTATTATGAATAGTTTTAAATTTTGAGCTCATTTTTATTGTAACTTTATCTGTGGAAATTCTTGTGAGACCTGCATTAAGAGTGCTTTCTTCCAGAGGGTATTTACAATTGAGAATCCTGTCAACCTAGAGCCACTTAATTTCTAGGCTTGAGAGTTTCACAACACACAAGTAGTATGGATTTGAACTTGGGACTTGTGTGAAGGTTGTTTTGGTTACAAATTTCCAGGGAATACTTCTCTTTCTCTCCCAAAACACAAATAAACCTAGACTGAGGGGAGAATTTTCTTTCCTTCAGTATCCCTTTGGGGTAATTTTTTTTTTTTTCAGTTTATTCTCTTTATTGACGATCTAGTTGTTCAGTGGCCAGGCTTTATGTGCTTCTCTGTAGTCTGACTTCCCATATAGTACAGTGTGAAGCTTTGGCTTTGTCCTGTGTGTGACTGTTAACACTGAAAGCCATTCAGCATTGTCCAATGGAATTTTCTGTGATAATGGAATATTATATATCTGTGCTAATACAGCAGCCAATAGCCACATTTGAAATGTGGCTAGTACCACAAAGGAAGTAAATTTTAAATTTTACATGCTTTTAATGAATTTAAATTTAAATAGCTACCTGTGGCTAGTGGCTACAGTGTTGGACAGTGCAGCTTGGTTATGGGAGACTCAGATGCCTCTAAGGCAGCTGCTGTGTCATTGCCTACTTCCCACTCTCTGTTTGGACAAGCTCCTGTTCATTTGTTGGTTCTCTGAGGATTTCTCTTAGTTGCTTGTGAGCTGTGTTGTCCATTTAAAAGGATCATTCTTGTATTTTATGAAGCATTTTTAGGTGTTATGTAGCAAGAGGGTTCACAAGCCATTTGGACATAAGGATCTCAGAAACAGAAATCCCTGACAGCTTTATTTTTAGTTGGAGAAGTACTTATCTTGAATGATAAAAATTGGAAAGTTCACGGCAGAGTGGTGGAAGTTCTTCAAGTGGAAACTGACCATGAAGTTAAAAATTATGAGAAAGAATTAATTAAATTATTGCTTTGTCCTCCTTGTTCTACAAAAAATTTAAGGATGCAAAAGGTAAAAATAGAACTGTGGCTAGTTTTTAAAGTCTTACACATCATCTTTAGCTTCTTGGTGCCAGTAAGTATTTTATATATACAAGAGCACATGAATGAAAAAGTATACCTATATTTTGAGAGGAAAATAATTTTGCAAATGGATGGAAAAGAAACAAATGAGCTTGAGGGATCATAGAGAATGGTGGTATTGGAGGAATAGAAAAGAGCTTTTGACATTCAGTGCTAAAAGTTTTTGTTTTGCTTCTGGATTTAACAGGGGCCTGTGTTGGTAATTTAGTTGTAGGGATTTTAAAAAACCTAAATAATGAATCCTAGCTATTTGTAAGGTAGACACTTCTTTTTTCCTTTATATGTTTTAGAAATGTGCAGTTGGTTTTTAATGTTTATGAATAAAAACTTTGTAATAAATTTGTAATTTGTAATAAATTTCTGTTGTAATAAATTTCTTTGTAATAAATTTCTGTTACTTTAGGATTCACTTACTCTTTTGGAACCATAAGTAAATTTGATTCTTTTTTTTGTGTGTGTGTGAGAGGAAGATTAGCCCAGAGCTAGCATCTGTGCCCATCTTCCTCTACTTTATATGGGATGCTGCCACAGCATGGTTTGATAAGCGGTGCGTAGGTCCGCATCCAGGAACCCCGGGCCAGTGAAGCAGAGCGTGCGAACTTAACCACTGTGCCGCCCGGGCGGCCCCTGATTCTTTTTTTTAACTGTGGTAAAATATACATAATATTTACCATTTTAACCATTTTTAAGTGTGTAGTTCAGAGGCATTAAGTATATTCACATTGATGTACAACCATCACCATCCATCTTCAGAACTTTTTTCATCTTCCCACACTGAAACTCTGCACCCATTAAACACTAACTCCTCGTTTTCCCTTCCTCCAGCTCCTGGCAAACACCATTCTACTTTCTGTCTCCATGAATTTGACTTCTCTTGGTACCTCATATAAGTGGAATCATAGAGTATTTGTCCTATTATGACTGGCTTGTTTCACTTAGTGTAATGTCTCCAAGATTAAATTTGATTTTTTTTTTTTTTGAGGAAGATCAACCCTGAGCTAACATCTGTGCTAATCCTCCTCTTTTTGCTGAGGAAGACCGGCTCTGAGCTAACATCCACTGCCAATCCTCCTCCTTTTTTTTTTTTCCTCAAAGCCCCAGTAGATAGTTGTATGTCATAGTTGCACATCCTTCTAATTGCTGTATGTGGGACGCGGTCTCAGCATGGCCAGACAAGTGGTGCGTCGGTGCGCGCCCGGGATCTGAACCCAGGCCGCCGGCAGCGGAGCGCGCGCACTTAACCGCCAAGCCATGGGGCCGGCCCTAAATTTGATTTTTTAAAAATTATAGTTTGCAATGAATGGAGATCACTTCAGCTTTTAGTGGTGACTGGGGTTCTTCGTGTATTTTTTTTCTTAGGAGAAGTTATTGTACAATGAAATAAGTTAATTTGGTCTCCTGAAAGAATATTGTTAGAAACAATAGAATGTGATACCATATGTTCTGTTTTAATTCTGTCGAAGTTTTCAAATAATTAAAACTGGGACTACTGAGCTAGTTGTAGAATAGATTATCTGGTGTTATAAAAACCAGAAATCCTTTTAGATACTTCCAGAGGTTTTAACTGTCTAAAAGTGGCAGAAATTATTTTTAGGCCAAGTTTAATGCCTGCAGTAAAGGAGGATATAGTGGAGCTTGCTTTCCTTTTAACTAGACCCTGAGTTCCCTGTCAGGATGGGTTACCTTAGGCCTGTGTAGCTTACCATTCATGCATGTCGAGTTTTGTGACAAAAGTTGGAGGAGTCACTTGAAAGAACCAGTATTAGGTTCACGTGAGTGTAAATTCTCATGCCGAGAAGAAACAGCAATGACTGAAGTTCCTGGAAAATGAGTTTATAGGCCAGATTTTGCAGAAATACCCCAATATGCCTCTTATGTGAAATTGTGGATTTAAGACAAATTACTTTTTCCCTCTTGGATGGTGTGAAAAACAGCAATTAAGATTTTTCTTCTTTCTTTTTGTGTCCAGTGGGAGGGGATAGCATTTAGAGGAGGAGAAACAGAATGTGAAAATTTTATCTGATGTGCTACTGAACAGCCTCCATCCTTAAAAGAATTGGTAGACTACCTACTTTGAAAGTAAATGGGAGGATCTACATTTCAAAGCTGTGATTAGCGTAAAGAATCTTGAACAAGTGACTTAGTTATAAGTAATTTAAAAATATGTTTCTAAGAACTACTCCATGACATTTTACGTTAATTCCAACACATGTATTGTTGCATATTGGTAAAGTACATTTATCACCTCAGATGGTAAGGTTCTAAATCCAGTGTTTATAAGTTTTTTTATCCTGGTGTTTTTGAGTTTACTATTTTTAGTGCTGAGAAAACTCTTGATATCTTAGGAACTTCAATCCTTGAATAAGTTTTTATTTGGCAACTTATGATTATGGGCAGGAGGGGTGTCCTGCTTAGTACAAAGTGCTTTGATGTTGCCATTTAGGAATTTTAAATTTAAGATAAAAACTTTGATATCAACAAGAACAAAGAGAAAAGTCCCTGGGCAGAGGGACTAGAGTCTATAAGTGTAAATGAACTATGAGTGAACTCCTGGGTCATCTGTGAACGTTTAGTCTACATCGTGTATTTGTAACATGGAGTTGTCTTCCCATATCATCCTTCATATACTTCAGGGGTCAGCTTGTTCAACCTCATAATTCCCTGGGAGGACAAATCTAATCAAGTCAGTGAAGCACCATCAAGAAAGTGTATTTATTGTGAGAAACTTTCATCATGTACAAACATGTGGATTATATGTTGTAGATTTTCCATACAACTTCTCATTTCCTTTGGGATAATTGGGTTATCTGGAAATGAAGATCACCTAATAGTATCTACTGCATAGATAAGGAAGAAAGTGTGTGGGATGGGGATCAGGTGATTACGTGGCAGCACTAGGATTATATGCTATTGCTAATTACAGTATGTGAACCGTGCTGTGCATACAGATGCTGATGAATTCTTTTTTCATTTTATAAATTTATACTTCTCATGTATATTACACCATATGAGTAAGGTATATGGATGGGGCAAGCATTATTTCTTCAAAAACCATCACCCTCACTTAGATTAGTTTCAGAAGCAGAGGTCTTTAGTATTGTGCTATTTTCTTACTTGATTTAGAAAAGAGTAACCATCACTTCTTGTGATTGCAAGAAGTAGCTTATCAGTTTATGAACGAGGCTACACATGAGTTAGCATAAGTGTAAATTTTGTATTGAATCTGATCTTATCTGAGGAATTTTATATATTAGATTTGGGGAGGCATTTGTACATCATGGTTATGTTTACATATATCATTAGTATTAGTGTATGCCTCACTTTCTTTATATATTAATCAACAGGAAGATTTATAATGTAAATCTTAGCAAAGGGTTAAAGTTTGTATTTATATTAATACAGCGTGATGCTTTATGTTATACTTAAGAGAAAAAAACCAAATACAAAATTTTCTATGTAGTGTTTATAAATATATTTTTAAAGTGCTTTCAAAAAATTCCTTGAAAGGAAACATGCCCTAAATGATTGGGTAGGTGTAATGGCGTTGTGTTGTGGGAGAATTGTTCTTTCTTCTTTTCTGTTTCCAATTTATTTTTTTAAATAATGAACTCATATTACTCTTATAATGAGGAAATGCCCATTATTAGAGAAAGTCTATAGGAATAACTTTGGTGATCTTTATTTGATGGCATATATAAATCATTTATGTGCAATTGAAATAAATGTAGCAGGTGTGATATGCTGTATTTACTCTTGATGGAGTGCTTTCTTTCTGTGTGACTTCTTTATTTGGGAATGGGGGAGGGAATAAGTTTTTAGTAACTGAAGACAAAGGATGCCTGTTAATAAAAATCTGTGTGGTAATTACTTTATACATATTATTTACTTTCGAGATAACTTCTTACAGGAAAAAGAAAATATGGTGTTCTTAAGATTCATTGGTAATCTTTGTGTTTGTTTTTTGGTGAGGAAGATTGGCCCTGAGCTAACATCTGTTGTCAGCCCTCCTCTTTTTGCTTGAGGAAGATTGTTGCTGAGCTAACATCTGTGCCAGTCTTCCTCTATTTTGTATGTGGGTCACCACCACAGCGTGGCTAGATGAGTGGTGCGCAAGTCTGTGCCTGGGATCCGAAACCGTGAACCCCCTGGGCCCCGCCAAAATGGAGTGCACGGACTTAACTACTATACCACCGGGCTGGCCCTGATAATCTTTTATATTTAGATGTTGCCAAGGGGATCTTTCAGAAAAAGAAAGGTTTTGAAACTAAATTATTTTCCTGATTTCCTTTTAGAAAATTTTATTTTAAATACTGACCTTTAAAAAACATGATTTCTTTCTCTCTGTTTTCTGACTAGGACATGTATTCCTCTGAGAAACCTTGGATAGCAGATTTTGGTTTAATATCTCATTGGGGCAACGTACAGAGACGTTTCCAGTCATGAGTAAGTGTCCTTCTTTGTTTCATTTCATCACCTCAGGAGCATGTGCAGTATTGTACTTAAAAAAGGAAAAATTTATTATTGGACAAATTGGAATTATGTTATTTCATCAGCAATTGAATAATCTGGTTTAGCCCAATACTGTACGCTTATCTCTATTTAAACAAGGAGATACTTTTTGATGTTCGATTTATTCTAAGAAGTTAGATGTGAGGAGGAAATCTATGTCATTAGCGTCTTGGCTGATTTAGTTTTATTATCTAAACTTTTCTGTTGACTAGCCATTGGAACATGACTCTTCAGAAATATGAGGAGGTAAAATTGCAGTTGACCATAATTAGCAGAGGTTTTTATTGTGTGGAATTTAATCATTGGATAACATGGGTTAATATTATATTTAAGCAAAAAAAACCCAATCTCTTTATCAATGTTTTTGATGGAATAAGAACCGAAGTCCATCCTATAGACTTACCAAATTTGATGTACATTTTATCTTCTCAGTTGTAAGGGGATAGATATGTAATATTTTCTCTCGTTCCTATTGACTTCTGCTTGTGAACAGGAGAACTGGATTTTACTATTTTGTGTTAACTGTTTACTTTTAGAGAGTGAGGAAAGAAGTAAGATTTTTACCCAAACTGGGATCCTATGACAGTTTTGATGTATTTTTACAAAGTACAACTTTTTTGATTATGGAGACTTTAGGATGGAACGAGTATTTCCTTATTGGAATATAAGAGAGTTAAAAAATTTTCACATATTATTCATATTGATTATATTTACATTAATATGAATAGAGTAGATTTTCTCATCATCACTTTAAATTGGCAGTTGATAAGTGAAGTTGTTACTGTGAAATCTTTGAGTGTTTTCTACTAAGAATAATATTGCAAGAAGTGGTCTTTGATTTCCTAGATTTTCCTGTGGAGTACTTTTTTGGTGGTATACTTTGAATTCATCATCGTTGTTGATGAATTCAAATACAGATTAAGAAGGAAGCAGCTATTGTTATTTCAGCTCCATTCATATGAAATTTTGTGAGAATGTTTATCTAATGTAAAGTGCCAACTCTAGTAAAAATACTAATATGAGTTCATGAAAACTAAGCATTTTAACTTAAAAAAGGCTTACATTTTTGGATAAATTTTTTTCTGTTTTGTAATCTTAGTGTTCTGTTAACATCATTGTTACAAATGGCAAGTTCTTTGAGGACAGGTTCCATGTGTCTTTCATGTTTGAATGTCAGTATCTAACCAAGTGTTTTGTACCGTTACGCCCCAAGACTCATAGAGCCCTGTAAGGATGGAGGCAGAGAGAGGGTTGGCTTGTTAGGCAACTAATAATAAGTATCTGAACCACATAAAATTTTTTATTTGTAAATTACAGTGGTTATACTTCATTTAAGATTTTTAATTGGTTCTTTTTTATATCCACTAGTGCTTTTCTCATTTCTGCTTGTTTTTATTTAAAAATTGTTTGGTTCTTTCGTTATTCTTTTATCTCTTTGTGGATCTTTTACATGCTTATTTTAAAGTCTTTTTCAAATCAGTTGATAATTTTTTTATTTTTGTCTGCAATGAATTTATATTGTGGTTGTTGATACTCTTGGTGTTTTCATCATGTTCTGTAATTTTGCAGGCACATTCTGATGGGAGTGTTGTTTCTTTCTCCTATGTGTGTGTGTCTCTCTCTCTCTATCTCTTTCTCTCTCTCTCTCTCCCCCCCTCCTCCCTCTCGCCCTCTCTCCCTCTCTCCCTCTCTCCCTCTCTCCCTCGAGCTGTGATTTCCCCTGCTGGTTTAGCAGATTTGCAGTTGTCTCTGCCTGGCTTTGGAGTTCAGAGATCAGAATCAGATCTTGTGTCGGTGGATCAGAGCCCCAGCCCCCTGGTGACGTTGGGGATATCACAGATTCAGTCACTGAGTCAGCTGGCATTAGGTCAGCAGCTTCCTAAGTTGTAGCCTCAGTGCCGTTAGCAGAAGCCTTTTCAATCTAGTTTCATAATCAAGGAGGAGTGCCACCCCCATCCCTGGCTTTAAGCAAAGACCCTGCCTGCTTCACTGCTTCACATGCAACTCTTTTATGTACAGTTACCCCCTGGGATCAACTTCCTCTGCCTTTTCCTCCTTTGGGGCCCAGAGCCCAGCAGATCTCCTGGCTTCAGCTTAGCTCACACTCTGTGTTCCTGTTAGATTTCTGATCCATAGAGATGTTTAACATGTTTTGGGGCATAGGGAGATCATTTTCGTGATTTGTTTTTATATTTTATCTGTAATTTCTCTGTGTTTGTTGTGAAGACAAAGGAGCCATATAGATTTGACAGTGTCCTTGGGGGTTTAACCACTGGTATTACAATAAAGTCCAAACTCCTTACTTCACAGTTAAGATTTTTTTAAAAAATCAGTTTCTGTAGGGCCGGCCCCGTGGCTTAGCGGTTGAGTGTGCGTGCTCTGCTGCTGGCGGCCTGGGTTCGGTTCCCGGGCGCGCACCGACGCACTGCTTCTCCAGCCATGCTGAGGCCACGTCCCACATACAGCAACTAGAAGGATGTGCAACTGACATACAACTGTCTACTGGGGCTTTGGGGGAAAAAATAAATGAATAAATAAAATTATTAAGAAAAGAATATTTTAAAAAAAATCAGTTTCTGCTTAGTTCCCTGGTTCTTGGAGTTCCTCTCTGTCATCTAGGCACCACTTACTTCACTTGCTAGGTATCCGCATCATGCTGCTTCTCCATAGCGCTCTGCTAGCCTCATTCTAGTGCCTGTCTTTCTGTATTAAAATCACCTGCCTATTCACTCGTGTCTTTAGCTAATCTGTAAGCTCCTTGAGGGCAAAGACATTTATTCCTAGTGCTAAACACTGTTCCTGGCATTTAATAGTTGCTCAATAAATAGTGCATAGATCTGAGTGTTCCTCAGTAACGTCCTTAGCCTGTGGTAGCTAGTCTATGTATGATTATTTTTAGATGAAATTTGAGCTGTTCTCATGAAGAGTGTGTGTGTGTGTAGTGTGGCATGGGATAAAGCATTTCAGGTGGGCAGAGCAGTGTGAGAAAGGCATGGAGGTTTGACTATACACAGATATTACCAAGTAGTTGAACATTCTGGAATATAGAGATGGGGAAGGGAGACTATGAGAGAGAAAGCTGGAAGAGACGAAATCAGGGTCCAGGTTGTAAACATTCTGGGAAGTTTGGATTTTATCCCGTAGGACTTAAGGAACTATTAAAGGATTTCAATTAGGGAGGCAGCTTAAGATTTCATTCTGGAAAAATTACTCTGACAGATAGACATTTTTGTTAGATGTAAATTAAAAAGATTGGTTATAGGCAGTATTTGCCTTTTCTAGTTTTGTTCTTAGTTTTCAGCTCTTTTCAGGCTCCTTTTGAAATAGACGCTGAGTTACGTTACTTTTTCTTGCTAATTTAATGATTTTCCCTAGTGATAAAAATCATTCTTTTTCTTTTCTTTTCTTTTTTGTGGGGAAGATTCACCCTGAGCTAACATCTGTGTCAGTCTTCCTCTATTTTGTATGTGGATCGCTGCCACAGCGTGGCTGACAAGTGGTGTACGTCTGTGCCCAGGATCCGAACCTGTGAACCTGGGCCGCTGAAGCAGAGTGCACCGAACTTAACTACTAGGCCACGGGGCTGGCCCTGTTAGAAATCATTCTTGAGTAGAGCACTGTAACCATAAGTGGTCTAAGTTAAGCTGCAGTTTCTAGGGAGTTGTAAGTTTTCAAAAAGGTGGGAACTGAGTATATCAGAGTTCCTGTTTTTGAAAAAAATATTAGAGAAGCATGATACAGTTTAAAAAATAGGAAGATATGTCATAATATCTATTTCCAGTAGATAGATAGAATTTCTAAACCTAGATTTGTGTGAGAATGATAGGTAACTAGAATTTTTTTCAATATTTCCCTGGAGATTAAAAGATAAGTTGGATACTTGTACATCTTGGTGGGTTTGTTGGCGCAGGATTTCCTAACCCTTCCCACGTCATGAACCGTATAGGTAGGACGTGGTAGTAGTTGCACAGCATGTGGGATAAACCCATGGAGCTGTCTGGGGCTTGGAGGCAACTGGCTCTGACACCTCAAGCCAGGCTGCCACTTGTGCCCAACTGCTCTGAAAGCTGAGGGGATCAATTTCTCCACACACCCTGACACACCAGTCGGGGCCCCAACTATAAGGCCTAGAGAATTTGTTAAGTGTGAGTGTTTTAAGATGTTTTTCATCTTTTAGTCTAGATCTTTATATATTCTGTCAAATTCTGAGGCTGAATATTTATCTTGTGGAAAATGTATTATATGATGCTACTATGATGTGTAATACAGTTAACAGTGCACATTGTTAACTGTATTACAATCCACAAAAAGCGTTCTGATTTTCATTACTTAAATTGTTCTTGTTTTTCTCTATTTGCATAGTTTGCAATGTTTGACATTTATCACCTTTTGTTTTATCAGATGGTGCCAAAGATGAAATAAAGTTGTTATATATAAAGTGTGGTTGTAACTTGAAATGGATCTTTTAGATATTTAATGGAGATTATAACAAGAGTAGTTCGTGTAAAAGCAGTGCCAAACAATTTCTAGGTGATTATTTTGGTGGAATATGTTAAAAAAAACCAAGCCAAAAAAGCACCAAAACCCAAAAGTGATTCTTTAGGGTACTACTAAATTTCCTTTTCCCAAGATTTAAGTTAAAAAAAATGAACTTATCTGCTCTATTTAAAAATTTTAATCTTTACTTCTGTATTTTATTTCACTTTCTTCAGGAAAGTTTTGCTCTGTAACTAATTACGTGACACGTTTCCTAAAAGAGTCTTTCCAGATGTTGATTCTCTTCTGACTGGGCAATCCAGGAGTGCATCTATTGTGTTAGAATGTTTGATCCTGCCCTTTGGCCTAAATAATGGAGTGAGTTTTTTGAGGTCGCTTCTGGGTATGAGACGTTTCTCATTTATCTGAGGAAAAAGTAATGGCAGTGAATAATTTGGGTTGTAGTGCATTTGTGGCTTTCTAATAAGAGTGGGAGTAGATATCTTCCTTCCCCTCAGCAGTAGACTAAGAGTTCATACTGAAGGGAAGAACAATTTGTTGTAACATTTATTAGAGTAGATAATCTTATAAATAATTGAGTAGATGGCCAAACCCCTCAGTGGTGGCGTAAGGATTCTTTTAAGTCTTATTAAATAGAAAAATCATGCAACAAGTAGTATAAGACCTTGTCTAAGTATTGGCTAAAACTTCTCTCTAGCGTAATAGCCTATCTAGATGTATATTCTGTTTGGGGAGTAGCTGTGTACCTCAGAAGTTGGGCATACGTTAAAGAAAAGAATTTAAGTTGATTGTATTTTCAATGTTGGAGTGTCTGCATTTAACAGAATATTGAAATAAATCCCCTGTATAACAAGTGATTCATTTGTTATATTAAGGCTTATTTATCTTTCATAAGTTTAGATTATGGAATATAAAGTTTTAAATGTGAGCCATTCTTAAAATGAACATATAATCAGTGATTCTTAACGGAGGGGATGAATTTAGAAATGTATGCAGACTTTTTGATTGTAACAGTTGCTGGGGGGACCTACTGGCATTTAGTGGGCAGGTCTCAGGTATAACAGTCCCTGTTGAGAACCACTGTGTATAACCTAGCAGAACCATGGCAGCAATAAACTGTAGGTGAGGTGATCAAGAATGCCAGCCAAAATGGCTTCTCAGAAAATTTACTACATCAATTTCTGTTTTTTTTTATATGTAGTCTTTTTTTTAAATAATTTTATTTATTTATTTATTTATTTCCCCCCCCAAAGCCCCAGTAGATAGTTGTATGTCATAGCTGCACATCCTTCTAGTTGCTGCATGTGGGACGCGGCCTCAGCATGGCCGGAGAAGCGGTGCGTCGGTGCGCGCCCGGGATCCGTGCCCGGGATCCAAACCCAGGCCGCCAGCAGCGGGGCGCGCGCACTTAACTGCTAAGTCACGGGGCCGGCCCACTACATCAATTTCTTAGTTTAAGGCACTTCATTGTGTTAATACTGATCATTTAAAATGGAATATACTTTGCTTTTAGTTAATTTATCTTCTTTTTGACCACTTGTTGCAGAAAGTAAATAATTCTTAGTTTGATACTATGGGAAATTAAATATGAATTTAATGAATTATAAAATATAAATATGTTAAATATGTTATTTAATATATTTATATTTTAAGAAATATAAAATATTATCTTGTTGGGAGATGGTTTGCATTACAGTAGTGATACTTTCCAAGACCCGCAGTGGATGCCTGAAACTGTGGATAGTACTGAACTCGATATATACTATGTTTTTTCCTATACATTCATACCTATGATAAAGTTTAATTTATAAGTTAGGCACAGTGAGAGATTAACAATAATAACTAATAATAAAATAGAACAATTATAACAATAAACTGTAATAAAAGTGCATGTGGTCTCTCTCTCTTTCTCAAAATATCTTGTCGTACGGAACTCACCCTTCTTCTTGTGATGGTGTAGATGATACATGCCTAAATGATGAGATGAAGTGAGATGAATGATGTAGGCCCTGTGGCAAAGAGTTAAGCTACTATTGACCTTCTGACAATAGTCAGAAGGAGGATCATCATCTAGACCGTGGTTGATTGCAGGTAACTGAAATCAGGAAAGCGAAACCTTGGATAAGGGGGGACTACTGTATGTTGTAGCTTCTTGTTTTGATACTTTTTCAAATTTACAGCAAGAAATGTTGTAAAAATAGTACCCCTAATTTTTCCCCATATACTTTTTACCCAGATTTACTAATTGTTTACACTTCGTCCATTGGATTCTCTCTCTCTCTCTCACGCACACCTATATCTATGTATATAAAAGAAATTGATTTGTAATTAAACAATACATTTTCTTTGAAAATCTAGTTTTCTTTGATTACATTTTATTATTAAATTCTTAGTATAAATGTAAATTACTGTACTATTATAATCTCAGTAAAGCTTCTGAATTAGTTTTGCTAGTTAATTCTTAAAATTTCAAACCATTTACCTAATACTATTATTGTTCAAAAGCCACATTATTTACGTAGCTTTTGTAGGCTTGTCATTCAAATTTTTCTCTTAGTTCTACAGTATATTGCATAATATAGATAAACTTGGTATGTAAATCCATTTCAATTAAAATTTTTTGGTACAACACGAACCAGGGTGATCCAAATGACCACTGTAATAGTTTTAAGAGACACTGTTTTTAGGGGGAACTCTCAGATTCCATTCTGAGAGAGTAAGTTTTCCAATGGCAGTCCTCTTCAAGTTCCTGGAATCCCAGAGACCCATGTGATGTATGGCCAGTGGCTTTACTTCCATAATGTGTCCCTCCTACACCCCCCCATTTGCTTTACAGGAACACATATATTGGGTAAAACGAGGTATGCCCCTATTAAGCTAAATTGAGGAAACTCCTACACACTTTTCAGGGTTTGGGGGCCTACTTTTGTTACTCCTCAGAATTTGTGTCCTGGTTGCTTTCAGAAGTACTGTTGTTCCAAGTACAGGATCTTCTCTGGTTTATTCTGCTTATTCTCTTGGCAACCAGAGTTAGAGGGGAATATATATATTTAAAATTAGTACTCTTAAATATTCATTTTGTTATCTCTTTCATTAATTTCAGAAAATAAAATTTGATTTTTACAGTGTTTTCTTGAATCTGTTTTGTTAGAACTGATGTACTGGTTTGAACAATTCCATCTTGTTTACATTAACTTCTCTAAAACTGAATTTCTATGTGAAAATATTATAGGTGTGACTTTTAGTATTTCTCCTTTATCAAAAGACGTGTAGTGGAAAGCACAACTTGGTGAAATTGTTACCACACAAAATTGAGGTTTTCTTGCTCAAGGCGCATAAAAAAAGCCAATTGTTACGGCATCAGCTTTTGGGAAAAGAAATCAGCTTTATTGCTAGATCGTTCTACAAGGAGACAGGGGCATATACTCTCAGATCTGTCTTCCCGATCCGGGGCTTGGGGCAAAATTTATGGGATGAAGGGCAGGGTGGTCTGAAGTGTGAAGATAGAAGATTGGAGGTAAGGAGAAGTGAGGTAATCGATGTTCTGCACAAGCGTAGTCAAGCTTCATGGCTCATCATAGGACTCATGTTGACAAAATGGCAGCATTACCATGATCTGAGGGTGGAGGTTTTAGCTCCTTGATGTCAAAAAGGTCACTTTTGGAGCATTTGTGCAGGCCCAGTTGATGGGTTGGTGGTCTTGATTGGCCTGAACTGGGCAAGGGGTCTCAGTTCCTGAAAAACCACTCTTAATTACTCTTTTGATAAGATGGGGTCAGTTGAACTGGTCCTAGGGGGC
The DNA here is from genome assembly GCF_057802395.1 of Ceratotherium simum simum. NCBI lineage: Eukaryota > Metazoa > Chordata > Mammalia > Perissodactyla > Rhinocerotidae > Ceratotherium > Ceratotherium simum. The sequence continues at coordinate 22,302,730 of NC_141931.1, forward strand.
CGTGGGTTACAGTATTTGTTATATGGTCTATAACTAATAAATCTACATATAATTAACATCAAGGTATTTTGTGTTTTGGTGAGGAAGATTGGCCCTGAGGTAACACCTGTTGCCAATCCTCCTCTTTTTGCTTGAGGAAGGTTGTCCCTGAGCTAACATCTGTGCCCATCTTCCTCTATTGGAAGGCCTCCACAGCATGGCTTGATGAGTAGTGTAGGTGCGTGCCTGGGATCCAAACCTGTGAACCCGGGCTGCCGAAGCGGAGTGTGCTAAACCTAACCACTATACCACTGGGCTGGCCCCCCCAGTTTTTTTTTTTTTTTAAATAGTGTCTAGACAGCTGTATATTATCGCTTTTTGTGTTATACTCAGATAGACATTTTCTATTAAGGGCATTTGAACCTGTCCGTATATATGATGGATGTCATTGTGTAGTTGTCTCCTCATTTCCCACAAGTGTGAAATTGATATTAAAAATTTCCCAGCCTCTGTCTTTTGTAAGGGCAGAAAAATTTTCCCTTTTTCCCCTCTAGGTTCTGTGGCTGGCCTAATAATTAAATTCATATAAGACAGATTAACAGGAGAAAAACAAAAGTTTAATGACATATGTATACCTCCTGTATATATGGGAGAGACCCAGGAAAACTGAGTAATTCCTTGAAATGGCTGAAGTTATCACCTTAAATAGCATCTTCAGCTCAAGACAAGAGGATGTTGGGGGTGAGGATTCAGTTATGGGAGGTTACCAGGAAACAAGGGTCAGGTTGTTATGCATATTTAAGTCCTTGCCTTCTCCACTGATGAGAGTTTCTAGATTGAGTCATCCCTGTCTTCCTGGTACAGAGAGGGAGATACCCTTACAATGGAGATTCCTTTTATACATGTACGTGTCTCTTACGAAAGGGTAACTTCTACTTGGTTTTCAGAGCTTCTCTCATGTCTGCTGTTTTTTCTAAAAAATCAGCCTAAAATTTAATTCTTATGCCAAAGAGGCATATTTTGGGATGACAAATTCTGCTCCCCTTCACTTTCTTCCTCAAAATTGGTCTAAAATAGTATTTTGGTGTTACATTTTTTGGCGATAGACAAGGTGACTGTGAAAGGAATTCTTTCTAGCCTCTCTTTAAAGCTGTTGGCTAGAAAAAGTCTGGAATAGAGTGAAAACATGGTCCCTATTCTTCCCCTCACCTGTTTCCCACACCTGCTTCAAGCACTGAGCCATAAATTAGTTAAAAAAAAGGAAATGTGGTATAAGTTTGTATTGTGATTGTGGTCCAGCAGTTAGGGGGTCAAATGGAATTGAGAACTTCCTACCTGACTTCTCTCTTATTCAGGTTCACAGGGAGTGGTCATTGTGCAGGCAGTTGGTAATATTACCCCCTAAATTCAGAGGCTGACTTCTGCAGGCATTACCTGGGTACCCTGAAGTCACACCACTTTTTTTTCTTAGTTACACATTTGGAGCATTTAGGTGTTAAACTTTAAACAATGGAATGTAAAAAGATTATAGTCAGACACTAATATGCACTCATATACATTTCTGTTAAATTGTGGAGCATTTGGAGTCACAATGTCTTTTAAAAAGTACAGTTGTCTATTTCAGATTCTAGAAGAATGGAATAGAAGTGGAATTTATTGGATGCATTAGTAAAGGTTTTCACACTATTCGGTAAAGTACTGTGTTTGATCTCTTCACTGATTAATCCTGTTTGTTCTAATAAATGCAAAGTAAGGTAGAATATGTTTGCTTTGACTATAACTTAAATTTGAAAAAGCAAGCATGTATACGTATATTAAGTTTTTATGTAAACTTACAGTAGTTGATCTTGTGTATTTTTCTTAGGTAATAACTTTCTGTTATTCTCTTTATAGGATATGTAGATGTAGATGAGATATAGATAAGATGTGAAGTGTGCTGTATTAGGAAAGGAGGAACTAGATATTACCAGTGTTGGAAGGACATTGCAAACTTGCTTGCTTGTGACAATTATGGTACAACAAAATTTGAATTTGATTTTCAAACCTGCTTGACTTTGTTGTTTTAACTGTAATAACACAAGTTTATATGCTAAAGGATTGATTCAGAATGTTATATGTATTTCATTGGTATGCTTTATTATCAAAAAGGTTGTTTCTGGTGGTAGAAGTAACCTAGAAGCTATGAAAGAGGGTTTCCTTCCTGCTAACTAAGGAGCCTTCTTTTCTCCTGCGATTAGAGTCTCACCTCTGGGTAAGGAAAGATGCTTGTCCATGCCATGGAGGTTGCACACAGTCTTGGTCCAGGTTACCACACACGGAGGCAATAGAGCTGTTGCGATTTTTTTTTTTAAATCAGCCTTAGACCTTTTATGGAACTTTGTACTCATATGTACCTATAGGTATATGTTTTTATATGTATGGGGAACTTTGCTTAGGGCAGGAGAAAAACTCCATCCCAGCTTTCTAGGTGCCCCAGCTGATTTTGTTAAAAGGAACTTGGATCTCAAATGATTCCTTAGTAGAAGTAACTCTGCACCTTAAGAAAGCTACTTAAAAATGTTTGATTTGTATTACAAAAGTGGGGTCATGACTCTTTTCCCCTAAAATGTGATGACGTAAAAATTGTTAGCCATCAGAGCTTTTAGTCTAACTGAAATAATATGCTTTTCTAGCTCAGTGGTGAGCTGCATTCTGATGGAAAATAACAATGTTTAGATCTGCCAAGTTTTCCTTGTTAGGTTATTTTTTTCTTTCATTACCGTGTCTCTGTTATCAGCAGGTGAAATTTTACCTCTGATTACATAAAATTCTACCTCTCCTTCCCAACCAGTCCAACCTTATTTTTTCAATGGGATCAATTCTTTATTTTATTTTTTAAATTTCTGAACATGTATTTTAAGAAAAATAGATAGCACTTATTTATTTTGGAACCATTTGAGGGCAGGTTGCATATATAATGCTCCTCAACCCATTTGGTATTTCAGTGTGTAGTTCTGAAGAACAAGGATGTTCTCTTACGTAACCACAGTGAAATCATGAGATAGATAAGTTGTGTTTACCTCGTCTACAGTTTTTATTCCGTTTTTGGCAGTTTCCCTGATAGCGCCCTTGATGGCAGTTTTGCTCCTGCAGTGCAGGATCCAGCTGAGTGTTATTCACACATTGCGTTTACTTGTCAAGTCTCCTTAGTTTCCTCTAATCTGGAACAGTTCCTCACGTGTTCTTTATCTTTCACGACATGGTGTTTTTGAAGAATGCAGAGCAGTTCTTTTATCGAGTATCCCTCAGGTTAGGATTGTGTGAGGGTTCCTCTCATGGGGTCCGTCCTAACATGAGTGACTGGTTTGGGGGCATTCCTTCAGGAAGACTGTCTGGAAGAGAAAGGAAGACTAGCATAAGGATCTCTCCATTTCTTCCCATTTAGTTCTTTAACAGAAAAAGTTCCTATTTCTTCTTTAATTGAAATGGGATTCAAATCTCTTGCTTAAGAGTGGAATTTATTGTTCTGCTTGACTAGTTTCTGTTTTGCTTTTATTACAAAGGCTTGAGAAAAATGGCAGTGAAATATTTTCCAGCATATGAGATGACCTTGAAAGGAGACAACATTTGGCTTTTATCAAGAGAAATTCCTTTTTGCACAATTCCTATTTTGAATTAGGTTGACAAAATCTCAAGATGCTGCTGAACGAATACTATGAAGGTATAAGTTATAACACTATTGAATTTAATTGTTTTATAAAGATAAGCCAGTTGCAGCTCTTCATATATAAATTGAGATTACGTCACTGAAGATTAGCCTTTTTTGTAAACTGGTGCCTCTTTGTCTTTGTCCTAATAAATTTTCTTTAGCTAAAAATAGAATAAATGAACATATCAAGACTCTGATTCTCATTAGGTTTCAGAGATTTATGGGTTATATTAGATTTTAATGTGAAATGTCAGGATACTTACCATCTATAGTTATGAATCCTAAAAGTTTAATAATTGCAAGGTGTATTGAAAGCTAGAGAATTAACTTGGAATATTGCAAAATGTAAGAGATTCAAATCTTGCTTTTTAGACAACTTTGAGACACATGATGCTTATAAATTAATTTCTTAAAATGTTTTAAGAGTCATGGTGTTTGAGTTTGATGTAAAGCAAATTTTAAGGAAGAGAATATATGATTTTGAACAAATAATAATTATGTTTTTATTTTAGTACTAACTGTTTAGTACTAACAGATACTTAATGAGTGTCTCCATGTACTGCTGCTGTGTCCTGAACAGAGGGAACAACGTGTGTGAAGACCTGGAGATAAGAGGTTGAGATTAAGATGAAGAAATTAAGGAAAACAGCGTTGGGTAGCAGTAGGTGGTCGGAGGAGATTAAGTTTGTAATTTTAGTTTAGATAAATACCCCACTGTTGCCTCCAGTTTATACTCTATTTTACCTAATCTCGTCTAAAATAATCTATTTTCTTCATGTTCCCCAAACGCCTTTTGTTGTTTTTTTTTAAAAGTATAACCATAACATTAAAATAAACACATTTTGGAAATGGAGAAAAGAAGTCATAATCCCAATACATTAAAGCAGACATTAGGTTTTTTGCATATGACCCTTTGGTATTGTCCAGATAGTATGTATTTTTATATGATCAAATTTTAATGTATGTGCAATTTTATATTTGGATTTCTAACATTTGACTTGTGTTTAGACAGTTATATTTCCTAATTGTTTTTCATAATTAGAATTCATAATTTCATATTCCTTAAAGGTAGTGATGCATCATAACTTATTTAATGATTTCCCTATTTTTTGGTATTTTAGGATTGTTCAATTTTTAAAAATGTTTGCAGAATGACTATCACTGGTGAATTTGCCCTTTATCTTAAAAAAACAAAAATCTAAAATTAGTTCCCTAGGCTAGATTTATAGTGTTGAAATGTTTTGCCTATGTCTTCCTGTCCTTCTTAAAAGACTGCACTAATTTATAGTTATTCTGGTAATTGGAGCACAACGATACCAGTTTCACTGTGTTTAGCTTAGGAGGCTCAAAATGACGTTTTAAAGTTGCTTTCAGTTGCATATATTCGATTTTTAGACAAGGTAACTTTTTTTTAAGTTGTGGTAAAATACACATAACATAAAATTTACCATCCTAACCCTTTTTAAGCATATAGGTCACTGGCGTTAAGTATATTCACATTGTTGCGCAATCAAGCTCCAGAACTCTTTTTATCTTGGAAAACTGAAACTCTGTACTCATTAAACAACTTCCTCTTCCTCTCCCCCCGTCCCCTGGCAACTGCCATTCTACGTTCTGTCTCTATGAGCTACTCAAGGTACCTCATGTAAGTGGGATCATATGATATTTGTCTTTTTGTGACTGGCTTATTTCTCTTGGCATAATGTCCTCAAAGTTCAACCATGTTAGAGCATGTGTCAGAATTTCCTTCCTTTTTAAGGCTGAATTATATTCCACTGTATAGATTACCATATTTTGTTTGTTCATTCATCCATTGATGCATACTTGGTTTGCTCCCACCTTTTGGCTGTTGTGAATAATGCTGCTATGAACATGAATATACAACCGTCTCTCTGAGATCTTTCTTTCGGTTCTTTTGAGTCTATACACAGAAGTAGAATTGCTGGATCGTATAGTAATTCTATGTTTAATTTTTTGAGGAACTGCCATACTGTTTTCCATAGTGGCTGCACAGTTTTACGTTGCACAAAGGTTCCAATTTCTCCACATCTTCGCCAATACTTATTTTCTATTTTTTTAGATAATAACCGTCCTAATGGACGTTAAGGTGGTATCTCATTGTTAGGATAACTTTTTTAATGTGCTTACTATTTACATTTTCTTTTGCATCATGTCCTTCTAAAATAGTCTTTTCTTCCAGAATGCTTATTGAAAAATCGCAGATTTTTACTTTGGATGATGCTTTTGCATTTTCAAAATTTTATTATGAAGCAATGTAATTTTTATATATTTATTGGAATTTTGTATGTTTCTTTGGAGACACGGGTCATTTTGTGGTGGTCAATGGTCAGAGGAGAGATAATGCATAGTATACAGAAGAGGCAGAGGTAGAAAAAGATTTCAGAAAGGGAAGAAGAATGGCCAGTAAGAGGTACCAAATATCAGTTTTGCCTGATGTACTGTTCTGTCACAGACTCTGTTGGTGGTCTTCCTTCCCTGATGTAATTAATGTGTTATGGTGATTCCAGACTTTCGGAAACTCTGGAAAGATCTCTTTGAATGTTAGAGGGACTTCTGTGTTTATATACACAAGCACTTTTGTGAATTCTATGGAAATACCTGTCTTTATATTTCTATGTTATATATGTATGTTTGTGTGCGTATGAACATTTGGTCTAAAATGTGATGTTATATTGAATTATGATCTATTCCAAGGGATAAATATAGATTTAAATGCTTTTTAATATTTTTTATGGTGATGAATTTTTTTATATTGATGTCATAAAAGTTTATAACATTGTGAAATTTCAGTTGTACATTATTTGTCAGTCACCATTTAAATGGGCCCCTTTACCCCTTATACCTACCCCCCAACCCCCTCCCCTCTGGTAACCACTAATCTGTTCTCTTTGTCCATGCATTTGTTTATCTTCCACATATGAGTGAAATCATACCGTGTTTGTCTTTCTCTGTCTGGCTTATCTCAGTTAACATCATACCCTCAAGTTCCATCCATGTTGTTGCAAATGGGACGATTTTGTCTTTTTTATGGCTAGGTAGTATTCCATTGTATATATATACCACATCTTCTTTTATCCGTTCATCAGTTGATGCGCACTTGGGTTGCTTCTGCATCTTGGCTATTGTGAATAATGCTGCAATGAACATAGGGGTGCATAAGTGTCTTTGAATTGTTGATTTCAAGTTCTTTGGGTAAATACCGAGTAGTGGGATAGCTGGGTCATATGGTATTTCAATTTTTAATTTTTTGAGAAGTCTCCATACTGTTTTCTATAGTGGCTGCACCAGTTTGCTTCCCACCAGCAGGGTATGAGGGTTCCGTTTTCTCCACATCCTCTCCAACATTTGTTGTTTTTTTGTCTTGGTAATTATAGCCATTCTAACAGGTGTAAGGTAATATCTCATTGTAGTTTTGATTTGTGTTTCCCTGGTGATTAGTGATGTTGAACATCTTTTCATGTGCCTGTTGGCCATCTGTATATCTTCTTTGGAAAAAATGTGTGTTCATATCCTCTGCCCATTTTTTGATCGGGTTGTTTGTTTTTTTTGGTGTTGAGTTGTATGACTTCTTTATATATTTGGGAGATTATATCCTCTTGTCGGATATATGATTATTTGCAAATATTTTCTCCCAGTTGGTGGGTTGTCTTTTCGTTTTGTTCCTGATTTCCTTTGCCTTGCAGAAGCTCTTTAGTCTGATGAAGTCCCATTTGTTTAGGTTTTCTTTTGTTTCCCTTGCCTGAGTAGATATGATATTTGAAAAGATCCTTATAAGACCGATGTCAAAGAGTGTACAGCCTATATTTTCTTCTAGGAGTTTTATGGTTTCACATCTTACCTTCAAGTCTTTAATCCATTTTGAGTTAGTTTTTGTGGATGGCAAAAGATAATGGTCTACTTTCATGTTATTTGACCACTTTGTTAGAATCTGGAGTGGGTCAGATTGCCTGGATGCTGTGTTTTCTCTGAGTTCTTGATTTTGAAAAATTTACATTTTCTTATTTTGACTAGAATAGTCATATTTTTCTGTCTGTATTTGTGTGTTCTTCTGCATGTGGCTTTGGAAAGTCAGAAGAGAGGTCATTTCTACACAAAGGAAAGCTTCCTTTAAAAATTCAAAATGTAGTAATTCAGAATGTTAGGGCATAGTCTCCTGTCATCCTGTACTTACTTGCAGGAGTCATCTCAGTTGTAATTCAATAATTCGTTGTGTAATTATGTGTTTAATGCTAGTTGTTTTTGGTAGAATGGAAGGAGGTTGATCACTCCTGTAATACCAGCAATTGGCATGTACCTCCTAGGCATTGTGCATACTAGGTACTTAATACATTTGTATGGATGAGCAAGATTTTATTGCCTTTAAAATGTACTTACGGTATACAGTCAGTACATTAAGAATTTCTAGATGTTGTGAAGATAAATTGGGATAATATATTTTTATTTCCCGTGTTTGTGAATTGTACTTTGCACATATTTATGATAGTTGCCACCGAGCTACAGAGAGTACAGAAGTTTCCACCGAGCTGCAGAAGTTTCTTGGCTGCTTGTTGTAAGCAAAATGAATTGCCCTTTGATAAAATATTTTTAAAAGCTACTTTTGAAAAAACTGGTAACTTAATTACATTAATACAGGTAATTTTGTTCATAAACAATTACTATCATCTAATATGCTTTGAGATTATGTGAGAGAAGGATAACGTTGTCATTCATAAACGCGTATTTTTATGTGTTTATGAGCCACATATTTTGTGGCTCTTTCCACATCCTACAACCTCAGGACATTTTACTTTCATATCTTGTTTGTTTTGCCTTACTTTTTTCCTATGAAAAAAATCTGCAAAGATGGTTGGTTAGCTTTTGACAGTGTTAAATTTTTTTTTTTTTTTTTTTGGTGAGGAAGATTGGCCCTGAGCTAACATCCATTGCCAATCGTCCTCCTCTTTTGCCTGAGGAAGATTAGCCCTGAGCTAACATCTGTGCCCATCTTCCTCCGTTTTGTGTGTAGGACACTGCCACAACATGGCTTGATGAGTGGTATGTAGATCTGCACTCTGGATCCGAATCTGTGAACCCCGGACCACAGAAGCAGAGCGTGTGAACTTAACCACTACGCCACCCAGCCAGCCCCGATGGTGTTAATTTTTAAATAGCCAATATGAGTTATTAAGAATGACTGTAAAAGTACCTAAACACTGTTTGGACAGAAAATATTATAGATTTCAGATATAGAAAAAGATGTAGAGACAAAAGTCAACAACTGTTATCTTTTATAAGCAACATATATTGTATTTCATATTGATGAGTTTGTAGAGATTGATTTTCAAAATTCTGGAACAAAGTGATTATATCCCACCTGTAAAATTTAAGTAGAATGAGGAAGAAATAAAGTATATTAACTGATTTATTAACCCAAGAGGAGACCAGTCAGAAATGAGTTTATAGTTTAATGTTGAATGATTTTTTTATTTGCAACCCAATTGACATCTTGAGTATTTACAGATTATTTTTGTCACAACAAGTGTGGCCTCTCACATTTTTTTCTTCTCATTTATCTACATGTTCTGAAAAAAATGACAGTAGTTTAATTCTAAAATATATTTCCAGGAAAGCCAAAAAAGGTTTCTGAAAAGTGGGTAGAAAAAATCTGAATTGTTGCCAAGAATGAAAGGATGCTGGGTTGTTACTCATATGATCAAAAAATTTTGTGGACAGAGCACAGTGCAGCTATCCTTGTCTGTGTTTATTGTATAAAAAAGATGTTGATGAAATATTTTAAAGTGTGAAAACACATATCAGTTCCAAAAGAGTATGCATAATATTACCTCATTTTTGTAAAAATCAACAAAGAAAAGTATATGGATAAAGTCTAAAAGGTTGTCAGTTGTGCTTGTCTCTGTTTGGTGGGCCTAAGAGAGATTTTTGTTTTCCTTTGGCTTGTTTTTGGTACTTATTTTCTACAGTGAACATGCATTATTATTATTATTTTTTTTTTTGTGAGGAGGATCAGCCCTGAGCTAACATCCAATGCCAATCCTCCTCTTTTTTGCTGAGGAAGACTGGCCCTGGGCTAACATCCATGCCCATCTTCCTCCACTTTATATGGGACTCCGCCACAGCATGGCCTAACAAGCGGTGAGTCGGTGCGCACCCGGGATCCGAACCGGCGAACCCCGGGCCGCCGCAGCGGAACGTGCCCACTTAACCGCTTGCGCCACCGGGCTGGCCCCAACATGCATTATTTTTATAATAAGAAAAACTATTAGAGATGTATATTGACAAAAAGAAGAAAATAGAGACCTTTTAAATTAGTTTGTAATTCTTTAAGATTCTAGGGAGTTGGTTTGAATTATCTACATTATTTGTTAAGAATAGTAGTATAATTTTGCTTTAAAATAATACTGATTCTCTTGTACTTCTTTATAGTTAGGGCCAAGAACGATGTTCCAGTGAACTTCTTCATAGTTTTATTAAATAAATGAGAGAAAGAATGCAAATGAGGTCACATTCAATCTTGTTCTTGCCCTCTTCCTGTTTTTTTCTTTTTTTTTTGATGAGTGTGGAATGGTGGGAAAAGATTTCTTTCCTCTGCCTAGCTGTTTTTTCTTTACAACATTTGACATACAGTTCCTGTTATTGATCCCTTTTCATCTGAAAGAACTTGATTTTTGCCTTGTTTTCGTTTGGAGAAAGGAAAATGGCATACGTTGGAAGGTCTGAATAGGTGCAGAGAGTGCTTATATTTCCAGGCTGTTGTGTTTCTCTCTCTTTGTTGGTGTCTCATTCTTGTTCTCTCACAGCCTTCTCCCTTGTATCCCCTCTGGGAATGCTGGATTTGGAAGTGATTGGGAGGAAAATAAGTCAGCGGTTTTGGGGGTTAGCCAAAAGTTAGTGGTTTTGGGGTGGCCATGTATAACAAAAATACAAATGTAGAAAACAAGATGGAGGTAAGAATCTTTCTGTTAAAAAAAGGAACCAGCTCACAGCTGTTCGCAGGCAGCCATTGCAAGGGAAACCTAACATTTCTTGTCCACTGATCCACGTTGTGTCTCCCGTATATATGGGCAATTAATATTTGTGTTTTAAGCACTCTCCCTCTAGTGAAACTCTGTACTTTTTGGATTTATCTTTATATTATTTAGATAAAGTCTGAAGAGTAGGGTGTAGATTAAATATAGATTTCCTTTGTCATTTTTTTTAAATGACTATTTTGTAGAACAGTTTTAAGTTTACAGAAAAATAGAATGGAAAGTACTGCGAGTTCCCTTATACGCCCTCATGTTACTCCCCACCTTCCCAGTTTCCCATTACTGACGTCTTGAGTTAGTGTGGTACATTTACTGCAATCGATGAACCAGTATTGGTCACAAGGTCCATAGTTTACATTAGGGTTCACTCTTTGTGTTGTATGTTCTATGGGTTTTGACAAATGTATAGTGATGTGTATCTACCATTATAGTATCATACAGAGTAGTTTCATGCCCTAAAAATTCCCTGTGCTCCACCTATTCATCCTTCTCTCCCTCTTCCCAAACCCCTGGCAACTACTGATCTTTTTACTGTCTCCATAGTTTTGACTTTTCCAGAATGCCATATAGTTGGAATCATACAGTATGTATGATTTCAGATTGGCTTCTTTCACTTAACGGTATACATTTAAGGTTCCTTCATGTCTGTTTGTGGCTTGATAACTCATTTCTCTTTAACACTAATATTCCATTGTCTGGACGGACCACAGTTTATTAATGCCTTCACCTACTGAAGGACAGCTTGGTTGCTTCCAACTTTTGGCAATTATAAATAAAACTGCTATAAACATTCATGTGCAGGTTTTGGTGTGGACATAAGTTTTCAGCTCATTTAGGTAAATAACAAGGAGTACAATTGCTGAATCGTATGGTAAGAGTTTGTTTAGTATTGTAAGAAACCACCAAATTGTCTTCCAAAGTGGCTGTACTATTTTGCATTCCTACCAACAATGAATGAGAGTTCCTGTTGCTCCGCATCCTCACCAGCGTTTGGTGGTGTCAGTGTTTTGGATTTTAGCCATTCTAACAGGTGTGTAGTGGTGTCTCATTGTTGTCTTAATTTGAAATTCCCTAATGACCTATGATGTTAAGCCTCTTTTCATATGCTTACTTGCCATCTGTATATCTTGTTTGGTGAGTTGATATGGATTTTTAAAAAACCAAAATGTAATTTCTTCTTTTTTTAAAACAATAGTAAAATGTGTTCTCTGTTGAAAAATATAGCAAAAAGAGGAAAGTAAAAATTCCAATATAATGCCACCATTCAGAGGAAAAATCATTGGTAACATTCTGATATTTTTTTCTTTGTGCACCCATCTCTCTCTTTTTCTCCCCCATATATATATAAATAAGTGGCAGTAGTGGAGTCGTAATATTCTATACCTTTCATGTTTACTTATCTTCATATAGTTAGCTTTTCTTATGTCATTCTTCTAGAACAGTGGTTCTTAACCTTGGCTGAATGTTAGGATCATTTGGGGGAGCTTTTAAGATTTGTGATGCTTAGGCTGCACGCTATGACAATGAAGTCAAAATCCCTGTGGATGGAACCAGGCAGCATACTTTTTTAAACTCCCCAGGTAATTTCAATGTGTACTGAGAACCACTGGTCTCAATCTTTAGGAGAAAGTATAATTCCCAAAAGATTACCTAAAACATGATACCCTTTTTATAAAGTTCAAAACAACCAAAGAGCAACACAAGAATATGTGTGTAATTTTATTTATATGTGTATATATATGTGTGTGTATATATATATATGTGTGTGTGTATATATATATATGTGAAATCAAGGGAATGATAACTGTTGGATTCAGGATGATTGTTACTTTGGGTTGAAGCAGGGGGATGATGAGTTGGTGGTTGGGGGGACCATAGGTTAAATGTAGATTATTGAGAAGGTCCTAGTTTTTGTTTTGGGTGGTTGCTTTGTGGTGTTTATGAAATTCTTAAAAATAATTAAATAATTGAGTGAATAAATAAAACGGGGCTGTACATGGACCAATGATAAGAACTAAGAAGTATGATTAAACCAATTCTTTGTGTCAGAGGCCCAATAAGGAAAAGTATTAAATAAACAAACTGTTTGTTACATTCGCCTTGTAAGTGTATCCAGTGGGGTTTAAATATCACAGTGGTTTGATACCCAATACCATCCATTTAAAAAGTGAACAAGCTATTCTTTAGCCGCTGGAGATTTTACATATTTTCTTTTTTTCCTGAAATTATATATCCATTCTGTTTTCCTCACAGATTTTTATCCTAATGCAGTTGATCAAAACAACACATATATGATAAATTTTGATACATAATTACTAACTATAAACTAATATTTTATTAGAAACTCATACCTTAATGAGTGGAATGGGCTGGTGTTACTTATCATGGCTTGATTAAAGGGATTGTTTAATTACCCCACCCCGCCACGATTTTACCCTTTGGAGCACTGCACCATAGTAAGATAGTTGAAGGTTGGCCTTTTTCTTGTAAAATGGGAGAAAGGAGATTGTGTAATGGGAGATGGGAGTAGAGGATCCAGCAGATCTCCTTTAGCCACAAGTACATATGGAAGTTAAGAACCTGGGAATTTATTATTTTAAGACTGTCCATGCCAAAGTAACGCCAGGGGTGTGTGTACCTTCAAATTTTGCATTCCAGGAGGGTTCAGAATGATCTATGGGGTGAGGGGAGCAAATATGGGAATGTATATGTATGTATGTATATGTATATATACATATACAGAGTTAACTGAAACACAGCATGTATACAAACGTGTAATTCTTTTTACATTATTTATCTTATCCTTTAAAATTACTATTTTGTATGATTTAAACATGTAAATATGAATACATGTATATCATTTATAAACAAATATACATACATTGGGATATGTAGTCAGAATTTAACTTTTTGTTTTGAAATAATTTCAGACATAGGAAAATGTTGCAAGAATAACACAAACACTTCTCATATATGCTTTTACCTTTCCCAAATGTTAACCTTTTGCCACATTTGCTTTCTCATTCTTTATTAATATTATTTTATTTTTCTGAACCATTAGAGAGTAAATTATTTACCCTAAATACTTCAGGGTATATTTCCTAAAATTCAGGATGTTCTGTTACATAACTACAGACTAAGGGTCTTAGTCGGGAAATTAACATGGATTATCTATAGATTGTATTCAAATTTTACCAGTTGTCCCAAAATGTTACATGTTTCCCTTCATCCATTTCTGGTCCAATTTCTAATCTGGGCTCATGTGTTACATTTAGTTAATCCCAGCTCTTTCCTCTCATCTGTATTAGTTTCTCAGTCTTTCTTTGTCTTTCATGATCTTGACATTTTAGAGTACAGCTCAGTTACATATATTAGAATATGCGCTCAAGTGATTTTTTTTTATTGAGGTCACATTGATTTATAACACTGTGTAAGTTTCAGGTGTACATCATTATATTTTGCCTTCTGTATAGACTACATCATGTTCCCGTGATGAGTCTAGCTGCCATCTGTCACCATGCAAATGTGTCCCTTTACCCCTTTCACCCTCACCCCCACCTCCCTTTCCCTCTGGTAACCACCAGTCTTTTCTCCATATCTATGTGTTTGTTTGTTTGTTTATCTTCCACATATGAGTGAAGTCATGCAGTATTTGTCTTTCTCCATCTTACTTATTTTGCTTAGCAAAATACCCTCAACATCCATCCATGTTGTCACAAATGGCAAGATTTCATCTTTTTTTATGGCTGAGTAGTATTCCATTGTGTATATGTATATGTATCTATCTATATATATATACAGATACACGCACACGCACACCACATCTTTATCCATTCATCCGTCTATGAGCACTTAGGTTGTTTCCAATTCTTGGCTATTGTGAGTGATGCTGCAGTGAACATAGGGGTTTATATATATTTTCAAATTAGTGTTTTCGGATTCTTTGGAAAAATACTCAGAAGTGGAATAGCTGAATCATTCTATTTTTAATTTTTTGAGGAATCTCCATACTGTTTCCATAGTGGCTGCACTCCCACCAGCAGTGTATGAGTTCCCTTTTCTCTACCTCCTCTCCATCACTTGTTATTTCTTGTCTTGTTAATAAGAGCCATTCTGACGGACGTGAGGTGATATCTCATTGTAGTTTTGATTTGCATTTCCCTAATAATTAGTGATGTTGAACATCTTTTCCTGTGCCTGTTGGCGATCTGTATATCTTCTTTGGAAAAATGTCTGTTCAAATCCTTTGCCCATTTTTTAATCGGGTTGTTTGTTTTTGGTTGTTGTTCAGTTGTATGACTTCTTTATGTATTTTGGATATTAACCTCTTGTTTGATATATGATTTGCACTTATGTTCTCCCAGTCGGTAGGTTGTCTTTTTGTTTTGTTGATGGTTTCCTTTGCTGTGCAAAAGCTTTTTAGTTTGATGTAGTCCCATTTGTTTATTTTTTTTTGTTTTCCTTGCCTGAGGAAACATATTTCAAAAGATAGTGCTAAGACTGATGTCAAAGAGCATACTGCTTGTTTTCTTCTAGGAGTTTATTTCAGGTCTTACATTCAAGTCTTTAATCCATTTTGAGTTAATTTTTATGTATGGTGTAAAATAACAGTCTACTTTCATTCTTTTGCATGTGGTTGTCCAGTTTTCCCAACACCATTTACTGAAGAGACTTTCCTTTCTTCCTTGTATATCCTTGGCTCCTTTGTCAAAAATTCTCTGTCCGTAAATGTGTGGGTTTATTTCTGGGCTCTCAGTTCTGTTCCATTGATCTGTGTGTCTGTTTTTCTGCCAGTACCGTGCTGTTTTGATTCCTATAACTTTGTATTATACTTTCAAATCAGGGAGTGTGATACTTCTACCTTTGTTCCTTTTTCTCAGGATTACTTTGACTATTCGGGGTCTTTTGTTGTTCCATATAAATCTTAGGATTCTTTGTTCTATTTCTGTGAAAAATGTCATTAAGATTTTGATAGGGATTGCACTGAATCTGTAGACTGCTTTAGGTAAAATGGATATTTTACCTAGGTTAATTCTTCCAGTCTATGAGTACTCAAATATTTTTACTGATGCAGCGTGTGATAAAAAAATGAGAAGAGAATGAGAGGAACAAGAAAAGGCTAGTGGTTGCTTAACAGAAGTTAAGGACTGAAAGTGGTGAACCAGTGTGTCCCAACTGATTGCTGTTCCTCTCTGTGCTGATTAGATGTGGAAGATAGAGTTGGCTGAGAGGATAATGTCCTGTGTATCCCCTTCCTTACATGGAAAGAGAAAAATATTGGGAGAGAGCAAAGCTAACAGAAAGTGCCTTTCAAAAAGATCATTTTTTCCAGAAGAGTGGAAATTTCTCAGGAGCTGGAAATGCAAAGAACTGGAAAGTAAAGCCAGTAGATACTTAACACCTATTTCATGTTCATGTTCAGGAAACAGGGCAGAGGATAGAAAGAATTGGGGGAACTTGGTTTGAGGAGTTTTGATTTAAATGTTGATTTGTCTATATCATGTCTTCAAAGGGAATCATTAAAGAGCCACAGTTTGATTTGAAGTTTAAAACTTAGTCTTTGAGCCATCTGAACTCTTCCTTTGATTTAGTTTGCTAGTACAAACATGCTCTTTAAAGATAAGTGATAGTTAGCATAATTGCCCTGTTTTGTCCTCCGTTTGCAAACATTTTCTCACTGTCATGGATTTGTAGCGCTGATGTCTTAAATTAACACCCATATGGAGAGTACATTATGGGTAGATATATATGCACATGTTGTAGCACCTCTTCTTTGAAGAGCTGAAACTTTACCCCGAATTTTAAAACTATACGTTTTTACAGAGGAGTCTTGGTGTCAGAAAGCAGAAGGCTTTGAGTTTTGGATGCTATGTTTTACTTCCAACCTTGGTTGATTGTCGGTGTACCTCAGCTGTCCAATGAAAAGTGGAAAAATAACTGTGTGGAGGCAAAGGAACTGCCTTTGATTTGCTCTGGGATCCATTATTTTATGATACATTCAAAATATCAAAATATTAAATGGGAAGGAAAGAAAACTAGGAAAAGAAAGTTGGCAGTACAGTAAGGGGAACAAATTGCTGGTGGGGAATCACGTCAGTAAATATAACATTTAACCATACTAACCTGAATGTCATTTTTCTCTTTTAGTTAACTCTGTAGTTTTTACTTTGAAAAGGGCTGCTATGTGATAAATAGAACATGTAACAAACATATTAAATATTAATTGAGCATTGTTGCAACTTGGCTGTTGCCAAGATCATATGGCAGAAACAGTGGTTATACTTGATTTGAAATTCTCTGGCCCATGCCTCTGATGGTGAGACTAATGAATTTGCACACTCCTGTGTTGATTTCTAGTGTGCAGTGTGAACTTAGACTTCTCTTTGTGTACTAGGATGTCAGAGGTGTGTGTGTGAGGAGGAGGGCCAGGAATTTATAGGATATTTTTTGAGGTACCGTATCTTTTATGCAGATTTGGGAGCTTAACAAATTAGCTTGGAGTTAACAAGATAGAGTTTTATTTTTATCTACATTTTGTTCTCTGTGTTTCAAATATGAGATTTTCAAGAAATTGGAAAAATGTATTAAGTCTTTGACAGTGCAGGGTATTTTGGTTGACTACTCCTGAGTGTTTTTTTAAAAACTTGTACGTAGCATCTGTGATCCACTATAGGAGAATTTATAGCACAGCATTTTATTTTTCCTGTCATGACTTCTGTGAGGAAATGTTTTCACTATGCTTAGTGATTTACAGAAGATTACTCACATTTTGTTTTGTTTTGTTTATAACTAGTTAATGCTTTGCAAAGTCATACATTTTGGTCTTTGAGGATGGTGGTTTTCACATGTGCTGAAATCACTTTGAATCCATCATTTCAAGAAGATACAGCCTATCCTTGCGTTGTTTCTTGTTAACTGCTTCAGAGCCTCCATGGATAGCTAAGCAAAGCGCTTTTTTCTCTGAAGTTGAACTGTGTTCCTGCCTGAGCTTCCTGAAAGCAGAAATGCAGTGAGCTCTTAGTGATGAAACCTGTTGGATTTCTGGAGGAAGCAGCTGGAGTCTTTGGCTTGTTAGCTAGCAATGATTCAAGTCTTGCAGATTGTAAAGGAGCTGGTGACACCATCGAGGCAAAAAGCAGCCACAGTGAAGGAAGGTAGGAACATCATCAGAACGAACAATCGGAGGGAGCGCTTTAAGGCATTCAGAGATTTTTACAAATATTGACCTAAAGAACAGCTATAAAAGAGGAGTTTTGAGTTATCATGTATGCTTTTGCTCTTCTGACATATTATGGTATCTGAAAAGGATCAGGTAATGGCATAATTGTTAACACGCCTCATTATTACTGTTTTAAAACCACAAATTAGAAGCATATCATTTTATTGAAAGGTACGAAGAGTAAGAAGAGGTTGTAACATAGCTGCTACACCAGTATTTTTCACACTGTAAAGATTCTCTTGCATTATGTATTTTGGAGGTAGAAGAATTTATATAGTCCTCTTTTCTTTTAATTTTAAAGTATAAATGTTCATGTCAGAAATCAGTAGGGAACAAGCTAGTTTTCTGCCTATAGCAGGACAAAAGAACTAGATGGTTCTTATTTGTGTGAACAGCTGATAAAATAATAGTTATAAATATGAATTCAGCCAGTGTATGGTAGATTTTATTGCCTTTTTTAGTGAATAATTGCCTTGTTTATGATGATATGCTTAATCAACGCTGTTTATCTTTAAAAGAGTCCTATATTTATAGCCTGTGTCAGTTTGGGATATGCTGAAATACATTTTCAAAATCTTTTTTAATTGCATGTCTGACTTACAGATCTTAAAATGAACTAATGCAGAAACGTCTTTGAAAAAATACTTGTATATTTTGCTTTTTAAACATCTGAAATAGTAAATATCCAAAATGACAATTAGAAATCGGTTTAAAAAATATAGGCCATCAAGTAAGTTTATAATACTGGCAATTTCACTAATTTTATCTATGGTTTAAAATCAGTTGATAAATTTATATATCAACTATTTCCTATGTAAGATAGCATTCTGTCTCTATGCTATCTGTATAGTGTAAGTATACCTCAGATGATATAAAATATAGATTAGTTTGGATTTTTTAAAAACTTGATATGATCTGTGTTTTAAGTAAAGCTTATGAGATTCCTTAAATCCTAAGTAAAATGATTTAGGGTAATGGCATGAAATAATATTGTGACATCTAGTATAATCAACCATATACAGATTATTACAGTTGAAAGAAACCTTAGAAATCTTGTCTATTCTCATTTTATGGAGGAATATGGTATTTAAATGGACAAAAATGCATCTCAAAAAGCAGAGAAACTATTGTCATTTATCTTTGAAAATGTGATAGTATAATTTAGGATACTTTGCAATTATTTACCTCCTGTTTTAAATTCCGCCCCCCCCCAAAGCCCCAGTAGATAGTTGTATGTCATAGCTGCGCATACTTCTAGCTGCTGTATGTGGGACGCGGCCTCAGCATGGCCGGAGAAGCAGTGCGTCGGTGCGCGCCCGGGATCCGAACCTGGGCCGCCAGCAGCAGAGCACGTGCATTTAACCGCCAAGCCACGGGGCCGGCCCTACCTGCTGTTTTGTACTTTATTTCTCTTCCCTTTTCTTCTGAAATAGAGGACTGCCTTCTTAACTTTATAGCAGGATTCCAAGAATTAGGCACTTTTTAAAAAGCTTACTGTTTTTACTCTTTCTGGAGAATATAAATTAGTTAATGTAATCCCAATCTGTTTGAAAATGTCAGATTCATATGGTCTGACCTTTACAGACAGAATTTTTTTATTGGAATGTTTCTTCTAGTTTATATGTTTTCAGTCACAATTATAGTTACTTGGAATATACCCAGGGAAAGAAGAATAATATTCTTCTTTCAAAATGCATACACATCACACACATACACACACACGCACAAATAATGTAATCATATTTGGCAGGAAACGCCATATGAATGTAGGAAAAAGAGTACTAAGAGATGCTATATACTAAGATAGTAGAATGACTTTTGTTCTTAGATTTTTTTTTTCCTATTTTTTCAGACAGAATTTTCTATGACTGAGGACAACAGAGGCAGCTTATACATAGATTTTTTTCTAGAAGCTTCTTTTTTCAAACCTATTCTAATAGTGTTTTTAATCATTTAGCTAACGTATTTACTGTTAATTTTATCCTTTTGAAAAATGTTACATTTTGCCAATTTTTAATATTGATAAACTGCTTGAGAAAAGCAAAGTCCTACAAATAGATATAAAACAATGACTCATAAGAAGAGAGTGTTTAACTCAATTCTTTAAAATATGAATTTGGATGGATGTAGAGAAGGCAACATTTCAGTGTTTTGTATTCACATTAATATTAGTAAATAATATGGAAAAATTGATTTGTGAAGGAAAATATCAAAGTTGGGGATGAAATAATTATGATAAGTGGTTTCAGAAATTTTCCTCAGTTTTCTTTGGTATAAGATGGTAAACCAACTTAATATATTTTATTATAAGTAGGACCCAAGGGTATAGTTCAGAATTATTTTGGGGAAGGAGAGAAATTATGGAGTATTCATGAATATTTTCTCTAAAATTTTCAAAATATCTGCCAGATCTACTTTGTCATTTAGTTGAAGTATTAATCAAGTACCCCACCCTACCCAGCACTTAGTGAAATACAGTGCTAAGAGTTCATGTTAATGCTCTTTAAGGAACTTGGAGTTTTGCAACAGTTAGCATTATAAGAAAGGGGGAAAACTGGTAACATTACTGGAAGGATAATTCTAGTGGATCCACATTCTTTATTCTAATGATGAGGTGGGGAACTGATGGAGTTGATTGACATTTGTAAGATAGTTGAAATAGGAAAAGATACTTGGTAATACAACCTTGGGCAAAATAAAGGAAGACTAGACAAAGGATAAATGGTCTTTGGAAAAGTATCCTTGCCTTATGGGAAAGAGGGTCAAATATGCATGTATACATCATTCTCTCATTTATTCATCTATAAAGCCCTTCTCAGGTGTCCACTATTTGCAAGTCACTGTGCTCATCACTAGGGACACAAAATAAGATCTGATCCCTGCCCATGCCTGGGACATAGTAGACACTCAGCTATTTATTGAAGGAGGGAATGGAGGAATATACATTTGTTAAGACAGTCTAGTCTAAGAGGTGTTTTTAGAGTCAGGGCAGAATAGTGGGTTGTATGTTTTGCTATGAGATCACCGTGGGCAGAGTTAAAACAATTTAATCTTGTGGACCAGGGAAAGGGATAGGATGAGTGATTCTATGCTAAATAGAAAAACAAACTGGCACAGTTTTCTTCTCGAATGTCCTGGTTCGTCTGCGTCTACAGGACCAAGCTCCATACATGGGAAGGCAGAACACCATTGAGCAGACTGGAGTAAAACCATACAGTCTATTCAAATGTACATAAGGCACAAATGAAATCTCGTTGTAGCTGTATATTATTGAAGAGCCTGGTTTTCTGCTTTAAAAGCCTTGTGTTTATTTGGACAAAAATATTTTGAAAATAGTACATATTTCTCTAGCTTGTTAAACAGAAGTATGCTAAATATAATTTAATCTTAATGATTCAGGTTCTTTATTAAAAAATATATTTTTGTAGGTTACAAAGCCTGATGATTATGTTTATTAAAACTATTTTTAAAATAAGAGTAGATTTAGAGTGAGGCCCTGAAGGTCTCTCCTGGTAGTGAACCATATGAGTTTTGGTATCTGTGCTAACCTTTTCATTCCCGTTTTCATGCCAGAGTGCCTCTCCTCTAGATTTAAAATAGCCTGCTCATTCATTTTATTTGATAAACATGCATTGAACACTTATCACATCTTGGATGCAAGAGTACAGAGATGTATCTTCAAGGAGCTCATATGCAAGTGGTAGGGGGCAAAAGTCGATAATTACAACGGTGCGATAGTGTTGGAGTAGACAAGGTGCTGTGGGAACCCCAGGGGGCGCTGGCCCTAGTTTGGCAATTAGGAGAGCAAAGGAATTAAACTCTTTGTTACAGTGACAGACGTGCTCATTTGAGGTAAGTATCAAAGGGTGCATAAAAGCTAGCTAGCTAGGGGAAAAAGAGAGTGTGTATAAGCATCCCACGCAAAGTAAATAGCTGACGGGAGCGCAGGTGCCCAAACATGAGAATTATATACCATGTGAAGAAGTTTGGAAATACTCTTAAGGTGATAGTGGGAGAAGGTGGGAAGAAGACTGGTTATATTGTATTTGGTCATTTAACTCTGTATTCCATCCTTCCATTGCTATCTGAGATAGCTTTCTGAAACAATTTGCCATAAAACCTGGAATTTGGACTTAACCTGTATTTCTGGCTGTCTCACTCGATCTCTCCATGCACGCTCTGTGATAGCTACACCAGAATGCTTGCTGTTTCCCAGACGTGCTGCTCCATCAGGACGGCAAGTCCTTCCCTCCGCCTTCAAGGATTACCTTCCTTATCAGATCAGCCTACAAGGCTCAAATGCCACCCCCACTAAAAAGTGTTGTCGACTTTTTCTCCCCTTGCCCTTCTAGGTCAGAATTAATCATTCCTTTCTTAGCATTTTACTTTGCCTCTACTACTACACCTTTAGAATTCTGCTATACGTTATGATTATATTTATTAAATTGACCATTAAGTGTTATTTGAAATAAATGTTTTGGTTTACTGTACATTTTTGTTTCCATTCTGTTTGTTAGCTGTGTTTTAGATAGTTAACATTGTCATAAACTGATCTTGAGATAAGTGAACTCTTATAGCTAATAACATGACAACGGACAGAGAAATGTCTGATTCCCCTTTGGGATATTTTGGAATGGTCTGTTAGATAATGGTTTTCAGCTTATATTTAAAATATACCCATATTTTGCTATACATGTTAACTATTTAAGCTTGAGAAACTGAAATCATAGCATCTAGTATACTTTATTTAGTTGTTTGTTTGAAGTTCTTTATGATTTACAAAGAGTTTCATGCTCTTGACCAAAAAAGAAAATACCATGGTAAGAATTATTTAGTAAGTTGAGAAATGGCTGCTTGTGGCAAACACTGTTCATAGCCCACCCAATATCCATTCTCCCTTAAGTCTTTGTTAATAGTAGGACCTTGATTTTGTTTGGAGTGATATTATACTCAGGTAAAAAAACCGACCAACAAATAAACTCTGCTGAGATATAAGCAGAAGCCTGCTGGGGATTTCTGGGAGAGTTTTACTTTCTGAGACAGTTGTCACCTCCACTTCTTTGTTATATCCTTCTTTCTACCTGGAATGTGAGTGTAATTCCTGGAGTTGTAGGAGCCGTAATATGACCATGAGGAGGAAAGCAATATGGTGGAAGAGAAAGGTTGAAGTCTGGTCTCTGGTGCCACCAATGAATGAGACCAGTGAGCATTTGTACCAACCCTGATCTGCCTCTAGACTTCCTGGATTATTGCTTGCAGTCAAAGCAATCCTCACTAGTATGATATCCAATGTGATTTAAAAAAAAAAAAGACAAAAGTGTGTCTTTTAAGTAGTAGAGTCTTTAGCATGGAACTCAAACACTGTTAGAATGTACTTTGTTGTATGCTGGGGTTGGGCAGTCTTAATGAGGAGTAGAATATATCCTAAGGTAAAACAGATTTGGCTATTATAGTATGGTGGGAGGGATGTTGATGATTTGGAAGTCAGAAGACCTATGATCTAGTTCTGCCACCATGTGACTTAGGCAAGTCAGTCAATGTCTCTGTGTTTTCCATCTATTATGTGATGAGGTGTTCTCTAAGATCTCCTAGAGCCCTGACATGCATCTTCTGCTACTTTTCTTAAAGCCATTTTTGATTTTCTATGGTAACCTCTTAGATTAAGATATCAAATTCATAATGCCTACCTGACTATGTTACTCTTTCTACACACACACACAGTAAATTGGGTTACAGTAGTCTTAGAAAGTTGTGTAATTGGCTTAATTACACAGCTTTTAGAGATTTTTCACAATTTACAAATATGTTGATAGTTACGTGAGTGACTTAATGAAGAGGAAAGGCAGCGTAGAGGAGGCTAGTTAAGAGCATGGACTATAATCAGGCAGATTGAGATCTCAACCAGGATTTGCTACTTGCTTATTAGCTGTGTGACCTTTGGCAAGTTACCTAACCTCCCTGTGCATCAGATTCTTTATCCACAAAAGTAGGGGTAATAATAGTATGTACTTCACAAGAGTGTTGTGAGGCTTGAGATAAAGCATATAAAGGACCTACAAAATGGTGGCACACAGTAGGGGCTAAATGTAAGCTGCTGTTAATATTTTTGTTATTTTTATTATTGTTGTTATTGCACTCCTGACCTCTTAGATGGCTAATAACTTGTTTATAGGTGTTTATGGCTGGGGCAGAAGACAGGGTTCTGTGGAAAATGCTCTGATTCAATATGGTGATGTTTATTAATCTTTGTAACAGTGTCGGTTCATTTGCACTTAGAAAACTTTAAGTAGTGCATTTATTCTCTGAATTTAGAAATGTAATATTTGAAGTCAAAATTATATGTGTGTTTTGGGCAAAGTTAATTGATAAAGGTTTTAGGGAAATATATTTCTGTGTACAGATCTTAATTAATAACCTGTTTTGTTTTTTCTTTTTTTGCTCAGGAAGATTTGCCCTGAGCTAGTATCCATGCCAGTCTTCCTCTGTTTTTTAGTTTGTGGGCCTCCAGCACAGCATGGCTGCTAACAAAGCGGTGTAGCTCCGGGCCTGGGAACCAACCTGGGCCACCAAAGCAGAGCACGCTGAACTTAACCACTAGGCAACCAGGGCTGGCCCAATAACCTGTTGTAAAAAATATTTTTTTAAAAAATGGGTCCATTTTATTTAGTTCATTGGCCAGTGTATCATTCTCTTAACTATGGTAAAGAATTTTGCAATCATTCGTTGCTTGACACTCTGAAGTATTTGAAAGGTTTTCTTTGAATTGTTTAAACTTTTAAAAAATCGAATGCAATGGCCTCCCTGAGGAACATTCCTCTCTTGCTTGTTAGTAAGGCAGTACTCTGTAGTAATTAAGAGCATAGTCTAAACTCTATCCAATCTGGTACACTAGCCACTAATATGTGGTTATTTAAACTTAAATAATTAAAGTTAAGTAAAATAAAAAAATTCAGTTCCTCAGTCGTGCTAGCCCTATCTTATGTGCTCGATAGCTGCATCACAGAAAGTTGTCTTGCACAACGGCACTGGATAGATTGTACAGCCAGACTGCCTGGGTTCATATCTTGAATCCACTACTTACTAGTCTTACGACCTTGGGCAAGTTATTTAATTTCTCTGTGCCTCAGTCTCATGTAAACTTGGGTTAATAACAGCAGACAAAAGTTCTCGTAAGGTTGTTAATGTGGATTACATGAGTCAACATTTGTAAAGTGCTTAGAACAGCACCTGGTACATAGTATGTGTTTGTTAAATAAACAAATGTGGGTAGTGTTTAGATTTATTATGCTTTATAACTTATTAATGTGTAGTGATTATCTTTTTGTCCTTTATGTATCTTTTATTGCCCTTTTGAGAAAAAAATTATATATACTGACCTGCTTGCATGCATTTTTCATTTTTATATTTGACCGCAATTTGGAATAATGTTTCTGTCACGCACTCCAGCTTAATAATTCATTGTGAGTGCTCACTGCTTTCAGGGAAGCAGAGTCTCCTTTGTCAGGCATTTTCGGAGTTCCAGCCTGCCCTTGCCAGCTCATTTCTCACTACTGTCCAATTCTAGCCCTTTGTTCCATTTTTCAGTTAATCACTGCCTTTGTTGTTAAAAGTATTTAATGGTGATGGTTTCGTCTCTTCAGATGGTATATAAGCTTTCCCAGAACGCGTAGTGTTATCATCCATGCATTAGTAAATGCTCAGGCTATGCTTGTTGAATAAAAGAATCTTCAGTTTTTGAAATGCAATCAGTATTTCTATTAATACCAAAACTACATTTGTTCAAATAATCTCTGAAGTAGAAGGAATTCAAAACCATCTGTGATGTCAGCATCAGAAATGTGCTTCCTCCCTCAGGACTCTACTACTTGTCTTTGTCTCAGTGGGGAGGGGGCTGGATAACAGTTCTCATCACTCTAGGTCACTACCGCACAACATGCTGACATGTACAGCACCATTTGGTGACATATTTGATGATTTTCTGGATGATGTATTCTTAAAGGATGCCCATTTTATCTTGGTTTACTCACTTCTTTACATTATCTCTCATATTCTTTATTTTTTATTTTTATTTTTTTTAAAACATCTTTGACTATTTTAAATTTCTTTTTTTTTTTTTAAATTTTATTTATTTTATTTTTTGCCCCCAAAGCCCCAGTAGATAGTTGTATGTCATGGCTGCACACCCTTCTGGTTGCTGTACGTGGGACTCGGCCCCAGGATGGACAGAGAAGCGGTGCCTCAATGCGCACCCGGGATCCGAACCCAGGCCGCTAGCATCGCAGCGCGCGCACCTAACCACCAAGCCACAGGGCCGGCCCCCTCTCATATTCTTTAGTCTGCTGTTTGTTGCTTCTTTCTGTGTTTTTCCTGATTATACTCAAATGCTTATCACATGAGTGTAACAAAGGGAAAAAAAGTCAATCAAAAGGAAAAAAATACCACTTAATGTAACAAGCAAAACTTAGTTTTTATGTTTCTGTAATAATGGCATCCAGGTATAATTTATGTTATTTTTCACCTTAAATAGGTTATCTGCATATGAGAAAAAAAGTGTAAAAACTTTAACGTAAACTGCTATAGAATGTATATGCTATGGGATAGTAAGATCATACACAATCCCCATTTATTACTGCAAGTTGCATAATGTATAACAATATCAGTGGCAAATCTGTAATTATGTATGGATAGCTAAGTTTTGGATTGCATGTGCTGTCCCAAATGTATGTTATGTAGTCACCTTGTAGTATGTTGATGGAGAAAAGAGTAGGTATTATAAAGCCAGTAATGTGAATCTAATTTATATATGATCTTGCAGTGTAATCGGAGACACGCAGTCGTCTTCTCTGAGGCGTTGATTCAACATCTTGTGTTGCTTTCTTAGGTTTTATAGAGGTGGCATGGGGGATAGCTGGGAACTGGAAGGACAGAGGTACCGAGTCCTACTTGGCAATGATTTAGAATAGCCCTTTGCATATATCTCTACTTATTATCCTCTGACACATATACTTATGGTACTTTTTAAAGTGCTGCGCCCTTGATTAAGCTGTGAGCTTCTTGAGAGCAAGGACCGCAATTCATTCATTTTGAAGAAAAGTTAATTCTGAAGAATGCAGTGGTTCATGAGCTTGCCTGGTGTTTGTTTCTCTATAGCTTATCACCAAAGTGATGAATGCACATGTGGATAATAGATAATTGGTATATTTAATCGGTTACCTAATTACTGAGAGAATTCAATTCTTACTTTGTATTATTTTATTACAGAAACAGACTGCCCAGTAGATATTATAAACATTCTCTGGAGAACAATTAGGTTTACAGTGAGTTATTTTACTTAGAATGCTACTTGGAATTAAATGTTTGTTTGTACCACTATCTTGATATAATTTAAATGAAATTTAAAAGTGCTGCAGTGTCTTAACTTGTTACCCTTTAAAAATAGGCTGCTTGAATGTTGTTTCTCCCCCATTTGGCAGAGACCAGATCAGTGATTAATAAAGGTTATTATGCTACTTAGTCATGGAGAGCTTTTAATGACTACTACCTGAACATCTGCTAGTTTCATCACTGCAGTTACCAGAAACATCTAACAGAATATAGATGCTGTACTTTGCAAATCTGACTTAGGCTAATCTAAGTGATTACTTAAGAATGTTTTAATATTTCCTTAAATTTTAAATAATTGTGAGAAAGTCCTTATCTTTCTGTAAAGTGAACAATCAAAAATGTCAATGAAAAACTTGTGGAATGGTTATCCTTGGTAATCCTGGCGTCCTGTGGGCTGGATTCTCAGTGTTGAGGAGTTGTCTGTGTGCAGAATTGGGTGGAGGAAGCAGTGACTTTCTCATGCATTCTGATTGTCATCATGTGAAACCTTGACTGGAAATGTGGAGTTGAAAGGAAGGAAAAAGTTTACCCAGGCTCTGCTGGGAGAAAGTTGAGAAGTGAGAAAGGGTATATTGATGATGGGTTTTCAAAAATAGGGCCAAGTACTTTTTTTTTATTTTGAAACAGTTATAGTGCTTGCTTCGGCAGCATAAATACTAAAATTGACATAATTACAGATTCACAGAAACTTGCAAAACATAGTCCTGAGGGTTCCCATGTACTCTTCACCCAGTTTACCCAGTGGTAATATGTTACAGAACTACAGTTAAATGTTAAAACCAGGATACTGACATTGGTGTCATCCACAGACTTTATTCATATTTCACCAGTTTTACATGCACTTTGTGTGTGTGTGTGTAGTTTATGGAGTTTTATCACATGTGTAGATTTAGGTAACCACCATTGCCATCAAGGTACAGAACTGTTCCATCACCTTCAAAGCTACCCCTTTACAGTCAGACCCACTCCCCTCACCCTCCCTGCCCTTTCCTAACCCCTTGCAACCACAGATTTGTTCCCTGTCTTGATAATTTTGTCATTTTGAGGGTATTATATAAATAGAACAATATGTTACTTTTGGAGATTGGCTTTTTTAATTCAGAATCCACACAAATTGTTTCATATATCAATCATTTGTGTCTTTTTATTGATGCTGAGTAGTATTCCATAGTATGGATGTATCAGAGTTTGTTTAACCATTTACCCTTTGAAGGATATTTGGATTGTTTCAGTATTTTGACTATTACAAATAAAGCTGCTGTGGACATTCATGTACAGGTTTTTGTGTAGACATAAGTTTTCATTTCTCTAGGATAAATACCCAGGAATGTGATTGGTGGATCGAATGGTAAGTAGATGTCTAGTTTTTCAAGAAACTACCAAAAAACCAATACTGTTATTTCTCCAAAACTTGTTTAGTAATGCCTAGGAAAACTGAGACACTGAGAAATTAGTCAATTCACATTATGATTGTGTTCTACAGAATTCCATGTCTACAGATCAGGAGACAACTAGGTGAACATTTGGCAGATATAACAGAAAGTTACAGAAGTACAAATAGGTAGAACAGATGAAAAGATGTTGAATGTCACTAATAATCAGATGACTGTTTATTATTAGAATTATGTTTAGATGCAAGTAATTTAAAATCAGGTGGAATGGCTGAAACAGTCCAGGGTCAGGGAACTCAGTAAGACAGTTACAGTGGTTGAGTAGTGCCTTGAGTAACCCAGCTCTTTTCATTTTTCTCCTTCAGTCACACTTAATCTTTGTCCTCATGTTTGCAAGATTGCTGCATCTCCATCCTTAGGTCTAAGAGCTAGGCCAGAAGAAAAAGGAAAAGGGGAAATCGAGAATGGGTGTCACCTGTAGAAGGAAAACAAACGCTTTTCCTTAAACCGTCAGCCAGAGCTGTGTCACATGGCTGCCATTAGCTACAGGGAGGCGTGGGAAGCAAGTATTTTTTAACTTGAAACATTCTTGCTGAAAAGATTTGGGGTTCTATTAGTCAGGAAGATGTAGGAATATTGGATAGGCAATTAGCAATGTTTGTTGAAGAATGCAGATAGAAATGAAATACCATGTGTGCCTAAGACTGGCTAAAATTGAAAATCTGAATAGTGTCCAGTGTGATGAAAGAGGTATTAACACATTGTTTGTAAGAGAACAAATTGCTATACTTTTTTGTTGGGCAATTTGGTATTCTTTATCAAAATTAAAAATTGTGTTTCATTTGGCCCATCAATTCGAACCTGTGACTCTTCTGTAGAAATACTGTTCCTGTGTATGTGCACAAAGATCTTTACTATAGCATTGTTTATATAAAATCAAACTACTAGAAATTATCTAAATGTCTGTCCGTAGGAGAAAGCTTAATACATTATTAGGTGTATCCATACATTAGAGTACAATAAAGCTAACCAGTAAAAATAATAAGGTTGATTGATATGAACAGACCTGGAAAATAGCCATGTAATATATGTGAGTAGAAAAAAAATTGTGGAACAATTTGCATAGTATGGTTCTGTTGCTTGCCTTCCAATACATATATATGTGTTCTTGTGTGTATGTGTATGGTGTGATTACATCTGTTTTGGAATATGCAGAAGAGAAAGACTTTGTGTCGAAACACACTAAAAACAGTTAACATTGGGGAGTGGGTGTGAGAAGGGGCTATGGGGGAAGAGATTTCACTTTTTTTTTGGTGAGGAGGACTGGCCCTGAGCTAACATCTGTGGCAGTCTTCCTCTATTTTGTATGTGGGTTGCTGCCACAGCATGGCTTGATGAGTGGTGTAGGTCGCACCTGGGATCCAAACCCGTGAACCCAGGCTGCTGAAGTGGAGCGTGCCGAACTTAACCACTATGCCACCAGGCTGACCCCAAGGTTTCACTTTTCTTTTCTTTTTTGTTTTTTGTGAGGAAGATTAGCCCCGAGCTAACATCTGTTGCCAGTCCTCCTCTTTTTGCTGAGGAAGATTGGCTGTGGGCTAACATCCGTGCCCATCTTCCTCTACTTTATATGGGAGGCCGCCACAGCATGGCTTGACAAGCAGTGCGTTGGTCTGCGCCTGGGATCTGAACCTGTGAACTCCAGGCCGCTGAAGTGGAGCATGCGAACTTAACTGCTGCGCCACCGGGCCAGCCCCTCAGTTTTCTTTACACACATCTGTATTGCTTGAATATTTTGCAAGCATATAGTAACTGTTCAATTAGGAAGTGAAGTATTTTATAATGTGATTTTTCGAATGCTTGAAGCACAAACTTTTATATTTTAACTATTAAAATTTTATTTTGTCATTTTATGCCATAGAGTGTACTAAATATTTTTTCTTAGTAACTCAGGGCCTAGTGAGATATTCAGGGCTGCTTGAATATATTCAAAATAGATTTAGATGCAGTGCTTTTTAACTCTTCCTTATAAATTCTTTAACTTTCTGACTCCTTAGGCAGGCAGTTATTTCTTGTACATTATCAGTGTATGTGCCTCTAATAGTCCTTCCTTTTCCTCATTTTCTGCTTTAATCTTCTTTGACTTGGGAATGAAGCAACTCGTCAACCTGGTTTTCTTTGTGTCTAAAAATAGTTCTGAATAAAAACAGGATAAATTAGATGAGTGAAGGTTTTGAGAGACTTTATGAGTAAAGTACACAAACTTTATTGTTGTTTGAATACCTCCTTTTTACTGTTTAGAGGCCTTTTTTCCCCTTTGATTACCTTTGAGTCTCAGCTGTGTTTTAGTGATTTGAGGTGGTGTGATATGTGAAGTTTGCTAAACGTAGGAATCTTTTAAAAACAGATAACCCAGCAGTGTTGCTTTTTCTTTTAGAGAAACTTATTACAGTCATGAGGAGAGGGGGTAGGATGTTCTAGGTCAGGGTTATATAAGTAAAAAGCCCCTGAACCTTCAAATATTTGCACTTTCTTTCTGTTCCTTAATGGTAAAATGATTCTTGTCTTTATTGACAAGTTAATAATTAACCCTGTGTAATGTTGTATCTAGAACATACAAATCAGACTGCGGTTTGAAGCCTGGCACTGATATGTATTAGCTGAGTGACTCTTCTCATCCTCAGTTTTCTTACATTTAAAAGCTTATGTTGCGGGGGCCAGCCCCGTGGCTTAGCGGTTAAGTGCGCGTGCTCCGCTACTGGCGGCCCGGGTTCGGATGCCGGGTGTGCACCGACTCACCGCTTCTCCGGCCATGCTGAGGCCGCGTCCCACATACAGCAACTAGAAGGATATGCAACTATGATATACAACTATCTACTGGGACTTTGAGGGGAAAAAAAAAGGAGGAGGATTGGCAATAGATGTTAGCTCAGAGCCGGTCTTCCTCAGCAAAAAGAGGAGGATTAGCATGGATGTTAGCTCAGGGCTGATCTTCCTCACAAAAGAAAAAATAAATAAATAAATAAAAGCTTACGTTGCTTAATATTAGTAAGTATTTTGTAATTGCCTAGATGACACATTCAGAGATTACTGTGGGCATTAAGTGGACATGGTTTATATAATGTGTCCGGCACACACTGAGTACTCAAATAGTAACTATTGTTGTAGAAGATGATATGCAATTTGAGATTTGCATAATGTATTGTGCTTTTTTTGAACAAAAAGAACCAGTTTTTATGTTTTCATTTTATTTTTATAGAATTATTATCCTTAGTGCAGAAAACTTGGACAACACAGAACACACCAAAAGGAGATTTAGAAAAGAAATCTTCTGTAATTCCCTTGCTCAGGAAAGATCTCTGTTAATATTTTATTGTCGGTCGTTCTAGTCTTTTTTCCACGTGCAAAAGCTACTTGCTTTAAAGACTTGATCCTAAATCCTTAAGACGGCCTTGCATGGTGTGGTGGTATCTCAATTTTACAAATAAGGGAAATGAGGCTGAGAGAGGTACAGATCAAATAGCCAATAAGTGGCAGAGGTAATATAATCAGGACTGATGCACCATGGGAACAAGATGGAGCTCCCCTCCCCACCTAGTTGAAAGCAATCATCTCTCTCCATAATCAGTTTACAACAATTTGTGTTTATAAGATGTTTGATCAAGGTTTAGGTTGTACTTCATGATTGTTTAAGAAAGCGAAGAAGGGGCCGGCCCCCTGGCTTAGCGGTTAAGTGCGTGTGCTCCGCTGCTGGCGGCCCGGGTGCGGATCCCGGGCGCGCACCAACGCACTGCTTCTTCGGCCATGCTGAGGCCGCATCCCACATGCAGCAACTAGAAGGATGTGCAGCTATGACATACAACTATCTACTACTGGGGCTTTGGGGGGAAAAATAAATAAATAAAATCTTTAAAAAGAAAACGAAGAAGATTTAGGCTTAATGCAGTGTTTTTCTATATATTATTATAGTATCATGTTACTTTGATGATATGCATGTTTGGAGCTCCACAAATGTTAAATTGTAATAATTGAGGTCAAAATGAGACTTTGTACTACCCTAAAGTGATTGTAACTCTCTAAGCTGTAGAAAGTCTTACTACTGTGGTGCTTGGAATGCACTATGTGTGAACTTAGGATGCTGGATTACTAGTGGTTTGGAAAATTATCTTAAAGTTGTTGTTTTATTGTGCTTAAAACATGGCTAGGTAAGCTACATCCTTATTTTTATGATATTTTTGAGATTCTAATTTTCTTCTTCATGTGTCTTCAAGGTAAGAAGTGGAAATTGTTATTTGGATCAGTAAATATTGCCTTTAAACTCCCTGAAAATCTAGTTTGTGTGTTGTACTTTATATACTGCTTACATAGTACCTTAGGAACACACACAAATCTGTTTTCTTAAGGGAACTTACCTTCATTGCTCTATTACACTTGGACCTTTAGCTTAGGAAATTTGGCAGTCTCTTATTTCCAATATTTGAAATTGTACCATCATGATTACAGAAGTGTGTAACCACGGTTGACTTAATGGCTTGTGATTGCTTTTTTATGCTTTTTTTCAGAAGTAGGGCTTTTTTTTAAAAAAAATGATGTTAGTATTTGATCTGAATGTGTCATCTGGGGAATTATGAAACGTACTAATATTAAGCAGAATAAGCTATGGTTAATTGTAGACATTATACTTTGAATTTTAAACATTTTCAAAAAACTCCAGAAAAAATTCACTGTATTTGCTCTATATTTGTAGCAGAGGAGGGGTGGATCTGTTTGAGTTCTTTAGATATTTATATAGACCTTCAGTATCGATGTAACTTTCAATTTGATTATGATTAAGTGGATATAGTTTATATAAAGTTAATGAGGTAAATTAGATGTGATATCTGTAGAGGTGTGGAGTTGTTAAAGAGCTGGGTGTGTTTGGGGAAGAAGTACAGTGTGCCTTGATTATGGGGTCCGTGGATAGGGAGTGGTGGGAGATGGGTTTGGAATTCCACAACCACAGACTGGGACCAGACTGTCTAGGGTTGTTTTAGACACTTTGGGATTTATGCTATAGATATTCAGGTGTAGACATCCAGAAACCAGCAAGATATGAGTTGAGTATTCAGATAGAATAGAGTAGAGGGACATAGATATAAGATTCACCATTTTGAGAATGGATGTAATCACTCGTGGGAGAACTTGTTGAAGATGGGGAGAGGAGTCAAGGAGAGAGAAGTCAAGGAACGCTGTTAGTAAAGGAGCCAGCCCCTTGCGATGATGGTATTCTTCTGTACGTGGGCATTAGTGCATAAACTTTTAGAAGTGGAATTTAGTCGGGGGATGGGGGCAGAGGGAGAGGGAAGAAGGGGCCAGGGCCTCAGTGTTTTTTTGGCAGCTAAACTGACCTATTACTTCCCAGTAGGCTCTTGCCAACTTTACACCCACTTTGTTTGTACCTGTGCAGCTGGATGTGGCTAGAGAATACACCACAACTTTCTGACTAGTTGTAGTTTAAATTCATGATCACGAAGTTTAGGTGGTTTTTAATGCTGCCTGGCAGTCAGAGTGTATTATCCCACCTCATTCGTGTAAGTGACCATCTCAGTTTCCCCCTTTTTCTCAAACCTTCAACATCTCTTCCCTGTACCCAGTTCTCAGCTGGTTATCTTGTTTCTTTCTTTACTGAGAAACTTGAAGGTAATTGCTTTGGTGGACTAACAGACTAATGCTGTCAGAGTTACCTACCTCACATCAACTGAACCCATGTACTCTGCCTGTTCCTACTATAGATGAACTGTCTCTGCTCCTTTGTAATGGTAGCCCCTCTCCTTGTGTGCTGAATCCTCTGTCCTCTCGTCCACTCATAAACATGCTCACTCAGCTCTCTATTCTTTTTCTTATGTCATCAGTTTTCCTCCTCTAATGGATCATTCCCGTCATTATACCATGTGCTGTTATTTCTCTAATCAAATGAAAAAAATACTTCATTTGACTTGACTCACCTTGCCAGCAACTATTCCATTTATCTGTTCTCCTTTGCAGTAAAGCTCCTCCAAGGAGTTGTCTGTACTCACTGTCTTCACTTTCTCCTCTTCCATTTTCTTTTAAAGCCACTTTAGTCAGACTTTCAGCCCATGATTCCAGTTTAACATTGGAGATAATCCAATTTAAAATTTGCTTTTAAAATCATAAGTCTTATTTGAATTAGAATATGTTGTTCACACCGCTTTAAATTCCTGTGCTAAGTGTAATATATTTATAGAAATCTGTAGACTTTACCATCCATCTATAGTTGCTATGGTTATATCATAAAGAGGTACTAAAAATGGTAACAAATTTTAATTGCTGTTGTTAAATATTGGGTATCATACTGCTGGCTTTGTAGTATTGGGCTCCATATATCTCTTTTTGCGACTGTTACTTACTCCTTCCTACTACTAAGAAGTTGTCTAGTTTTGATCAACAGGATGGTTTCAGGTTTCTCTCTAATATGTTGAATGAAGTTGTGAATGCATAACTGAGCTGAGTGAACATGAAAACAATTAGCATGCAGAAAATTTAGTATAGAAAGAAAAAATTTTCAGCAAAGTTAATCTGATGTATAATTAATGATATCCATAATTGATAATGAGTTGTATGCTTTAGTTTTACTAATCTGTTAAAAATTATTTTGAGGATATGGAGTTGCTTTAGAATTCTTTTAAAATCTTCTAGTTATGACCCAAAAGGAAGTGGTCAGTGGGCTTTTTTCTTTCATACAAGGAATATAAAAAATCTAGGTCCTTGGTGGTACCCCTGAAATTGAGAGCCAGATTGATAGGCTCAGAAGTATTGAATGTGATCGATTTGTTGTTCAAGAGAGGTCTAGAGAGAGCTAAGAGCTTCCTGATCTCTCCCTACATTAAAATCTCCCACTATGAGTATGACTTGGTCTGTTTTTCCTTTTAATTCTGCCAATTTTTGCTTTATGTATTTTGAAGCTATATTATTAGGTTCATACTTAAGCCTTCTTCATGGATTGAGTCTTGTTGCTATGAAATGCTCCTTTTTATCTCTAGTAATGATTCTTGCTTAAGTCTACTTTGTCTAACATGAGTACAGTGATACCAGCTTTCTTTAGATTCATGTTTGCATTGTATATCTTTTCCCATTCTTTTTACTTTCAAACTTTGTGTCCATAAAGTTAAGATGTGTCTTTACATGTTTACTTTTAATATGATTATTTTTATCTTTTAATTGGGGTGTTGAGTCTGTTTTATATATATTACTGTCGTGTTTGGGTCTAAATCTGACTTTCTGTTTCTGTCTTACCACCTGTTTTAAATTCTTTTTCTGTCATTTCTTGCCATCTTTTACATTATTCGAATAATTTTTATTATCCATTCTCACACCTATTAGTTTGTTGGTTATAAATTCTTTTGCTATTCTTTAGTGTTACCCTAGATTGCATTCTTCATCCTTGACTTATTAGGATATATGAAATTAGTGCTGTTACCCATTTCCCAGAAAAGTATAAGAACCCTAAAATACTTTAACCCCATTTATGTCTTTAGGTATTATTCATGTATGTTTTAATTCTACATGTATTTTAAGCCCCATGTATTTAATATCCACATATTTACCTTTTCCATTGCTCTTTATTCCTTCCTTCATTGTTCTTCCATCAGGGCTCATATTCTTCTGCTTGAAGAACTCCCTTTATTATTTTAGTGTATGTATGCTGACCATTAAATATCTCAGTTGTTGTTTGTCTGGAAATGTCTTTATTTTTGGATTCAATTTTTTTTTAGTGAGAAAGATTGGCTCTGAGCTAACATCTGTTGCCAGTCTTCCTCCACTTTTTGTATGTGGGACGCCACCACAGTATGACTTGACAAGCGGTATGTAGGTCCATGCCTGGGATCTGAACCCGCGAACCCGGGGCGACTGCTGAATTGCAGCATGTGCTACACCACCAGGATGGCCCCTTGGATTCAGTTTCGAAGGATGTTTAAATATTTTTTGAAATTCTAAGTTGCTGGTTATTTTCTTTCAGCACTTTAAAGGTGTTCTTTCCTTGTCTTCTGATTTTCATAGTTTCTGCTTAGAAATTTGCCATTAGACTTATTGCCGCTCCTTTGAAGGTTATCTGTCTTTTTTTCTGGCTGCTTTTAAGATTTCTTCTTTGTCTTTAGATTTCAGAAGTTTTACTCTGATGTGTCCAGGTCTTTTTCCCTTTGTATTTATCCTGCTTGGGATTTATTTTGCCTTTTGAATCTGTGAGTTACCATTCTTGCTTATTTAAAGCTCTTTAAAACTGCTTCTGCACTTTTGTCTCTATCGTCCCTTTCTGGGACTCCAATTACATGTATGCTAGACCATTTCCTTGTGTCTCATATGCTCTTTCATGTATTTTCCATCCTTCTTTTCCTTTTTGTTTAAGTCTATATATTTTCTACTGATCTGTCTTCTAGATCATTAATCCTCTCTTTAGCTGTGCCTAATCTGCTGTTAAGGCTGTCTGTTGAGTTTTTTAATTTCAGTGATTGTGTTTTTCAGTCCTAGAATTTTCATATAATTCTTTAAAAAAATTCCAAGTCTCTGGTGAGATTCTCCATCTTGTCATCAGTTTTCCTGAACTTATTAATTACAGAATTAAAAAAAATAATTTGTGCCTGATATTACAATATCTGTCTTATTTTCTTTTTTTCCTTGGTACTATTTTTTTCATACACTTGGTAATTTTTTATTGAATGACAGCTTTTATATATGAAAAATTTGTAGAGGTTTTGGATAAACTTTTAGCTCCTGGCAGGCAGTTAGAGAAGAGACAGAGCAACTTAGTCAATCATGTTTGAG
The DNA here is from genome assembly GCF_057802395.1 of Ceratotherium simum simum. NCBI lineage: Eukaryota > Metazoa > Chordata > Mammalia > Perissodactyla > Rhinocerotidae > Ceratotherium > Ceratotherium simum. The sequence goes on from NC_141931.1 coordinate 22,340,257, forward strand.
CTGTTGCAAATCTGAATTTTATTATTTATAAGACTTTGTTTATTTCTAGTTCTCCTTAATCCTAGGATATTTAAGGACTTCAGCTGAAAGTCTGGGGTGCCTACTAGGTTCTTGCCTCCTGGGTGGGTCCTGAACTCCAGTTTTTATCTTCCCAGGACTACGAGACTGCCAAAAACTCTGTTTAGCTTTTTAACTGCTGTTGCTTTTCCCTGCTTGGATTCTCTCTCTCAGTCTGTGCTGCTTATGAATGGGCAAATGCATTGAGGAGTTAAGCAGCTGAGATTGTAGACTGACTTCTCTTTGCTTTCTTTCTCTGTGGGATCTTGGCCCTCAGGTCCTGGTTGTGTTAGGTGCCCTGGGTGCCAGTGCTTGTCTTTACAACCCTGTGAGACTGTGAAAACTGTTGAGTTTTTTGCTTCTTAGCAGTTTTTATCTGGGGCAGGCGGTATCGTTACTCTTTTCCCTCTGTGCACCACTCCCTCCTCTTGCCACTCATCTTCCTTCATTCCTGCTGTCTGTAATACAAATGTGACGGCTGGAGATTCAGCAACCATCTGTGGACCATGAGGTCACTTTGAGGATGGAAGCCTTTTTAAACAGGATACTGGAGAAGAAGGTTTGAAGAGCCTGGAATCTGTTGACTCTAGAGTGCTCATATCACACCTGGATGACTTAGGTCTAGATTTCCTAGACCTCAGGAGAAATATCTCCTCTTGGTTTTGCGTTGCTATTTTAAGTTTTATGTTATACCCAGGCAAATCTAATACTTATTGATAGAGTTAGAGTTCAGTGAATTGATGTAAGTGTACACTCATGTAACATATTAAGGGTCGTTGATTTTCGACCTTTTAAATAGTTGTGACATAAATAGCAAATGACATTCACTTGAGTCAATAGTAGTCTCATGGACAGGTTGTTATATCTGACATACTTACCCACATGCCATCACTTTAATTCCCACACAAGGAAACATGGAAATCTAAGTTAGTAAGAGGAACGTTACTGTAGAGAAAGACTTGAAATCAAGTGTTGTTAGTTATTATTATTGGCAAGTTACTTATGACATACCTACCAAATGATCCCAATAGACCATAGTTGGGAATTACTGTACACTGTCTTGAAACAACATTTTCTTTCCATTCGACAAATGTAATTCCGCGGACAAAATATGGTTATAGACTGATGTGGTAGTGGAAGAAAAGAAAAAAGCAAGGGATGATTGAAAAAAATATTCAGAAATTAGTGAGAAATTATATGTAGAGGGGTAAAAGAAAATGTTAAAAATAACACTAAGCTTTTGAACTTAGTTAAGTTCTGGCGTGGTGATGCTATTGGTAGAAATAGGCAAATTAGCAAAGGATTCCTTGCAAGAAAATAAATGTTTTCATTACTTAAAGTTAAGAATATGTTTAATTGGCATGCTTCCTCTTGGTATGTATGAATCTTCTGCGTAATGTGAGTTGTATTATGCCAGTATAAAAGAATGTTTTTATCTTATTTCTACCCTAAAGGAAGTTATAGAACTTTACCAACCCTCTGGTTGCGGTTGTACCCTTACGTATTCCATAGCCACCCCTAGCCATAGAAAGTATTTCAGGGACTAACCTTAAAACCATTTACAATTCTAACGTATGTGGCAAAAGTATGACCCCATTGAAAACAGGAATTCAGCATAAAGCAGCATTATTTCCTTATTTTGACAAAGACTGTAATTAGTGTCTTAGGAATTATGGTAGTATCTGTTCACATTTCTGAGGTATGCACTTCAGAATGACTCACTATCCTGACTCACTTGTTTAAGTTCAGTGTTGTTCAAAAGCTCTTTCATTCTGCTTTTCTTTTGATAGCTTTTATTTTTTTTCCCAATGAATAGAATTATTGTAGTAAGTCTCACATTGGTGAATGTAATCTTTGTTTTTTCTTAATTGGTGTGTATATGCCACGCCTCTAGGCATATTCAAAGCTTTTACTTATGATGGCTGGCATTTTGTTGTTTAGTCCTGGCAGGAAGTATACTATAGTGAGAGCTAGTAGTGTGCAAGAGTAGTGAGAAACAAGCTCTCTTGTTAATAGGATGAATGTATAAATACTATATAATTTACTTTAATGAAAATATGCATCTGTTGTTTAGGAATGTAGTATAAATTTAGTTGTACCCAATTAAAGTCTATTCCAGAAGTACTATCAGGCCTAGTAAATATTTCTGCTTAAACATTCTGCTTAAATTGAGGTGACCCAATTATTTCAAAGAATATTTAATCAAACGAAGTTTCAGGGAACTAATTTTAATAGTCTTTAGAGTTTATGATAGGATCTAACCAATAACTTAAGACTGGGTGAACAGACCTACACAATCCATTATAGAAAGTCAGTGAGTTTTGCTACACTGCGTATAGACATTAACACGTAGTTACATGCACAAGATTTGGAGACAGAGAGGCCTGGGTTTGATTTGTGGCATTGCTGCTTGTAATCTTGGGCCAATGTTAACCTAAGTCTCAGTTTCCTCATGTCAGCAGTGGTACCTGTGTCACTAGGGTTGTGATTAGGGTTTAATTAGAAAATTCTTGTCATTCATTTAGGCATTCAGTAAGTTTATTGAGCATCAATTATGTGTCAGGTGTTGTACCAGGCACTGGTTTACAGTGGTAAATAAAATGACATGGACTGATCTGTGGGTCCAGTGGGGAAGACAGAAAATAACAAGTAAACAAATAAAATAATTAAAAATTGTGATATTTTCTGTGAAGAAAGATATCAAGGTACCATAAAAGAACACCCAAAGGAAGATCTCTCTGAAGAGGTAGCTCTTAGGTTGAGATGGGAAGAGTTGTAGGAGGCGGCTAGTCAAAGCATGGAGAGGAGAATTCTAGACGGAGGGAATAGAATGTGGGATGGCTCTGAAGAAAAAAAGAAAAGAGGTGCTATTAGGAGCAAAAATAGGGCCTGTATGGTTGGAGTATTGCTTGCACATGGTGGAGAGTGGGGTAAAATAGCTGTTCATGCTCTGTAGGGTGCCTGGTCCGTGGTCCATGATTAGTGTTAGTTGCTATCTTTGTTATTATAATAATGATCCCTTACCTTATTTAGAGGTTACTTGATGGGCTGTCACTTAAAACCTTGAAGGAAGCAAATAGCTTCCAAAGTAGATGTCACAAAGTCAGGGTGTTAAAACTTGTGCTTGCTGTTTAGAGAAGGATTAAGGCCCTCACTCAGAGCTTGTTGGTGAATATTTTTCATACTGTTCACATAAATTTAGTCATTTGATTTTTATAACAGCCTAGAATTGGCAAATTGGGGCGTAAATTTAGAGATTCTCCAAAAACAGAAAGAAGTTTCAGTGTAATAAAAATAAAATTTAAAGTGATTGTTAAAAATGTGAGATGATGAAACCTTTTTTTTTTTCAGATTTATTGAAGTATAATTTACATACAGTGAAATTCATCCATTTGAAGCATAGGGCTTGATGAATTTTGATGATTATATATAGTCACATCACCACCACCACATCCTGATATAGAAAAGTTCCGTCAAGAATCCTAAACATTCTTGGTTTTTTTTTTGTTTCTTTACCTTGACCGTGAGCCTCAGAGAGCCTCAAAATCAATCTGCTTTCTGTCACTATTATTTTGTATTTTCTAGAATTTCATGTAATTGGAGTTGTACATTATGAGGTCTTTTTGTGTTTGTTTTTTTTTATTCATGTTGTTGTGTGTATTAGTAATTGGTTCCTTTGTATTGTTGAGTAGTATCAAAGTAGGGATTAATCCCAGTTTGTTTATCTGTTAACCAATTTATGGACATTTGGGTTATTTCTAGTCTTTGGTTATTATGAATAACACTTGTATGAACATTCACATAAAAATCTTTATGAGTATATATTTTTGTTTTGGGTATATACCTAGGAGTGGGATTACTGGGTAGTATGATAAAGTTCGTGTTTAACTTTGTAAGATACTTCTACTCTTTTCTAACGTGTCTGTACCATTTTGTATTCTCACTAGCACTGTGTGAGAGTTCTGGATGCTCCACATCCTTGCCAAACTTGGTACTGTCAATCTTTTTAATTTTAGCTGTAATGGTATGTCAATGTGATTTTAATTTGCATTTCTCTAGTCAATTGAGCGTCTTTTTATATGTTTGTTGGCCATTCGTATATCTTCTTTGTGAAACTATTTGTTTGATATTTGAAGTGGCTGTTCAAATCTTTTGCCCATAAAAAATGTGCGTTTGTCGTCGTCTTATTTAGTTGTAAGAATTCTTTATATATTCTGGATAGAAGCTCTGTGACACATGTGTTTTACAAATATTTTCTCCCAGTCTGTGGCTTGCATTTTTTTTTCTTAACTGTGTCTCTTGAAGAACAAGAGGTTTTAATTTTGATGAGATCTATTTTATCAATATTTCTTGTCTAGTTTGTGCTTATTTTAGTTAGAAGAAATCTTTGCCTAACCTAATGTCACAAAGATTTTCTCCTATGTTTTCTTCTAGAAGTTCTTAGTTTTTGCTCATACATATAGATCTATGACTTATTTCAAGTTAATTTTTGTATACTGTATGAGGTAAGGGCCAAAGTTTATTATTTTTTCTTCCTATATAGATAGCTAGTTATTCCAGCACCGTTGAAAAGACTGTCTTTTCCCCATTGAATTATTCTGACACCTTTGAGACTATGAGATCTTGCTATCGTTAGTAGTCATCTTCTTTCACTAAGAATTTAAGCCTGACAACAGAGCTTATTCAAATATAAATAAATCCATCTTATAATCTTATTGGTAAGTATATATTTTGGGAGATTGTGGGAGCAATGACATGAACCACTTTTTAGGGCTCATTCAAACTAATCAGAAAGTTGGTAATGTAGAAGTGATGGTAACTTCTTAGAATTTGTGAAATTCTAAGGAAGAAAATTCTGTACCTAGTTAGTGATGCATGATTGTCTTTAGGAAAGTGAATTAGAAAAATATTAGAGTAAAGGTAGGCTTGCATACATTTACAGACTCTAAAAGGAGACCTGGATCAATAAAAGAAAAATCTACAGTGGCTACTGATTCTAATGAGAAAGAGAAGATAAAGGAATTTACACAAAATAAAATAGCTGCTTTAGGTGCTCTCTGAATTCAAGGGCTTGAATGAAAGGTGGAAGAAAAGGCTTGCAACCAGTAATGAATGAAAAAGAGTAGTAGGTACCTAAAAAAATAGTCGGGAAGGATCAAGCACAAATGAATTGATGTCTGTGGACAGTGAAGCATGTTAAAAACATCTTCAAAAGCGTAATTTGGATCCTGACGATCAATCATGACCAGATAGGCTTGCTGTTCAGAGCAGGCCATATAACATAAACATGAGGGAGATGGCATATAGGTCACAGACTCTTTTGCTTCTGTCTATTTTTTTTTTTTAAACAGAATTATCTTCGAACAGAAAAGGGGATGGACAGAAATGAAAAGTAATGGGAGCCCAAGGTAGCTTAGGAAATAATGAAACCCTTTACGTTCAGGTCTTGAGGATTAGATGAGTTATAGTCTTAGAATATTTTGGAATAATTGTGAATAGTCTTTTTTTTTTTTTTTTTTCTTTTTTTGTGAGGAAGATCAGTCCTGAGCTAACATCCATGCCAATCCTCCTCTTTTTTGCCGAGGAAGACCGGCCCTGAGCTAACTTCCATTGCCAATCCTCCTCCTTGTTTTTCCCTTTTTCTCCCCAAAGCCCCAGTAGATAGTTGTGTGTTGTAGTCGCTCATCCTTCTAGTTGCTGTATGTGGGATGCCGCCTCAGCATGGCCGGACAAGCAGTGCGTCGGTGTGCGCCCGGGATCCGAACCCGGGCTGCCAGTATCAGAGCGCGCGCACTCAAGCGCCAAGCCACAGGGCCGGCCCATGGATAGTCTTTTAAGGCTAATAAAAGATAGAGAAGGTACCTGAAGACTGGACTCAAAAAGGGGAGCAAGGGTAGATTCTAGTAAGAGAAATGATTGAACCTCATGCTAATTCTAATCAGAATTCTAGCTTGCTTTTATTAAATAATGGCTTATGAATGGGTTTGAAAGGAAACGATGATCTTTAGAAGCTTTCCTGGGTATAATAAGAACAAACTAATGTAATTCCTTTTTTGTTATCATTGAGTAGACAACCTAAGGAGATGTTGGCGATGGGTTTTATTTGGGTGTTAGAAAAATATTTGATAAAGTCTTCTATGATGCCACCATAGACTAGAAGAAGTGATAGGTCATGTAAGGATTTTATAATTGATTGGTGGATCATATTTAAATTAACTTATTTATGTCAGTCAGAGTAAAGGTCTTTAACAGTGTGTCCTAGGGTCTTAGCCTATTCAACAGTTTTTCGGTGGCTAGGATGAAAATTTAGTTATGATCATTGGATTTATGAAGGAAGGGGGAAGGTACAAAGTTGACAGAAATAGCTTGACTAAGCTTATGAAATTAGGATTTACAAAGATCTTTACAGACTAGAATAATGGACCAAAATGAAAAAAGTTTTAATTAAAAATGATAAAATGTCAAGTTCTACACTGAGATTGAAACAGCTTCTAAGAGAGGATTGAGAAATTTTAATTAAGTATATGCTAAATACAAGCCCATTAAATTGACTTGCCAGCCAGAAACAAAAAGTGAATAGATTGGTTGCAGATCAAGGGAGGTAATAGAGCTGTTGTTTTCCTCATGTCAGACCTTTTCTGGGGTATCATGTTGAATTTGGGTGTCAGATTTCAAAGGGGACTTGAATAAAATGTCATGTGTGGAACAGTGTGAATATCTCAGTGATTTGTATTTATAGGCTTGTCATGTGGAAAAGCCTAATTTGTTTAGAACTAAAAGGAAGACATTTCTAATAATAATTATAACATTTCAAGGTGGAATAGGCTAACTTGTGAGCTAGGGAAATTTTTCTCTCTGGAAGCATTAAAGGAGAAATTAAGTGACCACTTATTAAGAATGTTATAGAGGGGATATCATCATTTGTGGGAGGTTGAGCTAGATACGCTTTAAGATTTTTTCCAATTCCTTTAACTTTTTAATTTTATTTTAATTTTTGTTTAGATAGCTCCACAACCAATTATACCAATCTCGTCTTTAAGACTTTATTAATAATAAATATGTTTATGTAGCACTTAAAAGTTTTAAAATGCTTGTATGAGCTTGATCGATTAAATGTGATTTTCACAAGAATTCTACAAGTTGGGCAGGAAATGTCTTACAGTTTTTAGACAGCCGTATTATAATGATTTAGAGTATGGGTTCTAGATTCTGGACCGTCTGGGCTCTGCCGCTTGCTGTGAGACCTTTGGAAACTTCTGAATGTTTCCCTTTTCTCATCTGTAATTTGATGATAATAATCGTGACTACACCATAGGGTTGTTTGAGTTTTGTCATTAGTGTTGTCAAGTAGATTCTGATTCCTAACGACCCTGTGGACAGCAGAGTGGAACCCTGCCTGGTCTTTTTGCACCATCCTTTCACCTTGCAGCGCTGTATCAGCCAATGCTCTGCTGCTGTTCTAAGGGTTTTCATGGCCAATTTTTTGGAAATGTGTGGCCAGGTCCTTCTTCCTAGTCTGTCTTAGTCTGGAAGGTCCGCTGAAACCTGTCCACCATGGGTGACCCTGCTGGTATTTGAAATCCAGGTGGCCGAGCTTTCAGCATCACAGCAACACGCAGCCACCATAGTATGACACCTGACTGACAGACGGGTGGTGTGGTTGTCTTACCTAAACAAACCTGGGCCACGGTGGTGAGAGCCTGAATCTTAACCACTAGACAGAGCACCAGGGTTTGAGTTTACATATGATCAGATGCTTGAGAATATCTGCTTAGAACGTTATAATATGCTTAGAACAGTAACTTACACATAGTAGACATTTGGTAAGTGTTAGCTAATGCTCTTGATGTTATCGTCATTATTTCTGTTTTACAGATAGAGAGACTGATGCTCATGCAGGTTGTGACTTGCTCAAGTTTACATCAATAATAAGTGGCAGAGCAGTTAAGAATTCTGTGGAATTGGACAGAAACAAAATCAGAAATGGAGTAGAATTACTGGAGTAATTTTGTGAAACAGTAGTGATTTCATTTTAATTTGTTAAATGAATCCGTCAGATGGTTGTGGAAGTATTGACTAGATTTTGGGAAAGCTAGGGTTTGCATGTGTTTACATGTATACGCACATTCCAGACATAATTCAGTAGGAAAGCCCATTCTAAAGCATGTTATAAATAAAGATAACCACATTTTCCAAAAGATTTATGGTGCTTGATAGCATTTAAAAGGAAGTAGGCAATTAACTAGTTTCTGTTGGCATTCCAGTATACTTGCCTAGCAATTTGAGCTTCTTGATTCGTAGATGTGCTTAGATTTCTAGAGGAACATAAGTCAAAATGAAGGCATCTCCTAGAAGAAAAATCCAAATTGGCTCTCATTTATAATATTGAAGTAAACAAATATGGGCTCACTAAAATTCTGTTCTCTTTTCAGATAATCACCTCTTATAATTACTTCATTGAGTGCTCTGTCGTTTTCTACTCATGTTAGAAAAGTTTGTGTTGTACAGTAGCAGAGTTTTCCCCTGTAGATTGTGTGACATGCTTTAAAAAGGATTGTTACTTTTGCCTTTCTCTCATTGCTAGTAAGGTCCTGTGGTGAACACATCTTTTATGGTAAGGATTGTTAAGGATTGTTTCATTCATTTACAAGATTGTAAACATCTTGAGGGCGGATATTGTGTCTTAATAATCTGTGTTTCTCAATACTTGCAAAGAGCCCTGCACATAGTGAGTTTGTGAAATTGTCAAAGAATTGATAGCTTCATTGGAAACCAAAGAACCCATTAAATAGCCTATATTACAAATGTCAATTAAGGTAACTTACCATTCACAATGATAGTAATATAATTTTTGTCAGCAAGTTTATTAAAGTTATGTTCTTGGAAAGGACTGCTGTTGGCAAAACTGCAGTTGGCAAGATCAGTGTCATATGGAAAATGAGTTTAAAGGAAAAAAACACCCTCTAAAAGGCTTTAGAGGTATTTCAAAAACACTATAAATGCCAAGTCCCATAAGACATCCATTTCACAACAACCCAGATTTGTCAGCAGTAAAAATCTCATCTGGTAAGTGAATTGATCAGGAAAGTTATAGTGTGATCTGCTGAGGCAGATTCTCCTGTAAATTTTATTTGGCTTATACTTATTTTTAAAGTATTTGAACCAACCCTATTTAATAGCATCAAATGTAATGACTTTAGCATTTGTATTATCCTTTGTTTAATTTTTGCAGTTCTCAGTAAAGTGCTGACCCTTTTATGAATTATTGCAATGGATAAGGATTTATTTCTCTGGGCCTGCTTTTCTATTCATATATTGAGAAGGTAGAATATAGATACTTACTCTCCTCTTTCTGCACCATCACAGCCCCCCTGCCTGCATGGCCTTGGAGAAGAAAGTATCAATTAAAACTTTTCTTTTGGTCATGGGAGAGTAGTAGTTATGTCCTTGGCATAGTTTCTATCTCTGAATTTATATTCTTCTTTTCCTTCTGCTAGAGCAGTACTAAAGAAAACTGGATGGTGAAGGTGTTCTATCAGAAAAAGCTGAGGTGGCCTTACACTTGACCCTCCTGATGTCACGGATCACTGGAGGCTTAGATAAGGGCGCGGTAGAGAACGGGACATTTGCTTGTGTAGTAGCTCTGTTGGAGTAGTATTATATCTTCAACCTTTTCCTGAGGAGAGATTTTTCTCCTAATATTACCTTTACAATGGTTAAAAATTTATTTTTATATTTTGATAAGGTAGTACATATACGTGTAAACAATTCAAGGTGTACTAAAGTTTATCCAGTGAAAAATAAGCATCTTTTCCATTCAGCCACCTAGTTTTAATCTCTCCCAGGGCAATCACTGTTAACTTTGTGTATTTACGTGCATCCCTAACCCCCAACAGTGTGTTATAGGCACTGTTCTGAACCTTGCCTTTTTTCCCCTTACTTACAACATGTCTTGGAAATGAATCTAAATCAGTGCCTGATTTTGCTTCGTGATGTTTAATAGCCCAGTTGATGGACATTTCTGTTTTTTCCAGTCTTTTTTGCTGCGTTGTGAAGTTGGTCGTGCTTAATTACTTATAATCGAGGAATTTGGGTTGCTGTTATAAATGCATTCTAGAATTTCTGATGGTTTACTCAATGGGTTGGAGACCGTGCTTTCTAAGAAATGTTTTCCACAATGAGAAGGATGGCAGGTCTTTTACGTAAAACGTGTTTTTGTAATTTCCTTTGTGTATGGTGATATTTCATGTCAAATTGGCATAACTCATCAAGTACAGCATTCTGGAAGAGGATTTTTTTCCTCAACATAATGACTTCTTTAAAGAGTTTTACTCCTTGACTGCTGTGTAAAAAATTCATTTAGACTCTGATTGAACTTGTGTACAAGTTTTTGGCCAGTTACTTGAGGGTGAGTTGTTGGGATGGGATAAGATATATAGGTTACAATCCAGAAACCTAAATGTGAATTTCAGGATTTCCAGACAAGATGTCACCTGGAGCCCAGTGGCAGCCCTTTCCTGTTCTTTTATGGATCAGTTGCATCTAAGATGATTATTTTTTTAAAAATCCTAAATGTAATGGTGCAAATTTCTTTGGAAATCTATATTCTACAACTGCTATTTTTCTCAAATATATTATATTCAATTTTGAGAAGATAATGTATGTATATGGTAGATTATATAAACGTTTCATAATATTCACGGAATATATATTTGGATGTGCTTAAACTTTTTTTTTAAATTTGCTTTTTGAGCCGAATTTGCATAATTTAAAAAAGCCTTTATAGTTGCCGTTATCTGAGTCATTCAATTCTGAATGACACAGCTAGTAATGAATGAATACCCAGGTAATAATGATATATTAGTAGTATCAAAACACGAATTGTTAAATTTTTACTAAGTTTATTTTGCTTTCTTTATCGCTTCAAACTAATTTCTAATCCCTAAATCTTTTCCTTTTCTAATTTTCCTGCATACACTTAACTTTTGCTCCAAGTTGTGGTGGGTGGGATGTTATAAAAAAAGAAGGGGAAGGAGAAATGGTAAAAGTGTAAAGACCTGTCTTTCCTACCCAACTTGGTTGTTGAGATAGGCGCTATTGAAATAGCTGTACCTGTTGCTATGGACTCTAGCTTTTTAATTACAAAGCTTTCTCTCCTTGGCCAAATGGTGAGTTTCTATCATTCTTTTAAAGCCAGGGTCAAATGTTGCCTTGTAGGAAAAGTCTTTCTCTGACTTTGCTTTTTTTCTATTAGCTTCTCTCTAGCATTTAAAAAAGATATCTATTAATGGGCACTTATCACATTATTTATAGGTGATTCTTTATGTGTCTGACACCCTCAGGAGACTGATGTTTTTGAGGAGCTATGTTTTATCCATATTTGTATTCACAGTAGCTAGGTACAGTGGCAATAAATGGTGCTCAATAATTTTTTAATTAATGGATATCAGAAAATTTAATCCATCTCATTTTTCCAAGGGAAACCTGGTCTTTTTGTTCTTAATCTGATTTTCATTAACTTATATGACTGATTACTAGGTATTCCAAGTGGAATTTGTAGGTATCCATAGCGATAGGGCAGAATTATTTTGATGACTGTGGATTCTTCAAAAATTGTTTTATAGCTTTTCATCTAAAACCTTATAAGAAAACTGGAGAGCAAGTTTGTTTTACAGGCAGCACACTATTTTATTAAAAAGCTTAAAATGTGTTTGGAAAAAAATTTAAAAATTTTTCTAACTTAGGATATCAATATGATCTATCTTTATATTTTTTAAAAAATATATTTTATAATAAAAGTAATATATGCCTATGATTCAGAAAAGAATATAAAACTATAGGAAGAAAATAAAATTATCCATATTTTCTCCTCTCAGAGTTTAAAATTTTAATATTTTGGTGCATTTCATTCCAGTCTTTTTTCTGTTCATCGGGTTTTTGTTTTTTGGGTGTTTTTTTGGTTTTGGTTTGTTTTCCACAGTAGTTGATGATTTAGTAAAGCATTAAGAAAATAAGCTTAATTGTATCTAGTTGAATATGAAAACAATATTTAGCTGCCCCAATTTAACATTTAGAAAAATTTGCTTACTTGTTTATAGTAATCAGATACTATGGAAATGTATTTTATATCCTTAAACCCCTAAGACAGCTTTATGGTATCAGCAGAGTGAAACCATGGGAACTTGGGTATCTGAAAGTGTACAGACATAAGTAATTTGGGGAAATCATCATTTTTAGATCTAGGATGATCTTTCTTTTTATTGGAGTAGGATATTCACTGCTGAAACACAGCAGCACATGTGGGTTTGAGCACACTGAAATCAACTAACCCACTTCCTGGTTTCTATGCACTAGTTTCTTGGTAGCTTCTACCTTATTAATTTAGAGGTATACAGACACATTCTCTCTCTCTCTCTCTCCCTCTCCCTCCCTCTCCCTCTCTCTCTCTCTCTCTCCTTCTCTCTCTCTCTCTCTCTCCCCCCTCTCTCAACTTTTGGAGTGTAGTGGGCAAGAGGACAGACTTTGGAGCCTTCCGAGGTGGGTTTGAATTGAGGCTCTGACACTAATATAGCCTTGGACAAGTTGCTTGACCTCTAAGATTCATTTTCTTATCTGTTAAATGTAAATACTGATAGGGTTGTTTGAATATTAAATGAGGTAATATATGTACCTAGCATAGTACCTGATGGATTATAAAAGCTCAACAAATGTGAGCTATTTATAAGCACACTCTTCTTCCTTCCTGAGTAGCCTTCATTATCTCTACAGTTTTTCTGGCTTCTTTTCTCTTCAGAAACACCTCCTTGGCTTCCTGTTGACTGGAGGGCATTCTTTGGCCTCTTGCCCTTATTTAATGCTACTTTGAGGATCCCTGTTGACGGATTCTCTTGATAAACCTTTGTTCACTTGCCTGCCACTTTATTCAAAGACCATGTGGAGTGATTAGAGTACTCTGGACTACTGCCTTGGTCCCAGTGCCACTTCTGTGACTTCAAAGCTGTGTGATCTTTGCAAGTTAATTAACCTAAGAGTTTTCTCATCTGTTAAATGAACAATGATGATACCTACCTCATAGTTGGTACCATAGATGATACCTACTCATAATGAAGTAGTATAGATAAAACATTTAGGTCATGCAGAATAGATGCTAGCTATTACTTGTGAGCCTAGCTCTTAGTGGTACTTAATTCATCTAGACTCCTGATCAGTGACTACCATATGTGTATAGCACTTTTGATGTTTGTTATGGAAAATAAATCTTACTTTTACAAGTCACCCTAACACAACATTAGTAACAGAATGTAAAGGATACCTATCATATTAAACATACTTGCACATGTGAGATACTTATATATAATGTTCTTAGGGTTTGTTGGACTTATATATAATGTTCTTAGGGTTTGTTGGGTGAGGTGTGTTGAATGCAACTGTATGTTGTGAGAATTATGTAGTGCCATGCTTGGAGCTTAGGGCACTCTTTTTTTTGTTTTTGTTTTTTTTTAAATGATTAAATGAATGACATCTTCAGTGTGATGTGAGCACTTATATTTATTATATCCCAAGTTGCTGGCTTTTGATGGCCTTATGTTCCAATTTGAACCTAAGGGCCATTCAGGGGCCAAATAATACTTGCATAACTCATACTTTTGTTTATGTATTAATACAGTTGTTCCTGTGTGCTACTCAGTTGTTCTAGGTAATACTTAGTTTTTGTATGCCATTTTGGGTACAGTTTGGTTTTTGCATGTAATTTTTTATTTAAAGAGTAGAACAGCTAATGTTGAGTTGAGAATAGGGTTTGCCAAACTATCTGTGGAATTAGTTATTTACTATTAGGGTGGGCAATCTATGAATTCTCTTCTATCCTCTTTGTCTTATATCTGGTCTACAAGAATTTGCACAATTGCATCATTTATTGTTAATACCCGTTGGGCTGAATTCAGCACAAACTTTGTGTGTGTGTGTGTGTGTGTGTGTGTGTGTGTGTGAGTGTGAGAGGAAGATCAGCTCTGAGCTAACATCCGATGCCAATCCTCCTTTTCTTGCTGAGGAAGATTGGCCCTGAGCTAACATCCGTGCCCATCTTCCTCCACTTTATATGGGCGGCCGCCACAGCATGGCTTGACAGGCGGTGCATTGGTGCGCGCCTGAGATCCGAACCTGCGAACCCCAGACTGCCAAAGCAGAGTGTGCGCACTTAACCGCTGTGCCACCAGGCTGCCCCTCAACACAAACTTGTATTGTAATGAATTAATGGTACGTGCTTATAATTCTACATGAGCTGAAAGAGTTGTGAAAGTTAAGAAAATGAAGTAGATTCAACAGAATTCTTTCTGTAATCATAGAAATTAATCATGAAGGCATTTGATTTAGTATCTACTAAAAGCATAAAGTATTTTAGTAAAGTTAACTTCAGTATCCATTTGGTGATTATTTTGTCAATTTTTTTGCATTGTTTTTCAATAATTTCCTCTTATTATCCTATAAAATAGAACTTAAAATACAATAGAGGAGGTACAGTTGTTTATGATCACAAAGAATATTTCATATAAATGGTTCTTGGATTCTGTACAACACCATTGGTCTTCATTTTGCACAAATAATCGACAACTTAGTGTGATAAGATTGGAGGGCTACTGGAACCAAGAAAACACAACTGTTAAGAATTCACAGGAATCATACATTTATTTCTAAGAGAACAAATGTAAGGACTAGCAGAGCTGAGAAGAAATATAAAAAGATCATCCTCTTACACTTCAGCAAAATAGCTTGGTGGTTAGGAACAGGGCTTTGAAGTCAGACAACCTGACTTGAAGTCCTGCTCTGCCACTTACTGCCCACAGGACCTGAATGACGTAACCTCTCCACACCTCTGACTCCCCATATGTAAACTGGGATAGTCAGAAAACTGACAGAGTAGGTTCTTGTGACAATTATGTGAGATTATGCATAGTAAACGCCCAGCACGGTGTCTGGCATATAGTAAACACTCACTAAACAGGTTATCTGCCAACGAGGAGTTGTTACAAACCAGTCTTGTGTCATCTATTAAAACAGTCATATTGCTGAAAAAGCAGTGAAAGTATAATCTTGAGTTTGCCAGCAACTGTAGGCGGGGTTAAGTGAGTAAAATGACTCAAATGCTTGTCTTGGTTCTAAGTATCTGTTGTTGACAGTTTTGTCATTCAACCCTGCCCCCAGTTGTGGGAATTACACTTACATTCAACAACTAGTAATTATGTTTCTCATCAGTAGTAATGGTATTTAAATATTGTTACATCACTTCATATCCTCTTTTTCTGTGACTCATCTTACACCTAAATGTAGGAGTTACTAGTCTGATTTTGGGAGTTCTGGGGACACAGGAGACGGACAGATAGGGATCAAAAATGGCCCCTCCCTTGGCTGATTGGAGGGCATGACATTAGATCTGAAGTAAAAGGACTTATTAACCAGTCTTGACTTAGATAGACGTACCCACTGGGTGACTAGCACAGCAGAGCAACTCCAGGCCTCCCTACAAGACAGGTGCCTTCTTACTTGGAGAGCAGATCAGAGGGCATGCACCCAGGGACAGGGTGGGTGAGAGAGAAATCAAGGAGCTCAGCCAAGCCAACCCCGGAAGTCCTTATGCCCCCTTGAGAAGAGTGAGGGAAGAGTTAGGGAGAAAGTTCTGGAGTGTTACTCTAGCTGAAGTCCCTCCACGTGGACTTGAAGCATGATGGAAGCACAGAGAGCCAAGAGAACACGACCTTCCAGTAAAGAAAGTGAGACTGTGAAGTTCTGTGAGGAGATTGGGGTGACAGATAAAGGGAAAACGTGAGGAGAGGAGTAGGTTGGAACACAAAGAGAACGAGCCTCTGGTTTCCTTCATCTTTCAAGAGCCCCCTGCATGCATTCATTCATTCATCCATCTATCTATCTGTCCATTTAATCATTCATTCATCCATCCATCCATCCATCCATCCATCCATTTATTCCTTAATGGATATGAAGGACTTGTAATAATCAGAAATGCTAATCAGAAATAGATTGTGATATCTCATATTTGAATGTTAGAGTCTTAATAAAATTTTAAACGCCACCTTGAATAGAGTTAAAACAGAATAAAATGTATGAGGAAGCTAAGAATCTTGAGCAAAGGTATACTTTTTGCGGGGAACGTATATCTGGAAAACAGCTTGCAAATCTAATTTTTTTTTAATTGATGTTTTAATAGTTTTTAACACTGTGAAATTTTGTGTTGTACATTTTTGTTCGTCCATCACCATATATATGACTCCCTTCACCCCTTGTGCCCACCCCCTACCCCCATTGCGCCGGGTAACCACAATGCAGTTTTCTCTGTCCATGTGTTGGTTTATATTCCACATATGAGTGAGATCATACGGTGTTTGTCTTTCTCCTCCTGGCTTACTTCACTTAACATAATACCCTCCAGGCCCATCCATGTTGTTGCAAATGGGACAATTTTGTCTTTTTTTTATGGCTGAGTAGTATTCCGTTGTATATATTTACCACATTTTCTTGATCCAATTGTAAGTCAAGGGACACTTAGGTTGCTTCCATTTCTTGGCTATGGTGAATAATGCTGCAATGAACATAGAGGTGCATAAGCCTTTTTGGATTGTTGATTTCAGGTTCATTGGATAGATTCCCAGTAGTGGGCTGGATCATAGGGCATCTCTATTTTTAATTCTTTGAGGAATCGCCATACCGTTTTCCATAGAGGCTGCACCAGTTTGCATTCCCACCAGCTGTGTATGAGGGTTTCTGTTTCTCCACATCCTCTCCAACATTTGTTGTTTTTTGTCTTGGTGATTATAGCCATTCTAACGGGCGTGAGGTGATATCTTAGCATTGTTTTGATTTGCATTTCCCTGATGATTAATGATGTTGAACATCTTTTCATGTGCCTATTGGCCATCTGTATATCTTCTTTGGAGAAGTGTCTGTTCATTTACTCTGCCCATTTTTTGATCGGGTTGTTTGTTTTTTTGTTCAGTTGTGTGAGTTCTTTATATATTATGGCGATCAACCCCTTGTCAGATGTATGTTTTTGCAAATCTAATTTTAAAAATAAATTGATATATTAAGTGTCTACCTGGTTGAATAATTCACATTAGTGATTAATTTTGAGTAATTTTTTTTTAATAATTTTTTTATTTATTTTTTTCTCCCAAAGCGCCAGTAGATAGTTGTATGTCATAGCTGCACATCCTTCTAGTTGCTGTATGTGGGACGCGGCCTCAGCATGGCCGGAGAAGCAGTGCGTCGGTGCACGCCCAGGATCCGAACCTGGGCTGCCAGCAACGGAGCATGCGCACTTAACCACTAAGCCATGGGGCTGGCCCTTGAGTAATTTTTTTATCCTTTTAAGAAATATTTAATGAGCAGCTAGCATGTGCTAGGCATTGTGATAGATAGTAGATATACCAGGATGAATGAGATGTAATCATGGAGATTACAGATTAATAGAAGAGACATGTAAATAAATACATTCAACAAAATATTATGAGTAACAGATTGGAAATACAGTAGATCAAAAGAAGCAGTGACCAGTTCTACTCTTATGACAACAGACAGCAGTAAGGCGGATCACGTAGAAGCAGCCTACAATTCATGATTAAATTTGAGGAAAAATAAATTACCTTCTCTATTATAATGAATCCTTGTCAGTAACTGTTTCTAGGACTTTAAAAATTATTTTGTTCCTCATCTTTCTAGAAATTAGGAAGTAGGTAATAGAAGCCTGCCCAAGAATTGTTGTTAAAATTATAATTTTAAATGTTTTATTAGTTATAGAAATATTAAATATCTACTTGATGCTGGGTGCTCCATATTAAAATATTGGAGATATGTCCTATTCTTAAAGCTCTTAGAAATATATGCTTACGAATAAAACAAACAACTTACCAATTATAAAATGTTGATCTTTTTATTTGTAAAAGGAAGAGAAGGACCTGGAGAATTATGGGGGGCTCTATGAAAGGGAAGTTGAGATGGCAGTTGGGAAACTAATTGGAAGAGAAATGATGTGAGCAATAGATTAGAAACGTGCTAACAAAAGAAGGCAGGTGGATACCACTTCCTTGCTTGGACGGTATAGCACTAGCTGTTCTGCAGAGGTCCAATGGTTGCTGGAGGAAAGAGGGAGGTCAAGCTAGGAGAACTTTGGTACATCTCTCCTCAACCCCACTCACCCTCCTTGCTTGAAAATTGGGCTTCTATATAAGCATATGTTTGAAGAAATGTGTTCTACAAATTTAATGAAAAATTTAAAAACTATTAATTTAAAGCATGATATAATAGAAAATGTTGATGTAATGCTGTTAGTGATATAATAGAAATATTTTTAATGGAAAGGTATAAATCATATTTACACTGATAATGAAAATAAAAGCTAAAATTGAAGAGCATTTAGGGTTATTTATTTTGAATGCTTTTATTTTATCAGACAATGCATATTAAACCAGAGGAATATGAAGAATGTATATGGATGCTTGTGTGGCTCTTTTGAAGAGGAAATCTGGGCATTTCTGAGGACTTTTGGGTTTATGGCATTGGTTCTTTCATGTATTTAGCTTTCAGCCTTTGGCTGTCCCTTCCTTCCTTGATCATGATTATTTATACTGTTTTTATAATTGCAGCTATGATCAGAATCTTTTGTTGTTGTATTGTTCCCAAATGAAGGTGAGAAAGAAAGAAGGAAGCCAAATGATTTTTCTAAGATTATTACACTAGTGCAAGAAGGAAGAAGGAGATAAATAGGTTTTTAAGGTGGTTCATTTTTTGATAAGACATTTGTTTAACATGGAATTAACTGAGTTATGAGAGATGGAAATGGGACTGGGCTGGAGTGCAAAGGAGTATTGGGTTATAGATTACCTCCCAGTGGAGGAAATGAAAGAGACAGGAGGAGATTCTGGATCAGTTCATCTTGCAGGACCACCAGGTGTGCTTTTGGCTCAGGATATCTTGGTAACCCGGGATGCAATTTCAGATTAAGCTTCTCAGGGGGAGGGCAGGTGTATGTAACTTTTAGGTCCACATTTTTAACTTCATCTAGCACAGAATGACCAATTAAAATAAGTGGTATTTCAGGTTCTCTTGTGACTAAATGCACCTTCCTTTATTTTGTTAGTTTTTAGTTGTGTTTTGATGTTGATCTGCTTAGCTCGGCTTATTCCTCCTCTGAGCATCCCTTCCAGCCTTGGATCTAGAGCATGGCGAAATAAATGTGGAAATTTTTAGCAGTGGTGCCTATTAAAATTTTACCATTAGTCCATGGTATACTAAGAAAGCGATCACAAATAACTGAAACCATTACTCAGGCACCGTTGATACTTAGGGCCTCTTTTTGTTGAAAGGTGAGATGGAATTAAGGAACTCAAATCACAGACATGAATAACTTATTCAGATTATTTCAGGAAACAAGCATTTGCTCTATGCATACATTCAACTGGCAGTGAAGGCCATCAGGAACTGAAAGATGAAGCAGCTTCAGGGATGGGCTATTCTGTCTCTTTTTTTAGGCTGAAAGGTCTCTCTGATGATGACTCTGCTTTGCTCTGCATATCAGGTACTGTTTTCCTCTGCAACAGCTACTTTTTATCAGCTTACTGGTAGTTTCTGCTTCCCCATTTTTTCAGCTTGCCTTTGGTTGCTGTTGCCTATTAAAGCTCTTTACCTCATGGTGTTTCATCTAACTCCCGTTACACATTGACTCTCTCAATTTATCCTAGTTCTGATTCCTAAGAGAGGACTGGTTGAATAAATTATGTTAATGCATTAGGAAAATTTACAGCTGTGAAAAAGGTTGAGGTAGATCCACACTGATGTATTGGAGCCAGCCTGAGCTCTGCGTTCGGTGATATCGCATTGGTAGCTTGGTCAGTGGCCATCATAGTGGGAGTATTCGCAGAGTGGAAATTGGCAAATGCCACAAACCAGGGATCACAGCCTCTACTTCCCTCCAAGAACTGGTTGCTGGACCTTTATTGGCATGCCACTGGGTAGATCTACAGGTGTTGATATGCGCAATCTCTAAGGTGTGCTGTTAAACCAAAAAGAGTAAGGTGTAGAATTACTTAGAGAATGATTCTAGCTTATGAATAGAAAAAGGAGATATAAATATATGTGTGTGTACATGCATTCACAGATTCTGGTATAGTGTGGAGAATGTTTTTGGTAGGTAACAGTGGCTGCTTCTAGGAAGGGGGCTTAGATTTGGAGTAGGATGCGTGTATGTGTGCAGATCAGTGTTTAGTTTCAGACACTTTGTCTATATTGACGAATTGATTGACATTGATTATAAACATTAAAAGCCAATAAAATTTTTACATAATCATGATAATCATGATACTGTCAATATCATTTACTTGAATCTCAAATATGGTGAGCTACGTAGGAAGGAAGTACAGTCCTAATGTCGAAAGTGTCAAGGTCACATGAATTCACTTTTCCTGTAAGCCATCAAATTCACAGCCATTCTTCTTTGTACATTACTTCATGTTTGACTGTGACTTCTATCATTCTCTGCTTTGCTTATTTTGAGATTTCTAGTAGTCCTCTCACCCTCTTTTTGGTGTCTTTTATATGTAAGCTTTTACTGTATTGCTAAATAATATCCATGATCTATATGTTGCCTAGAATCCACTTTCTTCTTAAAGACACCTTGTATTCCCTATTCTAGTGTAGGCTGGTTGCTTTCTAGGCAGCTACACAGTTGGCACCTGGAAATGTCTAATTTTAGCCTCCTGAGATTTTGTGGATCCTGTATCTGCTCCTCTTTTTGATTCTGTTAAAGAAAAAATTATTCTTATACTTGTTAAAACAATAAAGAGGACTGTATTCAGGACTATTGCAAGAGGTGTCAAGACTATTGCAATGGGGGGAGAGATCGGGCTTAACTCCGAATACAATAAGGACAAGTGGCGATTTTATAGCCAACGAGAGGAGCAAAGAATTCAGTGAGTGGCAAATTACTAAGAGGAGACATCAAAGATAGGGGGATTCTTGCTAAACTGACTTATCAGGGTTCTTGATAAAGGCAGGCAGGTTGATCAGATATCAAGGGTTGGGGGGACTCTCCATAAACTGCCTTAGCAGGATTCTTGCTACAACTGGGCTAGGCAGGCTGAAGACAGGATAGGAGTCCAGGGTGGAGGCCTAGTTGAGGAGAGCACTCAGAGGAGCCTGACTAAAGTTTGAACAAGGAGAGAGTCTTTGTCAATTCTTTTTGTTGTTTTGTTTTTCTGTAATATATTCTCAAATTCTTTTTAAAAGGGACATTGGGTAGATAGTCAACTTTGAATCCTTGTATTAGTTTCCCATTGCTGCTGTAACAAATTATCAAAAACTTAGTGGCTTAAAACAACATAAATGTATTGTCTTACAGTTCTGAAGGCCAGAAGACTGAAATCAGTTTTATTGGGCTAAAGTCAAGGTGTCAAGTGTCAGGTGTCAGGGTTCCTTCTGGAGCCACTAGGGGAAAATCTGTTTCCTAGCCCTTTCTAACTTCTGGAAGCCACCTACCTTCCTTGGCTTGTGACCCCTTCTTTCCTTCCTCACATCACTCCAACCTCTTGCTCCCATTATCACATCTTCTACATCCTCCTTTGATGTTTCTGTCTCTCTTTATAAGGTGCCTTGTGGTTACATTGGGCCTGCCTGCGTGATCTGGGATAATCTCCCCTTCTCAAGATCCTTACTTAATTACATCTGTAAATCTCTTTTGCCGTATAAGGTGCATTCACAGATTCCAGAGCTTAGGATGTGGGGACATCTTCTGGGGTGCATTCCTCAGCTCCTCATACATTGTAATGTTTAAAAATGTTTTTATTTTTTCCTCATGATTAATCAATAGTTTCGCTTTGTATAGAATTCCAAGTTTATGATATTTTTTTCTTCAGAACTTTGAAAATATTGCTTCATTATCTTGTAGCTGATAAGTTTGATGTCAGTCTGATTCTTATTCCTTGGTATATGACTTGAAATGTTTCTCTCTCTCTAAGCTTTCGAGATCTTTTTCTTATATTGAATGTTACAATTGGATTAAGCTGAGCATAAACTTAATTCATTAGTGTCCAGTTAAGTGTAATTAATGTTCATAAACGTGCCTCTAACATGGCTGTTAATTTTCCAAGGTGATTTCCAAATTGT
The DNA here is from genome assembly GCF_057802395.1 of Ceratotherium simum simum. Lineage (NCBI taxonomy): Eukaryota > Metazoa > Chordata > Mammalia > Perissodactyla > Rhinocerotidae > Ceratotherium > Ceratotherium simum. The sequence goes on from NC_141931.1 coordinate 22,362,478, forward strand.
AGGTCCCTGCCCATTTAAAAGAAAGAAAGAAGGAAGCAATGAAAGGAAGAAGGAAGGAATAAATAGAATAGAATAGACAATGTCGCAGTGCTGTCCCACTGTAGTTACACATATTGTTTCATGAAACGTTTGTTTCACTTGTATATGTGTGGTGTGTTTTAAAAATTTCCAAAACCTTCCAGAATTTAGCATGTATTTGCTTAGTGTCTGAAACGGGCTGAAGTTTTCACATTAAAAATTATCATTAAAAACTATGTTAAGATATGTATTTGAGGAGAAAAGCATTCCTACTTAGCTTTAATGTTTTCAATAAAAATTTTCTTTGTTGCCCCATGGCAAGTTCTATTAAAAGTAATAAGAACGTGGCTAATTTTGAAGTACAAGATTAAGGCGTATTCTGAAGCTGCTTGTTTAAAGCCCCTGTTTGTTATTAGATGGAATGCTGGGTGTAGGCTGGTATGGTTCATACTTGGGATCTAGCCTGAAAGACATGTTTTCACCCTCAACAAATATCATCTTTGTTTGAATATCTGTAGTCCATGTAACCACAGCAAGGTCTTTCTTCTCCCTTAGAATGTATCTCAAACGTTTTCTTTCTTGTGCTTGTTTCACAGTAGTTTAAAGTAGAGCTGCCTTCTGCATTTCTGTTTCAGTTTGTTGCAGAATGTGTAAGGTACCACCTAACACTTGTGGTGTGCCTGAGAACTATAAAATAATGATGAAATCTTGGAATAGATAAGTTTACTCTATGAGGACTGAAGCGGTTGTTAATTCCCAAGGCCAGACGTGTTATCTAACCAAGGGTAAAGTACTTTGCAAATGGAAAATTTTGATTTATGTATATTTAACATTCATCTGTCAAAATGTACACTAGGAAAAATGGTCTGCTGTCAGTTTTGTTTTATTGGATTGAATTTGAAATTTAATAATTTTAGATTACGGTTTGGGGTTAACTTGAAGATACTAAATTACAATGCTTGCTTTTAAAAAATGTAATTCAGGAGGATACTTGATTCTTAAAAGTTCTTGTGTTTAAATGGAATTAGAAGTCTTCTTAAAATGTTATAGTTGTCACTTTTTAAAATGCTTCTTAAAATGCTATAGTTGTCATTTTCTTCTTAAATTTGTGCCCAGAGATGTTTTCCTATATACTTGAGCATTTAATCCAAACATCTTTTGATCCTTACTACTTAAAATATCTCTTATACTTTGAAAACTTGTTATATTAAATGTAAAGTCAATAAAAATAACTTGATTTAATTTGGCTTGAATAATGTAATAGGTTTTTTAAATTTGATAATGACGTGATGTAAGTACCAAGTAACACAGCTGTCACTGTTTGATAGGTGCCTGGAACTTTGTGCACATTTGCACAGAGATGCCGGACAGCTGTTGAGAGCCCTTGTGGTCAGTGTTTTAGGGCAAGCTCTTTGTTCTTGCAGTGAATTTCTAAATAAGCAGTCAGAATGAAACCAAGGGGAGTATTCTAGTGTAATTCTTAATAAACTTCTCAACTATAGATCAGACAGTATGAAACATAATTCAGCTATAGCAAGTTCTGCATGAGGATACTACTTTTTACTCTAAAGATGATTCCCTCACAATGCAGATTATTAAATAATGTCTTTAAATTCAGTGTTGGGAAAGATTGGCATTTCCGTTTAATCTCTTCAAAAAAGCAGGTTTGGCTGTATTTTCTAAAATTAGTTTGACTTTAAAGCCACTCTCCTTTTAGAATATAGATCTTCCTCGACTTACGATGGGGTTATGTCCTAATAAACTCATTGTAAGTTGAAAGTATCGTTAAGTGGAAAATGCATTTAATACACCTAACCTACAAAACATCCTAGCTTAGCCTAGCCTACCTTAAACATGCTCAGAAGACTCACTTTAGCTACAGTTGGGCAAAATCATCACACGCAAAGCCTATTTTATAATAAAGTGTTGAATATCTCATGTAATTTATTGAATACTGTACTGAACGTGAAAAACAGAATGGTTATAAATGTATCAGTTGTTCACCCTTGTGATCGCATGGCTGACTGGCAGCTGCGCTCGCTGGCGCTGCCCAGCGTCGTGAGAGATTGTGGTACTGCGTATCGCTAGCCTGGGAAAAGATACAATACAAAATTCAAAGTACAGTTTCTACCGAATGCCTATTGCTTTTGCACCATCATTAAGTCAAACCATCGTAAGTCGGGGAGTGTCTGTACATTCATTAATATTACAAGATTTTCTCTCCATGGGGAAATATAAAGATAAGAATTTTCTAAAGGAATTTAAAGATTTAGAACTTATTTGATTTAGAGTCAAGTCAGCTGTTCTAATCATGTTAAAGTACATCATCTTTCTTTCATAAAATTAGGATACAATTTCATCCAGTTTTGCTACAACCTCTATTATGTGGTTAGGTTTTCCTTTCTGGAAATCTCTAGTCAGAAAATGATCTGTGTAAAGCTTTATATCTGACAGTTTGCCACAGTGACGTTTTCTTGGGATACTTTGATCTTCACTTCCCAGCTCCATACCGTTTCCAGTTCTTGCCTTTATACTTTTAAACTTTTCAGTGCTAAGTATGAAATATAGTTGAGACTCCTACAACCAGTAGCAGGAATAAAGCACTGGTATAATATATGTTCAGAGAAAAACCTTCATCCATTGAGTTTGGCCTAATCACCATAGAAATTCATGCTTAGCTGTTCTGATAATGGAAGTGGAATTTAATAAGTAGTCAGGTTTTCTAGTTTGAGTTTAATTTCTGTTGATTTGCTTTCTCTACCCTTCTCTAGAAGTGTAAATGTGATGTTTTAAAGCTGGGCAACAGAAGAGGGAAAAAGGAATTGACACAGGTTCATAAGTCTGAAATAGGATAATGAATATGTATATAATTGAGTTGATTATCTCAGACTTCTGATTGCATTCGTTCACTGTGAAAATCTAAACTAGTCTATACTTTTATTTTTTTGAACCATTCTATTATTTATTCACATTTCCTGCAAATGATAGCGTATTGACATTTTATAGTCCAACTGAGAAAAGCAGTGACATAAACACTTTTTCCCAAATACACTTTTACAAATTTACAAACTCTTATCTTGCTATTTTTTACTCTTCCCTTGTGCTTGTTTATCTCACTGGCATAAATCCCTAGAGGCGGAATTGTTCGGTAAAGGGTATGCCTGTTTTTAAGACTTTTGATATGTATTATCAAATTGCTTTCCAGAAAGATTTATGCACTTATAAGTCTGCCCTCAGAGTAGGGTGCTGCAGATGTCCCTACAGTGTTGTCAGAATTGCGTAGTATCATTGCATTTTTTGGTGAGTCTGAGATAGGTGCAAAGGGATATTTTAACACTGGTATTTCTTTAGTTTCTAATGAGTTTGATTTTTTCCCGTGTCTTGGCTTTTAAATTTAGATTTTATTTTTATGAGAGTTATCCTTGGTTCAAAGATTCAGCGGTGTGTGAGACTTATTTTGAAAAATAGCTGACGTCTATACTCGTCCCTCCTCGCTGCCCACCCTGTGGAGTAACCACTCTCCACTCCCCAGCCGATTCTTTCTGTTTACTTCATAGCACTGGGTAACAGGCCTGTGTTGCCACTTCCGGCTTCTGCAGTTTGAGGCAGTAGCTATTGGTTTCTTGTTGGAGGGTGTGAGGATTTGGTTTTCTTCTGTGCACCCAACCTCTGCTGCACACACACGTGCACATCCCTTCAGCTCTCAGGGAGTGTCTACTCACTTTCATCAACTCCCTTTGTTTAACCCCACCCTTACCTCTCCTCAGGAAGCACCGATTGCTGGGCCTTTGAGGGAGGGGATTTAAAGCATCTCTATACTGTCATTTTAGTGGGGCTTCAGGAGGAGTGGATAGAAAACTGTGTGTTCCATCTGCCATCTTTAACTGAAAGTCCTTTTTCGTTGTCTTTAGTAATCATTTTTATAAAGTAATCGTTAAAATTGTGGGCTATGGAGTCAAGACTGTCTGGATTTGAATCCCTGCTTTGCGACCTTAGACAAGTTGATTAAAATCTCTAAACCTCATTTTTTTCATCTGTGTAACAGAATTAACATGATACCTCTCTTAAAGTGTTGTGAGAATTAAATGTGATAAGGCATGTGAAGTGCTTTTCACAGTATCTGCTGCCTGGAAGTATCTTACTATCTGCCAGGCACTTAGTAAGAACACAGATATAGTTGTCACTGCTGTTGTTACTCTTGTGAATTTCTTGCTCCTGACCTTTGCCCAGTTTTCCAATGGAATACTTGTCTTTTTCTTCTTGATCAGAGGTGCCTTTTTATACAGTCTGTCATTGGTCTTTTATTTTTATTTATGGTACTTGGGATGTGTCATTATATCCCTACTATTTCGTGTTATGATCTCTACTTTTGTTGTCAGATTTGTGTTTTTGAGATACCTGGTGGTAATGAGAAAGAAGAGTGTGTATGTGTGTGTGCTTGAGCAGTAAAACTGGAGATTATTATAGTAATTAGGGCAATTGATAAGGGGGACCTGAGGCTAAATGTAGAAATGATTATTTTCATCATGTAAGAGAAATAATTTTTTTTAACTCCTGAAGTATATCTTGCACTCTTGTATTTTGTGGACAAATTACCTTAATTTTCAAAAGCCTCCTTGAATGCTATTCTCATCATCTACCCAAGTGAATGTCATCTGAAAACTTAGAGCTTTCAGTTTCAGTTTCTACTTTAATACTAATTTTCGTGAAATTAGATCCAAAATTGATTCTTGGATAAGATTTATCATATCCCCTAAGTTAATGCTATGTTAACAAATTTGCTTTCTTATGAATATCATATGTAATATTGAAATGGTTGATATGTTGATATTTCAGAGTTGTGGTTACAGATACCTAACTCATCCTTATAAGTTTATTTGATTTTGCTGGTTTGTCATTTTAGGCAGTATTGATTTATTGTACTATTTTTATTTGTTTTGTCTTAGTTTTATAATTAATTAACTTTATGGTTCTTTAAATAACAGTTCATCTAAATTTGGTCTCTCCACAGATTCGGACCAGGATGTAGCACTCAAACTTGCCCAGGAGCGAGCTGAAATAGTTGCTAAATATGACAGAGTAAGTATTCGTATTTACTCTTTGAGTAAGTTTTATTAGAAAAAACATATAAATAGAAATGGATTTGCTTTTTAGAGAGCTAAAATTACAGAAGCAGTTTGTTTGCTTCATGTGACCACTGAAGTCATCTTTTTTTTCTGACTTCATCTCCAGATTTTCTCTCCCTCCTTCCCTCTGCTCCAGCCGCTCTGGTCTCTTTGCTGTTCTTCCAGCACACCCGGCTTGCTCCTGCCTCAGGACCTTCACAGCAGCTGTGCCTTCTGCCTAGAACACTTGTATCCTGGATATCCTCAGGCCTCATTGCCTCACCTCTTTCAGATCTTTACCCAGATGCTACCTTCTTAGTGAGATCTTCTCTGACCACACTGTTTAATAGCCCCCTCTACTCCCTGGCTCTCTGTATCCCTTTCTCTTTATTATTTTTCTCTATAGCATTTATTATATCAGCATAGTTGATATTATGCTTATTTTATTTGTTGTCTGCTCTCACTCCTAGAATATAAACTCTGAGGGTAAGAATTTCTTTTGTTTCATTTACTTTTGTATTCTAAATACCTAGAACAGTTCCTGACTCATACTAGGTATTAAATAAATATTTAAATACATTAGAATACAGACTTAAATACCCATTTTATTCATAATTTATATGCTATTAAAAATTTAACATGGATCTGAAAATTTGAATTTATACATTATGTATAATCTCCATTAGCATTTTATCCTTAGATTAATTGTGGAAGCTGTTTTTTGATGTCCTAGAAAAATCACGGTTGTTGACAATTTACATGTCTCCTTATTATTGCCTTACCTCTTAAGATCTGTAGTGAGTTGTTGCAGTGATTTATGTGTCAGGTTTTATATTTATATCACTTGCCTGTAATTTCATATCTGTTATTTTTGATTATTTGTGAGAATAATAGGAGCATGAAATTACAGAAAGCCATCTGGACTACGCCCTGCTTCTAGGGAGGCATACAGACAGTACTCAACTCAACGGTTAGGTTCCCAGAGTTCATTTTTAAATTGCTTGTTTGGAACATCAGACAGTTTCCCATTATTGTGATTAAGTTTTAGTGTAGTCCATGAAAAACCCAATTAATTTATTTCACTGCTTAACTAGTTTAAAACCAATAGAACTATCATTCATTCATGTTTGCATGCCTTTTTTTTTTCCATGCAATTAATCCTTTAGTAACCAGGCTAGGTATCATGCTAGGCCTTGGGGATTCACAATACAGACATGAATTACAGCAGTCCTTGCCCATAAGATACTCATGGCCTACTCGGAGGAGAACACACAAGCAGACAGTTATAAAATATACTCAGATGGAGGGGTCTGCAAGACAGTTGGGCACTGAGTCTGAAATTGGAGGGATTGGTACAGACTGTTACATTTTGGGTTCCTGCTCTAATCAGTGCTAGTTAATAGCCTCAGAGTAGAGTGAGAAGAGCAGTTAGCTGAGGACAGAGCTCTGGGTACCCCAACAGTTAAGATAAGAGGTACCCATGAAGAAGCCATCAAAAGGAGAATTGGATAGGGCAGAAGGAGAACCAAGAGAGGATGGTGTCATGGAGGTTGAGGAATAGGGAGTGAGCAACATTGACAAATGAACTGAAAAAAATCCATTAGATAGGACTGAAGAGTGTCTACTGGATTTGACAGTGGGAGATCATTTTTGACCTTGGCAGGAATAGTGTTAAGGCTGATGTGGCTGTGAAGTAAAGTAGAGAGACAACTGGATAGCTTACTCTTCTGAGAAGTTTGGATGAAAAGGCAGAAAGTATTTTTTTACTAAGATGATACTCTAAAACTTTCAAGTTGGGCAGTTGATTCTCTCGTGGCTTTCTTATCCTCCGTGGTTCCCTCTTTCCCATTTGTCTCCTCACAGGAACCCAAGACTGATTAAGGCTTAGCCACATGTCAGCTGTTGCTGACATACAGTATCTTCCAGAGTTTGTAACTAGGCAATAGGGATTATATTGCCAAAAATAGTTTGTTTTTTAGAAAAAGTTAAGGTGGCTAATGCCTCATTTCCAATTCTTATTGTTAATACATAAAAAATAACTCTTTTTGGTCTTCTTATTTTAAGAAATTATTCAGTTTTATAAATTGCCGTTAACACCCTCCTTTGCCCCTATTATAGGGACGAGAAGGTGCAGAGATTGAACCTTGGGAGGATGCTGATTACCTGGTTTACAAAGTCACAGATAGATTTGGCTTTTTACAGTAAGTTGCACAGATTAAAACCTAACTTTTTTATTATAATGTTTCTATGGTGACCTATTATATTGATTTTCTTTATTTTTAATAGCATTGCTGTGAATAAGATTCCAGGACTGGTCCTGCAATGTGCTTTTTGTTATTAAATTCCTGGCATTTTTAACCTCTGTGATTGAAACTGAACCATAGTTAAGAATACAGTCTTTAATATTTGTTGTATTTTAGTAAGAACATTAAGTGCAGTAAATGAATTTATTAATAATTTAGCAGAATTAAATGGAAATGAATAACAATTTGTATTTCAACAATAATTATAAAACATTTCATTTTATATAAATGCATTTTAAAAATAATTAGCAATTAGAACTTTAGTGTTATGCAGCCTAAAAATGAGCAATGAAAAGAAATGCCATCGATCTTCCTAATAGTTGTAAATGTATTCGTGTTATTGCTTCCCAAAATTAATTCCATTTATCCTGAGTATGTTACATAAAGAGTTGAGAGAGGTCTAGACCACTATAAAGTGGTTAAAGTGATTTTAAAAACACCCTGCAAATGATGTGAGTCTGCCTACTTTGGTACTGGTGTTGTTTAGTCAGATTCCCACAGGCTGGAGACTTCTCTTCATCTCTATCGTTTGTTTGGTTCCATACAATTTAGTGGTTAACTTACTTCTCATTCAAATGTATTCTTTTCTAGTCTCATTTATTATAAATAGGAAAAATCCAGGGATTTTTGTTTTATGACATATGATTAAATTTTGAAGGAAAAATACAATTTCTTGTACAGGTCATAGCAACTTATAGTACTCAGACCTTGTTTTCTCCTTCTGTTCAGTTTTCTTGTATTTAGAAAGTATTTTGTTGTATCATGTTTTTACCAAGGTAAAACAAGCAAACAAACAAACAGAAACAGTTCTGGGAGTCAGAGAATGTATGTTCTTCTTGTGGCTTTGCTGGTCCCAGTTAACCATTTCATGCCTCATCTGTAAAACAAATTATTAACTGCTCTACATATCTTAGAGTATAGTTGAAATGTTGAAGAAATAAAATAGGAGAATATTATATGAAGGTCTGGACAAATATAAGGTGTTATTATTATACCTAATGACATTAGCATATCCCAGATGTTCTCCTGAGTAGTTAGAATTAGAAGACTTTGAACTTCAACAGACTAATAGAGCAGTATTTAACTATGATGAAAATACTGTTCTTAATTTAAACTCTCACTTCCACTTTTTTATGTAAATCAAACTTGGCCGAAAATGTGGCAGGAAATCAGTACACGTTCGTGTGAGTTAATGTGCAGATCTGAGTGAATGAAGTTTTGAAGGACAGTTTGAGCATTTAGCACTGTCAAGATCAGTGGGTCCCAAACTTGCCTGCACGTTAGAATCAGCTGGGAAATGTTTGTTGTGGTTTTTTTTTTTTTTTTTTTTTTTTTTTTTACAAAAAACAGATTTCTGGGTTCTATCCCAGATTTTGATTCAGAAGGTAGGATACAACTCAGCTGATTTTGATCTCCCCAAGTGTTTCTGATGGGAGTGAACCACTATAAAAAAATGTTTTTATCATAAAATGATCTAATATAGTACAAAATACATATGAAAAACCTGTGCGTTCCAAAAGTGTTCTAATAATTACCTAAATTCTCTTTTCTCGTTGAAACAGCATGAGCTACGTTCTAGCCCAGGAGCCTAGCCTGTACTTGGCAATCTAAAATTGCACTCAGTTATTTCGTGTTTTTTACCCTCTGTGCTGAGGTCCATTTGGCTCTAGTGGGAAGAAAGGCAGTCAATCATTTATCTTAATCATAGTAGCTAATATTTATTGAGCACTTCCTGTGTGTCAGGCACTGTTCTAAGCTCTTTACATGGATTAATTCATTTATTCGTCTCAAAAACTCTTTGGGATAGGTACTCTTTCTATCTTTTTTTTAGATGAAACTGAAGCGCAAAGAGGTCAAGCAACTTGCCCCAGTTGTGCTGGCAGTAAGTGTCAGATCTAGGATGTGGACCTTGGCAGTCTTACAGCAGAGCCAGTGTCCTGAACTGCTGTATTATATTGCCTGGTACTGCTCTCCTGTATTTTTAATAAGAGAAACATAGAAGAAGCACTTTGAAATGCCTAGAAGGAAAATTAATGGGGAAAACAGAGTGCCTAAGGAGAAGGATACTGTTTGAAATGATCACTCTGCTGAGGTATACCAGATAGCTAAGCTCACCACTTTTAAAATGAAACTGATTGGTACTAGTTCTCATACTGTCGCACTGGTTTTTTCTTTGCTCCATGATGCAGTCCTAAAGCAGGCAGCACAAATGGAAATAATGAAGCATAGAAATGGATTTTAGTGTAATGTTAGGCTTTATTAAATTTCACTGAAGTCATTGATTTTGTTACAATGCTTCATTTAAGTAAAACATTTTCTCTTGAGGTTGCTGCTGGTGCCTTTTATTGCTTGTCACTGTAGACTGGAGTTCTTTGAGCTATTGAGTAAAGTCCCTTGGCCTAGGCGTTTAGATGCTGCTCCCTCTCACACCTTGATCAAAAGAGCATTTCTTTCTGCCATCTTAGTTCTTTGCAATTTTTGATTGGTTCTGCAATGAAATTGTGTTTTAAGTGTCAATGTCAATCCAATACTAATGGCAAAAAGTAACTTCGTAGCCTTCTCTGAAGGCTACTGACTTCATATCTAATTACAGTTTTAGTAACTTAAATTAATTGTTATATGAAGAAGGATGACAGTACAGGACTAACTTAGTTTTATAACAGATTTCACAATAAATATAAAAACTGTTGCTAAACCATCCTGGCTTGGTGCTGGAACAGGAATATCTTTATTTAGTACTCAGAAATGGGGAGTTACCCCCAGTGAGAATGCCGGTAATGGAGTTATGCCTGGAAAATGGAGAAATCAGGCTTATTTAAGGAGTTAGAGAACTTTCAACATTTTTATCAAAAATAGTCACTGCTAGTCTGCTCAACAAAGAATGCTTGGTATTTGGATAATGACAGATAATGTTTTTAGGTCACAAGTTATTAATAGAGAATTAGAAGGAAATCATACCAAAAATAAAGATAAAATTAAAACCAAGCTTCAGATTTTCAACTATTTATCAAAATGTGTGTATTTATAAAATTTAGCAGATTATCTGTAGTTTACTATGACTATATAAATATTTGAAAGCCAGAATAAAGGTGTTTTTGTTTTTAAAGAATATCTGTTTTGGTGACAAGGGCTTGAGACAGAACTCTTTCTACCCATCTAATAATTTTGACTAGAGTAAATCTAAACTTAGACAAAATTTACTACAAAAACAGAAATAAAATTTAGTCAATATATTCAACTTACTAATTTTAACAGGTTAAGTTTTAAGTTTCCAAATGAAAGTTTATCTCACAGTTACAGAAATAATCCACCTGAGCTATTGAAAAATTATAGGTCCATATACTCTAATTAGTAATTCTAAGTTTAATAACAGTTGAAAAAAATAAATCCAGTTAAAGTCCCCCTCTTTCTAGGGATGACTATGTTGTTGTTGTTTTTACTTACTGTGTTTCCATGAGGCATAGCTTCTTGCTGTCAGCTTATTGTTTTCTTTAAGAAGTCTCTAAGTGCCTCATTCCCTTAGAGGACAAACCTTCGTTTTCTAAAGCAGGGGTAGGCAACATAAAGCAGGAGTTTTGTAAAGCAGGAGTAGGCTCTTTCTATAAAGAGGCAGATAGTAAATATTTTTGGCTTCGTGGACCCTGTGGTCTTTGTCACAGCTATTCAGCTCAACCTTTGTAGCATAAAAATAACCACATACAACACATAAATGAATAAGTGTAGCAGTGTTCCCATAAAACTTTATTTACAAAAACAGGCAGTGGGCCAGATTTGATCTATGGGTTGTAGTTTGCTGACCTAAAGGAATACTCTTCGCTCACCCAGATTTTGGTCCTTCCTTTCTTCTACTTGAAGGATATTTAGGTGGCAAGGTGAAGATGCATACATGCATACAGGTGTACGTTCATCCTTCCCTTCATACATTCATTCAGCAGTGTTGGTGCACTCCTTCAACATGCCAGCCACTGTGCCTGAGGCTGGTACAGAGCTTTACATGTGTGTTCTAGACATTGTGTGTGGCTCTTAAGGCAGCAATCCCCTGCTTTTTCCTTGGAAGGCTGTGAAAATTAATGTATGCCAACACAGAGATTTGAGGAGGAAAAGTTCTTTGAAGATGAGTACTGTACACACAGCAGATTTTGTATAAAAAGTTTTAGGTATGGAGCAATAATGCAAGAAAATCCATATAGGAAAACTTGACTGCGTTCTTGCTCTGTCATCCATCTGTCAAGTGTCAATGCTTTTTACAAAATTCAACATCCATTCATGTAGAAACTGTCAATAAAATGGGTGTAGAAGGAATGTACCTCAACATAATAAAGGCCATATACGACAAGCCCACAGCTAACATCATACTCAATGGTGAAAACTGAAAGCTTTTCCCCTAAGATCAGGAACAAGAATGGGGATGCCCACTCTTGCAACTTTTATTCAACGTAGTACTGGAAGTCCTAGCCAGAGCAAGAAAAAGAAATAAAAGGCTTCCAAGTTGGAAGGGAAGGAGTAAAACTGTCTCTATTTGCAGATAATATGATCTTATATATAGACTCCACAAAAAACTGTTAGAACTGATAAACAAATTCAATCAAGTTGCAGATACAAAATCAATATACAAAAGTCAGTTGCGTTTCTATACACTAGTAACAAACTATCGGAAAGAGAAGTTAAGAAAACAGTCCCATTTACAATTGCATCAAAAAGAATAAAATACCTGGGAATCAATTTAACCAAGGAGGACTATAAGACATTGGTGAAAGAAATGGAAGAAGACACAAATAAATGGAAAGATATTCTGTGCTCATGGATTGGAAGAACTAATATTGTTATAGTGTTCATACTACCCAAAGTGATCTACAGATTCAGTGCAAGTCCTATCAAAATTCCAGTGGCATGTTTCACAGAAATAGAACAAACAATCCTAGAATTTGTATGGAACCACAAAAGACCCTGAATAGCCCAAGCAATTCTGAGCAAGAAGAACAAAGCTGGAGGCATCACATTTCTTGATTTCAAACTGTATTACAAAGCTGTAGTAATCAGAACAGTATGGTATTGGCATAAAAACAGACACATAGATCAATGGAACAGAATAGAGAGCCCATAAATAAACCCACACATGTATGGTCAATTAATTTATGACAAAGGAGCCAAAAATATACAATGAGGAAAGGATAGTCTGATCAAAAAATGGTTTTGGGAAAATGGGGCAGCCATCTGCAAAAGAATGAAACTGGACCACTATCTTATACCATACACAAAAGTCAACTCAAAATGGATTAAAGATTGAACATAAGACCTGAAACCACAAAACTCCTAAAAGAAAACATAGGTGGTAAGCACCTTGACGTCAGTCTTGGCAATGATTTTTTGGATTTGACAACAAAAGCAAAGGCAACAAAAGCAAAAATAAACAAGTGGGACTACATCAAACTAAAAAGCTTCTGCACAGCAAAGGAAACCAGCAACAAAATGAAAAGACAACCTACGGAGTGGGAGAAAATATTTGCAAAGCATATATCTGATAAGGGGTTAATAACCAAAATATGTAAAGAACTCATACAATTCAATAGCAAAAAAGCAAATAATCCAATTTAAAAATAGGCAGAGGATCTGAGTAGGTGTTTCTCAAAGAAGACATACAGATGGCCAACAGGTACATGAAAAGGTGCTCAACATCACTAAAATCATCAGGGAAATGTAAATCAAATCCACAGTGAGATATTGCCTCACACCTGTTAGAATGGCTATCATCAAAAAGACTAGAAATAACAAGTGTTGGCAAGGATGCGGAGAAAAGGGAACCCTTGTGCGCTGTTGCTGGGAATATAAGTTGGTGCAGACACTGTGGAATATAGTATTGTGATTCCTCAAAAAATTAAAAATAGAACTGCCATATGATCCAGCAATTCCACTTCTGGGTATTCATCCAAAGGAAATGAAATCACTATCTTGAAAAGGTATCTGCACCCCCATATTCACTGCAGTATTATTTACAATAGCCAAGACATGGAAACAACCTAAGTGTCCATCGACAGATGAGTGGATAAAGAAAATGCCATAAACATACACACACGTGTGTGCAATAGAATATTATTCAGCCATAAAAAATAAGGAAATCCTGCCATTTACGACACCATGGATGGACTTGAGGGCATTATGTTAAGTGATATAAGTCAGACAGAGAAAGACAAATACTATATGGTGTCACTTATATGTGGAATCTAAAAAAAAAAACAACTCATCGATACAGAGAAAAGATTGATGGTTGCCAGAGGTGGGGGGTGAGGGAAATGGGTGAATGGGTTCAAAAGGTACAAATTTCCAATTATAAGATAAATAAGTCCTAAATAAGTACAGCGTGGTGACTATAGTTAACAAAACTGTATTGTATATTTGAAAGTTCCTAAGGGAGTAGATCTTAAAAGTTATCATCACAAGGAAAAAACCAAAAAATTTGTAACTATGTGTGGTGATGGATGTTAACTAAACTTAATGTAATCATTTTGCAATATACACATATATCAAATCATGTTATATATCTAAAACGAATACATTTTTATATGTCAATTATATATCAATTTAAAAATAAAATAAATGCACATTAAAAAAAGGCTTAGATAGTAGGAGTTCGATAACTATTTGGGGATCATGATGGGGAGCTACTTAGGCAGCCAGATCCTGGTGGGGTTGTGACAATGCAAAAGGAAATGATGTAAAATATAGGTCTGGAGGGAAATCCAAGACCAAGTTTGTCTACTCCAGGATTTTGCCTAGGGCTGACCTTGGTGGTACATGTATTCCTGCATCCCTCTCTCTCAGGGTTTTCCACAGCATGGCTTGAGGTTAAGGTGGCGTGGGGTGCTGTGTGCAGTCCTGTCTTGAATTTCCCAAAGCAGTTCATTCTGTAGGACCTGCCCACCACAGGCCATGTAGCCTGAGCAGATGATCAGCATCGTTCCACAGACAAGTACAAAACTTGGTTCTGATTCAGTGTTGAAAGTAGGCATGATTAAGTCTTTTAGTCTTGTTTAGTAAATAGGAGGACACCAAAGAAATGTACCCAGCAACTTCAAAGAACTTGTCTTGTGGTTGGCACTTCATCTGCAGTTAGGAATGTTCAAATAAACAGTTGTCAGGATCAGCTCAAATCAACTGTACAAAAGGTTTCTCAGAAGCCCAGGGCAGCCCGCTCGCCCCAGAAATACTATTCCTGGTGCACACAAAAGGTGCCAGATGTTCTTATTATTTCAAGGTGTCCCTGCAGACCTGATCACCTGGGAAGTACATTCCAGTGGTGTTGACAAGCCCTCTTCTGCCAGTAAATGAAGAATTGGATAGGTGCACTTTGAAACCAGAAGTTATATCCTGTACCATTTGTACGTCATTGGCCCTAGTAATCAGCATTACAAATTAGCAGGGAAATTTAGACTAAGAGTATAATGAAAACTATAAAAAAAAAAAAACCAAGGTGTCACATTCAATAAAGGTGAGTGGACATTTTACATTTAAAAAAAAAGGACTTTTTATTTTTGATCGTCAAAGTTTATTTTCTTCTTGAGAATTGGCTTTTCAGCCTTTTCCTCATATATTCCAGCATAGTTTGAAGATCTTGTCTACCTTAGTTTGAACCCACTGGGTTAGATAGTGCTGAATATCTCTATATTAGGCTAAGTGACTGTGACTAAGTGAAAATGTTAGTTTTCTTATCTGTGAAATGAGGGGTTTGGAGTATGTCTCTAAGATCTCTTTTGACTGTTACACTTTCTTGTCAGTTCCATTGCTGTAGCTTCATCGTTCACGTAAGGACTCTTCAGAGTAGCGGAAGAGTGCCTTTCAATACTGAGCTCTTGAATACTGATGTATTGGACTCTTGAAAGTGGTGTTACTTGGTCTCAAGAGAAACTAAGGCAAGAATATGTACATGTCATTGCCAGAACATCAATATTACCAAGATAGCAACTCCAAGCACATAACTTTGTTTACGAATAGCACATTGTTTTTATATTACTGAGTTAATACAAGAGTCTCAGAATATTTTGTATTAGAGGTGATACCACAAAATTACTGTATCAGAGAAATGAATTTGATCTCCTATTATGTATTTTAGAAAAATCATCCCCATTGAAGTTTTGGCAAATGAAGCTTTCCTTATTTACAGAATAAAAGTTGGAGTTTCTTTTTAATTCGTCAATCTATTGGAGGCAGTTTTTTTCAACAATCATTTATGATAGGCCATCATTTGAGGCAGAGAGTGGAGGTGATGGTCTGGAGTAGAGGTTGGCGAACTATAGCCTCAGGTCAAATCCAGTTCTCTACCTGTTTGTAGAAGTTCTTTGGGAACAAAACCACACTCAGTTTACGTATTGTCTGTGTCTGCTCTCACAATACAACATCAGAGTTGAGTAATTATGAGAAAGACTGTATGGTCCACAAGCTTAAAACATTTACCATTTAAATATTTACCTTTGCAGAAAAATGTTGTTGACTCCTGGTCTAGAGCAGTGTTGTCGAGTAGAACTTTCTGCGGTGGTGGAAATGTTATTTCTGTTTCCGCACGGTTCAGTACGGTAGCCTCTATCTGCTGTTGTGCACTGGAGCTGTGGCTAGTGAGGCTAACTGAATTTTTAATTTTATTTAATTTTGATTTACATTTAAAATTAAGTAGCCACATGTGGCTAGAGATGACTGTTTTAGACAGTGCAGGTGTAGAGATTTGAAGATGGGGGACATTGTGGTTACAGAATAGCTAATTGTTATATATTAAATTGGATGGAATGGAAGCTTATGTAACTCGTGTGATGACAGATAAATGCTTGTACATAATATGTTCCTATAGGTTTACAATTTTTTAAAAGTTTGCTGTGATTTCAGCTGTTTCACATGTACTGTTTTTCCTCTGCAGTGAGGAGGAGCTCCCATATCATAATGCAGCTATGGAACGGGTAAGTCCAACTCTGCATTTATTTATAGTTACTGGTGAATTACGTTTATCAGATGAATAAAATCTGCCACCTTTGTGATTTTGAGTGCCATATTATACATGTAAAGGGGGAAGTCGTTGTTAGAATTTGACCCCAAGTATATCACTGTAAGAAAGTAATTAAATTAATGGTGAAATAATTTTAGATTTTATGGGACTTCTGATAGACACTTGAGTAAAAGGAAAGGTAGCAGTTATCAGAGACCTGCATTCTAAACAGGTAGTTCTCATCTAGGAGTTCTTCAGAACATAGAGCGGTTTAAGAGCACTGTTGCTGGGGACCCACCTCACCCTGTTAGGTCAGACTCTGACCAGGAGCTGAGGAAGCTAATTTGTAAAAAGCTTCACAAGTGATTCTCATGTGCCTGTGGCTAGTAAAGCACTGTTCTAGACCAGTGGCTCTTTGGAACATAGCTGTTCCAGGAGGTTTTCATCAAATTTACCACCACCACCACCAACAAACATTTGCTGTAGTCAAATAAATATGTTAACTTTTTAAGGATGTAGAGAAGTCTTACCTGTCACTTTTTTTGATAACTCAGTGTGTTTCCCCTTTCTTCATTACACTTGGCTAGGGAGCTGGTTCCATAGCTGGGTGTGCATGAAATGTCAGTAGGGACTTTTCAAGTAGGAATGTTTTCAAGTTGGTCAGAATCTCCCTCCCCTTCTTCATCTTTTCTGTACCAACAATGAATTGTAGAATGAAAGAGAGGCTATTGATTGGGATTATTCTCAATTTGTTTATGTTTGATGGGGGAAGGAGGCTGAGTTTCAGATAATGGAGGTAAAATTGGAAATTGAAACATATTTCAGAAAATCTTTATAAAATAAAAATTTTATGAAAATAAAAACTGTAGCATAACTTTGAGCTGTAGACAAAATTTCCGTTTTCCAAATACAGAGATCCCTGTAGGTACTTCCTGCAGTTGAATTCTCTCGTGACTGCCTGATTCTCTCTCAGTATCCTAACCTTGATGTTTTGTTGAAGGGATTCCTTTCTTTTCATAGCTACATTATTGCCTAGCAACTGTGTTAAGCACTGGACTATGTACTGCCTAGAATATTGAGATCAAATAAGACAGAGTTTCTGCATTTGTGACGCTCGCTGTCTGTCCAGTGACTAGAGGAAGATCAAGTGAGACAATAGGTGGGAGATTATTGGTGGCTTTCAGGAGCCTAGTCTTAGTGAGATGAGTTGGTAGTACTGGTGCTGGGGAAGGCAGACCCCTGTGGCTAAGGAATGAATGAAAGAAAGTGACAAAAACAGCGAGCACTTTCTAAATTCTGCCTCTGGTGAACTTGTGTCAGTCCACTTTGAAACAGGAACGGAAGGCTTTGTTTCCACGCTCTGACCCCTCTCTCTTGTCTGGTGCCCTGGCCTCAGGGACCCTTGGCCCCCCTGGTACCACCACTGTTTCATTATCCCTCCCCATGCTTGTTTGTGCCTTCAGTCCCCTCTCTAATTCTAGGTTGGTACAGTCACTCACATACACCTTCACCTCCCTCGCCTCTCTTACTTCTAGGCTAACCAATGACCCTAGTTAAAGCCAACTTCCTGCCTCTGCGGTGCCTGCAGCTGCATGGTGAAGTACAAGTAGGAGACTCACAACCAGGCCGACTGCTTTTACTTTACATTCATGATCACAGACCTCAGTTGGAGCGTTACTGCTGCCTGGAAATCATACTGTTCCTGCCTAGTGAATTTCTGCTTCCATTTTAACTATTGGAAGCCTCTCTGCCCTCCTTAAACCTCCAGCACCTCCTTCTCCCTCCTGTCTCAGCTGGTGTTCTTGCTTCTTGTTTCTTATAAGAAAATAGCAGCAGTCAGAAGAGAACTTGCACGAGCTTCCACAGCCACACCCACCCCCATCCTCACCTGTGCCTAGGTGCTCTAATTTCTGTGAGCATGTGTGTTGCTCATGCAGGGACATCACTAGAGCTAGTCTTCCCTCTCTCCTGAACTCGCTCTCCCTCTACTTGATTGTTCCCACCAGAATAAAGTCTATTATTATTCCCACTAAAAAAAAAAACAAACGCCAATCTTCTTTTGACCCCATTTTCTCCTCAGCTACTGCCCTGATTCTCTGTGGCCCTTACAGTAAAACTCCTTGAAAGAGGCATCAATATTCTCTTTTCCATTTCTTGCGTACAGTTCTTTGTTGTGTCCATTCCAGTCAGAGTTAACTCCCCACCCTGACGCCCTACCCTATTGCCATTATCAGGGTCTCTGGTCCCTCTGCACTGTTACATCACGTGGTCAATTCTCAGTGGACCTCCCGGCAGCGTTTGACGTGGCTGGTTACTGTTTCTTTCTTACACATCCTCTTTCCTTGGCCTTCAGAACTCCATACTCTGCATATTCTTTTTTCCTCACTGGCTGCTCTTTCTCATTTTGCTCTGCTTGTTCCTTCTCATCTCCATGATCTCTACACTGTGGGGTGCTCCGTGGCCCAGGCCTGGAACTTCTCTTTCCTAGCTGTGTTACTTCCTTGGTAATATCAGCTAGTCTTTTGTCTTTAGGTGTCAATAGTGTGTTGGTGACCTGGCTCCCTGAATCCCAGACTTGTATGTCCTTGTATATGTATTTCAATGTCTAGACTTAGATATCTGACTTACTTTACTTACTTAGGTATCTAATAAAGGTCCCAAAGGGAGTTTCTGTTATTCTCTTCAAATCCATTCTATTAACAAACTTCCCTATTTCAGTAAATGGGAACTACTTCTAGTTGATCCATCTCGAAACTTCTGAGTTATCTTTGACTTGCTTCCTTTCATGCTCCACATTTCGTCTGTCAGCAGTCCTGTGAGCTCTGCCTTCAGAATGTAGTCAGAATCTGAGGACTTCTCACCACCTCCACTTCTGCCGCCCGGTCCCCTGTAGTCTCTCTTCTGGAGCTTCCAACTTCCTGCTTCTGCCATTGGTGCCACAGTCTGTCTATTCACCAGAAGAGCCAGAACGATCCTGTTAAAATGAGTAAGATTGTGTCCCTCTCTGATCGGAACATTGTGGTGGCTCCCCATCTTATCCACAGGAAAAGGGAAAGTCCTTAGAATGACCTCAAAGCCCTGTATGACCTGGTTTCTGTTAAGTGTCTCATCTCATTTCCTACGGCCTTCTGTCGTTCACTCACTGGCCTCCTCTGTATTTCTTGAGCATGCCTGCCGTATTCTCTCTTTCAGGCTTTTTGCACTGGCTGCTTCCGCTCCTGGGGTGCTCTTCCCCCTGACAGCTACAGGGTGCAGTCCCTCATCTCCTTCAGGTGTTGACTCAAATGTCGCCTTCAGAGTAAGACCCTCCCTGGCAATCGTATCTAAAGTAGGGAACTCCCTTTCCCACACACACATGCTAATTATCCCCTCCTTCCTTTATTTTTCTCCAGCACTTAACACTGTTTTACTTGTATCTTTATCTTGTCTGTTTCCTCACTAGGATGTAATCTCTCTGAGGGAGGTTTTATCTGCTTTGTTCACTGTTGTATCCCCAGAACCTAGAGCAGCACATATATATGCTCAATAGATGGTGCCTGAATGACCAAATGAGTGTAATGACTACTCTATAGCACTAAATATGTTGATTTAAAGATTGGCAGAGATTGTCCTTTCAAATGTTACAATATCCTTTATTTGAGAAAGTAGGATGGGAAGAGTTGGAAGGTATCTTCTAACAAAAGATATCTATATTTGGAAAAAGAAAAATCTGGCAACCCAGTATCGACTTTTCTCTCCAATGCCCCCGTCCTCCCCCTGTTTTTAAAAATAATTTCCTGGTCCAGAAAATCCAAGTCTGGGAACCAGTGATATAGATGATTTAAGAAATGTTACAGTGAAGAAAAGAATATGAGACAAAAGCTAGTGGAGGATGCATGCTTTAGGGAGGTTATTTGTTTTTAAATTTTTATTTGTTTTTTTTTTTTGTCAGGAAGATCAGCCCTGAGCTAACATCCATGCTAATCCTCCTCTTTTTGCTGAGGAAGACCGGCTCTGAGCTAACATCTATTGCCAATCCTCCTCCTTTTTTTTCCCCAAAGCCCCAGTAGATAGTTGTATGTCATAGTTGCACATCCTTCTAGTTTCTATATGTGGGACGCGGCCTCAGCATGGCGGGAGAAGTGGTGTGTCGGTGCGCGCCCAGGATTAGAACCCGGGCTGCCAGTAGCGGAGCGCGTGTGCTTAACCGCTAAGCCACGGGGCCGGCCCTTTTTATTTGTTTTTTGAGAGACTTGCTGTACAATAAAAGGCCTCCTATGCAGTACAATTAAGGTTATAATTAATTGGTTGTTTACTCCAAAGAGGTTAATATAATAGGAAATCGCTAAAAAATGACCTAGGCACACCTTCATAATTTAACATAGGACGTCATTTTATATTCATTGGTCAGTCTATTACTGGGAGAGGGGCAGGGTTCTGAGGCTGCTGATAGAGATTCCATTATGCCTTTCGTACATAAACTGCATTCATGTTGCATGACCTGCCTTTTACAGTTTTGATTTCTTTAAAGTGGAATGAGAACTTGAGACATGTGCAAAGCAGTCTGAGGCAAGAAACCTTTTAGTTTATCAAGATTTCTCCCAATTTTTCTAGTTTAAGTTTAGTTCATGTATTCTTCAGTGACTACCTAGTCCTAATGGCCAAGCTCTGACATTTCTAGGAAAGTAATAAAAAATTCTACATGTAGCTTCATTGAATAAAATAAATGGAAATGATAGCCTAGCTGAAGTCTACAAGTGTTTATTAATCTTTTTGTTTGTTTGTTTATTGCAGTAACATTGGTTTATAACGTTGTATAAGTTTCAGGTGTACGTCATTATACTTCTGTTTCTGCAAGGATTACATCATGTTCTCATGTTCACCACCCAAATACTAATTACAATCTATCACCACACATGTGCCTAATTATCCCTTTCACCCTCCTCCCTCCCCCCTTCTCCTCTGGTAACCACCAGTCCAATCTCTGTCTCTATGTGTTTGTTTGTTGTTGTTATTATTTACTACTTAATGAGTGAGATCATAGGGTATTTGACCTTCTCTCTCTGACTTATTTCACTTTGCATAATACCCTCAATGTCCATCCATGTTGTTGCAAATGGCTGGATTTCATCGTTTCTTATGGCTGAGTAGTATTCCATTGTGTATATATACTACACCTTCTTTATCCATTCGTCCCTTGATGGGCACTTAGGTTGCTTCCAAGTCTTGGCTATTGTGAATAACACTGCAGTGAACAGAGGGGTGCTCCCAATCTCCTGAAGTGGACCCAGTCTCTCCAAGATGGGAGCCCCACACACGCCACCCGCTCCTTGCACACGCCTGCCCCACAGAGGTGGACCCACTCATGAGGCTGTGGAGAATCCAGGCAGCTCACTTAGCAGGCCCTTAGTTGCCCGAGGGCTTGTTGTTGGGTGGGGCCAGTCCGTAGGGTGGACTGCCTGCCCTGGCTGAGCTGGATTAAATCTGTGCTCTAGTGGTAGGGGCAGACCCTGGGCTAGCAGGCCCCAGGGAGAACTCCAGTGGTGTTTGCCAGTGTCTGTGTCAGCACGCCCACACCAGGCCACAACAATGGCTGCTGCCAATGTCCCAGTCCCTGGAGAGGTCTCACCTTGCACAGAGATGCACTCAGAGCCTATCAGGTGAGTCTCTTTTCACCAAAGCACTGTGCATCTTTCTTTCTGGTGATTTTAGGTTGCTTTCTGAAACGGCTGAGTTTGTGCGTGGGCCCTTTAAGAGCCGGCTTTAATTTCTTTGTGAACCAGCTTTTCTGGGGGTATTCCCCAATGTTTTAGTAGCGAGCAAAATCAGATATTATGCCACTTGTCTTGATTGTGCTGGGTCCAAAAAATGCCTACAGTGGAAGCGCTGCCCGGCTCAGGACCCCCACTCCTCCAGGGAGGCCTGCGTACCTTTGGGCTGCTCCCGGGCGGCCGTGAAGCACTGCAGCTTGTGAAGGTAGCGTTTTTTCTCTCCAGAAGGGAATTTCTGTGTCTTCCACCTCAATTAGGATTGTCATTTGTTGCAGGAGTTCCTCTTATCCAGTTTTCACTTGTCTCTCGGGTAATTTTTCCACAAGTAGTTGTAAATTGGCTGTGTCCGTGGGAGGAGGTGAGTTCGGAGTCTGCCTACGCTGCCATCTTGACTTCTCCGTGTTTATTAATCTTTACAAAGCATACGCTTGAAGCATGCACTTACTGCTGTTTGGGAAGACTTGTACACTAAGGCATGGTCAGATAATCATGGCTTTTGTTCCAGCTTTGTTTTACATAAGGCAGTTCTCTGTTTAAATTAGGGAGTGTGACAGCAGTCCCTCATAAGAGGATTAGTGTTGATGCTTGCGGAGTGCTTCGAATTCCCCCAAACAGGCACTCAAACAAATAAACAAACACACTTATTATATTTACTCTGCAGAGAACAATATTAATAATGGATTATATTGTTTCTTTGAGCTTATTGATGTTTTTAATAAGGAGGAAAGGATATGTAAAAACTATGAATTTTCATGCATTCAGCTTTCCTTTATGTAATGCAATATTTTGCATGGCTTATGGAATATTGGAGCCTATACATATCTTTAAAAACTACATATTAATTCTATGTGGTTTGAAATCCTACTCAAAATACGTGACCCGTAGACTTTTCAATGTCGTTATTCTGTCAAAACAGGACTCGTTCCTTCTTGTACTTCTTATCCTCTCCTGACCTCTGCTGGTGAGGTCTAGGCGTGCGTGACTCCGGCCAACTCCATTCTCAGTCATGCATCCTAACATTCAAATAGCAGAAACAAAAAGGCATCTGAAGATGTGAACTTCAGTAAAGTTCTAAGATTTTTTATTCTAGAAGAGAAGGCTATTTAATGTCCATCCACGCATTATGTATGTTTAGGCTTTACTATCTGGATTACTCATCATATTAATAGTGGAAGGAGCCTTGGATAGAAGATAAGTTAATACCATGTGGGTGATTCAACAGTTGTTAAGTACTTAATGTTCAACTGGTCTTGCATAGGGTTAAAAATACGATCTCAGATCACTAGAGTTTGAGAGGCAACAAAGAATATATTGGTCCTAGTTTTAGTCTTTACACCCTCCTTGCCCCAAGAGGAGGGGCCAGTCCTGACTCAGAGGGGGCATCACTTAAGACAATCGGGTATCAGATTGCAGACTTCAAGCAAAAGTTTAGTCCTTTCCTGAAAACAGCTCCTGGGAAGAAAAGTACACAACAGTATACCGTTTACATAGTCAGTGGAGGTAATGGAGAGAGAGCACAGGGAAAATAGGATAGAGATTAAGACCTCTGCATCATTTTCCTTTTGATATATGTTGTTCTGACATTCCCAGGGGGGTGGAATTTTCTTATACTGCGATGTCCTATATGATTTTAAAAATTGCAATGATAAGCACATCTAGTTTCCAGATCTTAGTTTTTAATACCTTTCCCCGTTAAAAAGAACCACTGTTTCTTAAAGAAATGGCTGATCTAGGTCTAGGGTAGAAAAAGTATAAAGTGAGCCTGAATTATTTTGTGCCAGATAGGGGATGTCTAAAGGATCCACTTGAAGGGGAAAATCTCTAACTAGATAGGAGGCAGTCTGGCGAAATTTGGGACAATTTGAGCTTCAAAAAGAATAATGATGATAATGGATTATAACACATTGAATAAAATAGTCCTTATATTCTGTAGTGATATTAAAAGGGGGAGGGGCTAGAAAGGAAAAACTATTTAAAAGAAAAATGTCAGTTAATAATATAGAAGGAATCATAGAATTAGGGGAAAAAACTCACCTTTACCATCATCAAAATCAGAATTGATAGGGATTATCAGTGGAGATAAGATCACTGAGTGGAGTTGTTATGGAACAGGATGTTCACACTGTCTCAAAGTATACCACACATTATTAGTTACAAAAGGGAATTTCTCTATTAGTTAATGCAGAAATTGGGCACATACCACTTAACCAAGGGATCTAATGTTACGTCATTGATAATGGTACAGGTTGACACGGTATGTCTCTGGATGTGATGCCATGGGAAGGACACGACGTCATCTGTGTAATATTCCTGCCAAAATCTAGGGGAAACAATTAGACAGAGCCAAACAGTGTGGGCTGGACTTTTCAAATATGTCAGTGTCATGAAAGTCAAAAAAGGCCGGGGGGCTGTTCTGGAGTACAGGGACCTAAAGAGATGTGCCAGTGGAGGCTGCGCATGATCCGTGATCGGACTCGAAGTCTCCTGCCCACCAACCCAAAGAAAACAGCTGTAAAGAGCACTTTGGGGACAGTGGGAATTTGGTATATGAAGTGTTTATTACAAAATAATGAACCAATTTTAGATTTCTTGGGTGTAATAGTGGTACTGTGATTATGTAGGATAATGTGTCTTGTTCTTAGGTGATATATACTTGAAATATTTGGAGATGAGGTGCTCATGATGTCTGTGATTTTCTAATAGATGAGCCAAAAAAAAAAAAAAACCAATATAAATAGATGAAAGCCAGCAAAATGTTAATAATTGGTGGATTTTGGTGAAGCATATATAAGTATACAGGGCACTGTTCTTCCAGCTTTTCTATAAGTTTGAAATATTTCACAGTAAAAGTTGGGAGAAGTTAGATGTCTGTATATAAAGTCAACAGAGTTATTTGATATCAATTTTGTATAGACTTCTAACATCAGTAGTCCTGCCTTTTGGTAGCACTTTGAAAAGTGTTGCCAACATAATGGGATGATATCATTTCTACCATTATGCTACATTAGAGATACTATTATAATTCACTTCTGGTTACTTCTTTATTATAATGATTGAACTGCTATCAAAAGTATTTATGATTTGGGTCTGTCTATTTGTATTCATTCTCCTTCCCACCTTTCTACCTCCGGAACCACAGAATGCTATTAACTGCTTCCTAGTACTGTTTACTTGTCTTTTCTTATGTAAATTATGTTTACCTTTAAGATGTTTATTTAACTTTTCTTATATAACTACAGTTTTGGGTGATGAAATTAAATGAAGAATATATGATATGGTTCCTATACTCAAGGAGTTCGTACTTTAGTAATAATAATATTTGGGCATTTAGGCCAACTAAAACACAAGTATTAGGTGTTATAACAATAATCACAATAATTCTCATTTTATAGACAAGAAAACTAAGATGCAGAAAGTTTAAGTAAGTTGCCCCAAATGAAACAGACAGGAGTGGGCAGAACTCAGATTTGAACTCAGGTCAACTGAGTCCTTAATCCATGCCATGAAATGCTGAAGAAACAGTTTATTTTGCTTGGAGCGTGGAAGCATTCGGGAAAGTTTCAGATCTATGACGTTTGACTGGGTCTTGAGACGATGCATAGGATTCTGCCAAAGGTGAGGAAGAGTATC
Organism: Ceratotherium simum simum; assembly: GCF_057802395.1. Lineage (NCBI taxonomy): Eukaryota > Metazoa > Chordata > Mammalia > Perissodactyla > Rhinocerotidae > Ceratotherium > Ceratotherium simum. The sequence goes on from NC_141931.1 coordinate 22,388,252, forward strand.
AGAGGCAGGTGAATAGCAAGTATTGGTCAAAGAGGTGTGGAAATACATTGTGTGTTGAGAATGACAAATAGTTCAGAGCAGCCAGATCATAAAAGTAGCAGGAAGTGAAACTGGATGGTGAGTTGGGGCCGTATTGTGAAGGGCCGTCCACGTAGAAGTTTGAACTTTATTTGTAGATGCTAGGTAGCCATTGAGGGATTTTAAACTGGGATGCATTTAAAAAGCTGTAGCAGTGTGGGGGTTGGATAGAAGACAGTCAGGGCTACTCGCAAGAAGTTACTGCCTTCATCTAGGAGTTAGGATCGTCAGAACTAGGGCAGAGGGCGTGTTGGAAGCAAGAGACACGGAGGGGACCAGCAGAGTATACTTTGGGTGTGAGAAGGAAGACTGAAAGCAGCTTAAGGTTCTAGTTTGATTGGCTTAGTGAGTAGTGATGCTGTGAATTCATCTTAGGGAAGAGAAGGGTAATAGCAGTGTGTTTAGGGAAATAGTTTTGGATATGTTGAGTTTGAAATATCTGCTGAACTTCTAGGTCAAGATTCTAACATTCTTGCTGTTATATTTTAGTTTGTCTTCGTATTATTGAGTCCATGGCAAGATATGATGTTCCTTAGCCCGTTTTTCTAGAACACTTAAGTTCACATTTGTGACATGTGTTTTCAATTACTTCTTCAGAATAAATTCTGAAATAGTTAGCTGAAGCATATTTGGCGATAAAGTATATTTTATCCCTGAATTAAAGATTCATGAGTGGGGGAAAGAAAGACATTCACATGCATTCAAGTCTGGTGTAGTTGAACTGGAAGCATTATGGAGTTAACATTTAAACCTGATTTGAACTACTGATATATAATTTTAAAATCTTACAGCCTGGGAGTTTTTCCCAAGGTTTATCTTTTTTTTTTTTTTTTTTTTTGCTGTAGGGGAAAGAAAAGCATGCTTAATGGTTCTTAAAAGTGTGTGTGTGTTTTATCCTTGCATGTGAGAATGTGTAGCATTTAAAATAATTTATATATTTGATAAGCGTTAGAATACAAAAATGTTTCTTTAAAAAAACTTCTTAAAGTGATTCTTGATAATTCATAGTTATAAAAATGAAAGATAGCAAGAGAGCTGCTAGGTCTCAGCAGGGTTGTTCTCGGCAAAGTGTATGTTATTATATTCTTGGGTTGGCTTGAATTATTTGTTTTTTCCTGTTGGTGGAGGAAGGGATTATGCTTTGAAGAAGTCAGAGAAGGAAGTGCAGAAGAACAAAAAAGTACCAAATGGCAACTTAGATCAATCTTAATTTTTCACAGCTTGGCCTTCTCTAAAGTCACATTTAGCAGAAACATTAATTAGATTTTAGTGCCCCACTGAGTTTTAAAATTAAACATATTTCTGGAACCATCTGCAACATTTTATCACTAATAATATAATGAAGAATATGCTTAGTCTTGAAAAATGGGAATTATAACAGAATATCTTTTGCTCACGAGTGATCATCTTTCATTATGAAGAACCCATCAAAATTTTTAGAGTTAAGTAATTAAAGTTATAAGTATGCCTAAAAATAAAACTGTATAAACATATTCTTATTGGTGAGAATCTTTTGCTAAATTCAGGATTTTCTTTGGGATTTTATGCTTCTCTTAAATCTAAACATATTGATGGTGGGTATATGCTGTCTGCCTGTTTGAGACTGGATTGAAGACAATCGATAAGGAGCTCTTGCTTTCACCCAGGAACTGTGATTGTCTGAGCTAGGGCAGGGACATGATGCAAGCAAGAGATAGAAGATGTGGTGGCTAAGAGTGCAGGTCCCAAAGCCAAGCTGCCCGGCTTTGAACCCCTCTTCCAACTTGACCTTGCTCGGGAGGGGAATTTGGACAAGTCGCTTCATCCCTTTGTGCCTGATTCCTTAATTGTAAAATGAGGATGATTATATCTACCTCATAGGGTTGTCATGAGCATACATTTTGAGCATAAAATGTATCCTCAGAACTATTTTCTTTCCTATGTAGTCTTCCCTTTCCATTGCTTTCTATTCATGTACTTATTACACTTACAGAAGCCTCCAGAAAAGAAAATGTGGGGACTGAGGAGAATTAATGAAATAGCAGAATCTCTACTCACTCATAAGAAAGAATTATGTTGGATTTGTTCTCGTGAAAATGAAATAATTAGTTAGTTGCCTCCTCTGTGCCCAGCATTGCTCTAGGCGGTGGGGAAAGAGCAGATGCCTCAGCCTTCCTGGAGCTGAGAGGGTTAGGGGAGAGCGTAGGTCAGGTGTGCAGCAGCAGTGGGCTTCCAAATCCTGAACCCCGGAGGGAGACAGGCTCACTCACCTGGTCACGGGCCACAGACTTCCTGGCTGAAGAGGGTGTTTTTTTCTTGCCTGAAAGGATGGAGTCCAGCTGTGCTTTCTGAGGGTAGTCGGGCTCCCGAGAAAAGGGATAGAGGACTGTACATGCCCACTTCTTTTTTTAAATTTACTAATCAGATAAGTCACTCTACCACCTTGGGAGTGAATAAGGGGTTGGACAGCAGGCCCAGCTACTTAGGAAAAAAATATTCCTTCTGGAAACCAAAGAAGTGAGGAGGAAGCATTTTCTATACCACATTCCCCATTCCCCAGCTTTGCTCCAAATCCCAATTTAGTGTGACATCCAAGACCCTCGCCTATGTTTCAGCCTCATCTCCTGATGCTGCCTTTTTTAGCCCCCTATGGTGCTGAATTATCTCAGCACTACACCTATCCCTGCTTAGAATGTTCTTTCCCACATTGCACTTGGTAAAAATCCTAATCATCTTCCAGTTCTTCATTTAGGGCTCATCTTCTCTGACATCCCTAGGTGTATTTGACTGCTCCTTCCATCATGACCTTGCTGTTACCCTTTCTGTCCCTGTGTCGTACCATCTGTCACAGTACTGTTGATTCCCCTATCAGTTGCCCTTAGCAGACAGTCAGCTTTCTTTAGGGCAGCGACTATTATTTATTTTTATATAATTTTTCACTAGCATAGTGCTAGTTATATATTAATCACTCCACAATAAACGAATGCCCAATTCTCCTTTAAAAAACCAACTCTCACTGAAAACATTAAGATACTAGAATTCAGTAAAATGTGAAAAAGAGAATGGAATTTTGAAGTTGTGTTTTTGTTGCTTCATAAAAGATATTTCAAAATACTTAAATTTCCTTTTGGTTTAGATTTATAGACTACATAAGGCTTTCAGTGATTAGTTTAAAAGTGTTGGAAAATTTAAACAATTCCTTTCTCTTTACCTATCCCCATGGAATATCTCCTATGTATCTTAACGTTAGCTATGGACTAATGTTGATACAACTGTAATATTATCCAACTTTAAAAAAGTTAGATAGGATATTTGCTATCTAATATAGCATAACTTTTTTAATAGTCTTTTTTTAGCAGCATTTTCTTTGACATTTTTTGTAATTTGTAAGTAAAGAAGCCTCAAACAGTAATAATGAATTTCAATTTTATTTTAGCAAAAGCACCTGGAAATTGAAAGGACTACTAAATGGTTGAAAATGCTGAAAGGATGGGAAAAATACAAGAACACTGAAAAGGTAATTAAGAATAATGTTACTTCCTGATGAAACTATACAAGTTCAATGTGAATTTTTCCACTAAAAGTTTCTCTTTAATTATAATAGTATTACACTCGTATTCTTTTTTTAATTTGAGTTTAATTTAGTGGAATGCCTCAAATTAGGAGTCTTTATGTTGCAACAGAATACTCAATTCAAATTGGTTTCAATAATTAAGAGGCTCTATTGGGTAGTCCAGAGGTAGGATGGGTTTCAGGAGTGATTTTTTTCTTTTTCCTTTTTTTTTGGTGAGGAGGATTGGCCCTGAGCTAACATCCGTTGCCAATCTTCCTCTTTTTGCTTGAGGAAGATTGTCCCTGAGCTAACATCTGTACCAATCTTCCTCTATTTTTTGTGTGGGATACTGCCACAGCATGGCTTGGTGAGCGGTGTGTAGGTTCACGCCCGGAATCCGAAGCTGTGAACCCTGGGTCACCAAAGCAGAGTGCACGAACTTACCCACTACACCACTGGGCCGGCCCCTCAGGAGTGATTTGATTTAGCTGCTCAGTTACGTTGTCTGTGCCTTAGTTGCTTTCCGTCTCTCTTCTCTGCCTTTTGCAGTGTCAGCCTCACGTTGAGGTTTGCTTCCCTTTGGGATCAAAATCATTGCAGTACTTCCAGGCTTCCTATCCACATGTCGCAATGCTCAGAAAGAGAGGGCTGGCCTCTGAAGGCTTTCCCTGGAGCAGGACCAGTCTTCTTTTCCAAAAGCTTCTGGAAAACCTCCCCTTAAATCTTTTTACCCTGCATTGAGTTTGTGCTAAGTTTTAAACTAATTAAAAAAAAATACACATACCTATTAATATCACCATCAATCTCATCTTTGGTATTGGTTACTGTGAAGCTCATAGTGGTGGAAGTTTTCCAAAATTCTAATTTTTGCTTGAAAGATCAAATGTTACCAGTGTCAACAAATACTGTCAGTTATTTTCCTTAAAGTGACAGGCTAACTTCATTTTGTTTTCGAAAATGTCTGTCAAATACCTAAATCTGAACAATCCTGGTCGATTATTCAGTTGTTCTTTCAAGTAATAATGGTGTTCCACGACAAAAGCAGTTGGTTCAGATCATAATTCAAACAGTTCCATAAGTGCTTTTTCTTGAGGCCAACACTGTACTGCATATACAGCAAAACTTCTCTGTGTGCACTTCCCATCTCATCACTCAGAGTGTTAGTAAGATGTGTATTCAAGAGTTGAGATTTAATGAAATTCATCATTTCTACTGCTTCCTCAAGGGTATTCTCAAGTGAAGCCGACTCTTTCAACTGTGAGTGAGGAACACAGTGACGACTGGCGCGGTCCTCCTCCTGTCTGGTTTCTGCCGAGGTGCCAGTAGTTTGACCGCCATTGCTTTTCTGCCGTCAGTGCCAAAGTCAACAGGGTGAAAAGGCAGTAACATTTTAGTGTTGTTATGAAAATAATTTTGACCTCATGGACCATGCTTTGAGAACTGCTGACGTCTAGGCAGTTCCTCATCTGTAAAATGGACATGATAATACCCATTTCAAAGGGATGAAGATTTAATGATTTAGTGCATGTAAAGCACTTAGCATTGCACCTTGCGTATAGTAAGCATTCAGTAAATGTTAACTACCGCTGTTAGTTTTTTGAAGGAAGGTTGGACAATAAACAAAGTTTAAAGGAAAAAAAGAAACGTTCCATAGTCCTACAGCAAAGCACAACTGAATTAACTGTAGGATTTTTGTTTATTTCCTCACACTTTTTTTCTATGTAATTTGTTTTCCTTTTTGCATAGATGTAAATTGTTGTATGTCAACGTTTGCCAACAGGAATTCCAGGGAGCATCAGTTCCTTGGGTTCTAATGGGTATTACATGGAAGCAGTATTGCCTAGTGGTTAAGTAACAGGTGCTGGAGGCAGACTATCCTGGGTTCAAACTCCAGCTCTGCTATTTTACTAGCTGTGTGACCCAGGGGAAGGTATTTAACCTTTTTCTGCCTTAGTTTGGCTGTAAAATGGGGATAATAATAATAATACCTGCCTCAGAGAGTTGTTTTGAGGATTAAATAAGTTAATTCAGGTAAAGCACGTAGAATAGTGCCTGACACTTAGTAGGCAGTCAGTAAGTGTGGCTTATTATTACATGAGAAAAGGGCTCTCTGGTTGAATAGAGTTGGGAAAATTAGAGCTAAACAAAGTGAAGCTAGTTTTATTTACTACAAGACTCCTCAGAGTCTTTAATATTATAATATGTGGTGGAAATTTTTAAGAGGGATCTAAAATTGCATGGCACTTACTCAATCATGGAAATCTTTTTGTCATGGGAAATCTCCCAGGACTAGCATCGCTTTTCTTTTTGAGCATCCTAAATATCCTTATTTAAAGCCTTATTTTATTTTATATTATTTATTTATTTATTTTATTTATTTATGAGATAAAGTCTTTATCTCATTTTTGTGTTGCTGATTTTTATTTGTGTGTTTTAGCATTAGGTTGGAACTCAAGATGTTTTTAAGAGGAATCGGTTCAAAGTAGAATGTTAGTTACAATACCTGTGCTCTTGTTTAATATTTTGCTGTCTCTCAGACTGACCTAAGTTCACAACTACTTTACCTTATGTCTTTGTGGAAAGATTGCTCAAGTGGTAATTATAGGATAAATGTCGATGCATTGCACCTATGCTTTATTCTCACATTAAGTCTAATAAAATATTTGTAGAATTCTATGGCTTTATGTTCTTCTCTAGTATACATATATCTATGAAAGTGTGTAAGCCTCTATAAAAATGGGCAATTCTGCTAAGCTATTATTCTGACAGCAACTCTGGCTAATGTAGTTCTCATTAAGAGAGATTTTAACGAAACTACTTCTTTGATGTATAATTTTAAAGCACTTTCCCTCAACTATAATGCTAGAATTATTTGATGATATATATGGTCCAATTCAGTGTGAAACAGAATGCACCTTCTAAAAGAATTGCTGCTTTCAATTCATACCTAGTTTTAAATTGCATTGAAGTGAAAAAGTAGCATGTATTTTTTCTTGTCTTCCAAGAGGAAGTGTAAGTTTTCCCTCCCTATATTCCTTATATAGTAGTAATACAAAGAAATTTCTAAAAATGTCTTGAAATAAAAATATAGCTCTGATAGAGAATATTTGGATTTTTAGGATACAAGCTTTAATGAAAAAAAGTTTGCGTTAAGGTTGTTTGTTGTTGTCTGTGTGTTCTCACAGTTCTCACTGTCCCTCACAGTTCTCACTGTCCCCTATGTACAGTAGTATTGTCGTTTTAAAATATAGTCTATTAAGTGAAGCAATGAAGTTATCTCTGCTAAGTGGAGACTAGTATGATTTAACTAGTCACAATGTGATTGTGTCTAAGCTACATCACAGCAGAGTGCTTACTATAGATACACATATTTTTTTGTCAGTCAAATAACTGAATGGACCTTTGTTAGTCAAATGACTAATGGACTCATATTAGCCAACATTTTATTTTACTGATGGGAAAATGGAGGCACAACGTTTAGCAATAAATTTCTCAAGGCTATATGGCTTGTTAGTGACAAGCAAGAGATCCCGCATCCCAACTCCAGGGCTCATTTATTGTACCATCTTTTAGGCTGGATTTCCCTTTTGGTGTTCATCAATAAAAGGTCAGAAGGAAATAGAATGCAGTTAGAATGCAGAGAGGAAGTAGGGCCTTATGGATGGCTTAAAACTTTTTCAGATGCAGACTCAGGAGACTCGTGCCTATTTGGAGTCAGAGATGAAGGAGCCAGTGGAGCAGGGGTGATTAAAGGAAAGGCAGAGGCAATCAAGAGCATAAGCAGCTCCGAGAGTGAACTTTTGTTTCGTGGTGTACACTTGCAGTTTTGAAAGTTCCACAGAATTGAGCCAAACTTGCTGGGCTGAAAAGTTTACTAACTGGCAGCCGTGATGACGTAGACTGGAACATTTATCACTATTTTGAAATCACTAAGGTTAGAAAGAAGTATAGAAAATGTTAGGTCAGTTGATGGAATTGTTTTTTACTTGATGGATTTTTAAATGTATCTGTGTGCCAGAAATAGACTGCTTGATTCTACTGGCAAGTGAACAAAGATACTGGAAGCAAAAGGTAGATTTCAGGCAACCTTGTTTATTTTTTCTTCAGGATTTTATATATCATATCCATAAAATAAATTTCTAACAGAATTTTAAAGATAACTAATGTTCAAATGGGAATATTAAAATATTGTTAAAATCCAGCTATAGACATTCTGTATCATGGTTGTTAAGATTATTGTCTCTGAAGTCAGATGACTGAATTTCGATTTTTCTTCCACAGTTTATTAGTTGTATTACTTTGAGCTAAGTTAGTTTACCTTTCTACATCTTAATTTTCTCATCTGTAAAATGGGGATGATAAGAATAGTACCTACCTCTTTAGGAATGTAATAATATTACAAGGAATAAATTGATCTAGAAACACGTATACCGGCTCCTAATAAATAATCAGAAAAGGTTAGTGTAACTGCTGTTATTAACATTGTTGTTACTATTTGATTCATCTTTATCCTCACCTTCATCTCCATCCTCGTTTCCCCTTCCTGGCAAATTCCTATGTATCCTTTGGTATTGAGTTTACTGTCATCTTCTCTAAAGGAATTCTGTCCAAACTCTCTCATGTAGAATTCATTATTCTCTTCCTCCATTATAGCATCTTTAGCACAGTCTCAGGATGAGAGCTGCTCTGTTGGACCAATAAGAAGTGACCACCACAGCAGATTCACTGCCCTCACCCCCAACACCTTTATCCCTAAACTTTTTCTGGTTTCCTCTTAGAATCTCATGTGTCCTACTACATAAAGGCCAACCACCCTCTGATACCACTCCTGCAGATCTAGACAGTGGAGTGCCTACCATTCTCCTTTCACCCCCTGGCCCATCTCTGGGGGGTCTATCTCTATCACAACTTCTCATCAGGGTGTGATGCTTAGCTCTGATAGCAATTAGTATATGTGACTTTATTATAAAGGGTTATCTGTTTCTGTTATAATTATCTGCTTGCATGTTTATCTTGCCCACTACACCATGAGCTCCAGGGAACTTTTTCATGTTCGTAGCCATTGTACTTAGTAAGTGGGCCACAAAGCAGGCAGTTATTACAAAGTTTCTTTTCTGAATGAATGAACGATGTTCATTTATGACCTGGATTGAAGAGCTATCACCTTCTGCTGATAAATTCTAGTTTAATAAAGCTGTGATCTCTTAGGGGCAGTGTGATTTGGTAGAAATACTCTGAAGTAGAGGTAAGAAGATGGAATTCTTTGACCTAGGCAAGCCACTTCTCTGTGCCTTGGTTTCCTTCCATTTAAAGTGGAATAGCACTTGTTCTGCCTATGTTACAGATGGTTGTAGAAAAGATGGGGTACTACTTTGTCAATTGAGAGATTCTCAACAAACGTAAACTGGACTACTAGTCTGGAGAAGAAGCAAATTTTGTTATAATTGTTATGCTTTGGTATAATTCATACTTTGCTTTACAAAATTTCCACGATAGTTGAAAATTTGCGAGGCAAGTTATGGTACCATAATGTCAGTCTGTCACATAACAGTATAAGTGTTTGAAAAACAATAAGCATGATTTAAAATTCGAATTTTATGGTCTCATAACTTAGTTCTTTTTCTACTATGTATAACTTTGTGTACATGCTTCATTTTGTTACTTCCTACAGCTTGAATTCCAGATACATCCCTTTTTATATTCCTTTTAAGTTTTAAGTATAATTTTATTATCATTATTTTAGTGCTTTCTGCTCTTGGATTTCCTTAATATTTTCTGCTCCATGTATTTCAGTAAGTCCAATTGAGCAGAACAATGGACCAAAGTTGGTCTTTGTTTTTTATAAAATGTAAAATCAGTATCTTTTACTAACTGGTCACATCTTGTGTGTGTCTTTGGGCAAGTTATTTTACCTCTATGTGATTTACTTTCAACAGCTGTAAAATTGAAGTAGCAATGTCCCATAGAGTTAGTTGTTAATTTTATTAAATAAGATAAATATCTGTAAATAGCTTAAAGTAGCTTCCTGCACATAGTGAATGCTCAGTAAAAGTTGGTTGTAATTGTTGCTGTTGATGATAGTGACAGTGTATAGTGTTGCTTTGTCACCCTTTTCCATATGTGCCTCACTTTTCATTGTAGCCCTGGAGTAGCACTGGGACCATTGACTTCTTAGTTCTACCTGAAATTTCTCTATTATTTCTTCTTAATTTAATCATAATAATTCGACTGAGTTTTTAATTTTATATTTAACTTTAGGGTGAATAATGGGCAGTAATTAATATATAATTGTTGAATACAGAATTGAATGAAAGAAATAAAATAATGTCTAAAGCCTTTTCAAGTAATATACTTTAAGAAATGCATGTCAGAGCTCTTATTTTACTCATTGAAAAACACTAGTCTAATGGAGATTGAAATCCATCGAAGTTCATCTGTTTACTTGCCATCATATTCTACTTGACTATTGAAATTTCACTTTTCACATTTGCAATAATTTCCACACTTTCTGATGTTCATATCAGATGCTTACAGTAAAGCATATTCATTCTAGAAATTTAGGAGATAATTTGAAGTTGCTTTTAGTGGATGATATTCCTCCAAAAAGTGCTGTTTATTATAATTTTGAAATGAATATAGATGACAAACTTTCTTTAGGAAAATAAATCTTAAATTCACTTTTTTTTTTCTTTTTACCATACTCAGTTTGCAATTAATGGTGGTAAATGTTTAGTACATGGGAAATGTTGAAAGTAGCAGGGTCTAATTTACACAAAACCTTTCTGTATATATTCTTCCAGTTACAGCTACGGCATGAGTTAAAACTGTGATGATTCTAGTCACTGTCTGCTAAAATGTCAGACTTGAGGCATATTATGTTTATACCTAAAGAACAGAACTGAAATTTTGTAATTATCTAATTGAATCAACTTCACAATATTCACTGTTTCACAATAAAAGTTGTTCTACAGTGTCACTCATTTTAAACCACATAATCAGAGTTTCTTAAAGCTACATCATGACTTAGTTACTAAAACTTTAGTTTTAAAAAATCTAAGTAGAGCCAGCCCTGATGACCTAGTGGTTAAAGTTCGGTGCTCACCGCTTCGGCGGCCCAGGTTTGCTTCCTGGGGACAGACCCATACCACCTGTCTGTGGCGGTGGCTGCCGTGCTGTGGCAGCGGCTCACACAGAAGAACTAGACCGACTTACAACTAGCACATACAACTATGTACTGGGGCTCCGGGGAGCAAAAAATAGTATAATAGTAAAAGTTGAGTAGTTCGTACGTAGCTCGTCAGCATTTCACTTGTTAGAACTTGCATCTTATTTTCTTAGCCATACTATTTAAAATATATTATTCTGATTATAAAAGTAATTATGTACCTAGTCTTACCTCCTTAAGGTTTCTGCCATAATTTGTTTAATCATTTCCTTCTTTGGACATCTACTTTTATTTTTTATTTATTTTTATTTATTTATTTATTTATTTTTTAATTTTTTGTTTATTGCAGTAACATTGGTTTATAACATTGTAAAAATTTCAGGTGTACATCATTGTACTTCTATTTCTGCATGGACTACGTCATGTTCACCACCAAAATACTAATTACAACCCATCACCACACACATGTACCGAATTATCCCTTTCACCCTCCTCCCTCCCCCCTTCCCCTCTGGTAACCACCAATCCAATCTCTGTCCCTATGTGTTTGTTTATTGTTGTTATTATCTACTACTTAATGAAGGAAATCATACGGTATTTGACCTTCTCCCTCTGACTTATTTCACTTTGCATTATACCCTCAATGTCCATCCATGTTGTCACAAATGGCTGGATTTAAATCGTTTCTTATGGCTGAGTAGTATTCCATTGTGTATATATACCACAGCTTCTTTATCCATTCGTAAGCTTGATGGGCACTTAGGTTGCTTCCAAGTCTTGGCTATTGTGAATAACGCTGCAATGAACACAGGGGTGCATGTACCTTTGCAAATTGGTGTTTTCAAGTTCTTTGGATAAATACCCAACAGTGGAATAGCTGGATCATATGGTAGTTCTATCCTTGATTTTTTGAGGAATCTCCATACTGTTTTCCATAGCGGCTGCACCAGTTTGCACTCCCACCAGCAGTGTATGAGAGTTCCCTTCTCTCCACATCCTCTCCAACACATGTTGTTTCCTGTCTTGTTAATTATAGCCATTCTGACGGGCGTGAGGTGATATCTCATTGTAGTTTTGATTTGCATTTCCCTGATAGTTAGTGATTTTGAACATCTTTTCATGTGTCTGTTGGCCATCTGTATATCTTCTTTGGAGAAATGTCTGTTCAGGTCTTTTGCCCATTTTTAATTGGGTTGGTAGTTTTTGTTGTTGAGATGCATGAGTTCTTTATATATTTTGGAGATTAAGCCCTTATCAGATGTATGGTTTGCAAATATCTTCTCCCAATTGTTAGGTTGTCTTTTCGTTTTGTTGATGGTTTCCTTTGCTGTGCAGAAGCTTTTTAGTTTGATGTAGTCCCATTTGTTTATTTTTTCTATTGTTTCTCTTGCCCGGTCAGATGTGGTGTTTGAAAAGATGTTGCTAAGACCGATGTCGAAGAGCGTACTGCCTATGTTTTCTTCTAGAACTTTCATAGTTTCAGGTCTTACATTCAAGTCTTTAATCCATTTGGAGTTAATTTTTGTGTATGGTGTAAGGTAAGGATCTACTTTCATTTTTTTGCATATGGCTATCCAGTTTTCCCAACACCATTTGTTGAAGAGACTTTCTTTTCCCCATTGTATGTTCTTGGCTCCTTTGTCAAAGATTAGCTGTCCATAGATGTGTGGGTTTATTTCTGGGCTTTCGATTCTATTCCATTGATCTGTGTGTCTGTTTTTGTGCCAGTACCATGCTGTTTTGGTTACTATAGCTTTGTAGTATATTTTGAAATCAGGGAGTGTGATACCTCCAGCTTTGTTCTTTCTTCTCAGGATTCCTTTAGCTATTCGGGGTCTTTTGTTGTTCCATATAAATTTTAGGATTCTTTGTTATTTCTGTGAAAAATGTTGTTGGAACTTTGATAGGGATTGCATTGAATCTATAGATGGCTTTAGGAAGTATGGACATCTTAACTATGTTAATTCTTCCAATCCAAGAGCACGGAATATCTTTCCATTTCTTTGTGTCTTCTTCAATTTCTTTCAGAAGTGTTTTATAGTTTTCAGTGTACAGATCTTTCACCTCTTTGGTTAAGTTTATTCCTAGGTATTTTATTCTTTTTGTTGCAATTGTAAATGGGATTGTATTCTTAATTTCTCTTTCTGCTACTTCGTTGTTAGTGTACAGAAATGCAACTGATTTTTGTATGTTGATTTTGTATCCTGCAACTTTACCATATTCGTTTATTACTTCTAAAAGTTTTCTGGTGGATTCTTTAGGGTTTTCTATATATAAAATCATGTCATCTGCAAATAGTGACAGTTTCACTTCTTCCTTTCCAATTTGGATCCCTTTTCTTTCTTTCTCTTGCCTGATTGCTCTGGCTAGGACTTCCAATACTATGTTAAATAGGAGTGGTGACAGTGGGCATCCTTGTCTGGTTCCTGTTCTTAGAGGGATAGCTTTCAGTTTTTCACCATTGAGGATGATATTAGCTGTGGGTTTCTCATATATGGTCTTTATTATGTTGAGGTACTTTCCTTCTATACCCATTTTATTCAGAGTTTTTATCATAAATGGATGCTGGATCTTGTCAAATGCTTTCTCTGCATCTATTGAGATGATCATGTGATTTTTGTTCTTCATTTTATTAATGTGGTGTATTATGTTGATTGATTTGCGAATGTTAAACCATCCCTGCATCCCTGGAATAAATCCCACTTGATCATGGTGTATAATCTTTTAACGTATTGTTGTATGCGTTTTGCTAGTCTTTTGTTGAGGTTTTTCGCATCGATGTTGATCAGTGATATGGGCTTGTTATTTTCTTTTTTTGTGTTGTCCTTGTCTGGTTTTGGTATCAGGGTAATGTCAGCTTCGTAGAATGAGTTAGGAGCTTCCCCCTCCTCAATTTTTGGAAGAGTTTGAGAAGGATAGGTATTAAGTCTTCTTTGAATGTTTGGTAGAATTCACCAGGGAAGCCGTCTGGTCCTGGACTTTTATTTTTGGGGAGGTTTGTGATTACTGTTTCGATCTCCTTACTGGTGATTGGTCTATTCAAATTCTCTACTTCTTCTTGATCCAGTTTTGGAAGGTTGTATGATTCTAAGAATTTATCCATTTCTTCCAGATTGTCGCATTGGTTGGCATATAGCTTTTCATAGTATTCTCTTATAATCTTTTGTATTTCTGAGGTGTCTGTTGTAACCTCTCCTCTTTCATTTCTGATTTTACTTATTTGTGCCTTCTCTCTTTTTTCTTGGTGAGTCTAGCTAAAGGTTTGTCTGTTTTGTTGATCTTTTCAAAGAACCAGCTCTTGGTTTTATTAATTTTTTCTATTGTTTTTTTGGTCTCTATTTCATTTATTTCTGCTCTGATTTTTATTATTTCCCTTCTTCTACTGATTTTGGGCTTTGTTTGTTCCTCTTTTTCCAGTTCCTTTAGGTGCATTGTTAGATTGTTTATTTGAGATTTTTCTTGTTTGTTGAGATAGGCCTGTATTGCTATAAACTTCCCTCTTAGAACCGCTTTTGCTGTATCCCATAAATTCTGGCATGTCGTATTTTCATTTTCATTTGTCTCCAGGTATTTTTTGATTTCTTCTTTGATTTCTTTGTTAACCCAGTCGTTGTTCAGTAGCATTTTGTTTAATCTCCACGTATTTGTGGCTTTTCTGATTTTCTTCCTATAGCTGATTTCTAGTTTCATACCGTTGTGGTCAGAAAAGATGCTTGGTATTATTTCAATCTTCTTAAATTTATGGAGACTTGTTTTGTGGCCTAATATGTGATCAGTCCTGGAGAATGTTCCATGTGCATTTGAAAAGAACGTGTATTCTTCGGTTTTTGGATGGAATGCTCTGTATATATCTACTAGGTCCATCTGTTCTAGTGTGTCGTTTAAGGCCAATGTTTCCTTATTGGTCTTCTGTTTGGATGATCTATCCGTTGGTGTAGGTGGAGTGTTAAAGTCCCCTACTATTATTGTGTTACTGTCTATTTCTGTTTTTATGTCTGTTAATAATTGCTTTATATATTTAGGTGCACCTACATTGGGTGTGTAGATATTTACAAGTGTTATATCCTCTTGTTGGATTGTTCCCTTGATCATTATGTAATGCCCTTCTTTGTCTCTTTTTACAGTTTTTGTTTTAAAGTCTATTTTGTCTGATATGGACATCTACTTTTAAGTTTCAAAGTTTTATTACGCACAACTTTGTAACCAGTATAATAGGTTTGTCTGTTATTTTGAATAATTAGCATTGAGGAAAACAATATAATTACAAGAAGAAGAAGCATATTGAGTCTTAAGATTCTTAAAGCGATAGCAGTGTACTTTCAAGGACCCAAAGAATTGATAATACTGATGATTTATGCCTCATTTCATTCAAAAGTGATGGCGCTCCTTCTTGATGGAGATTTATCACTATTTTTATCTGATCAGATAGGATCAGTGTAAGAAAAGAATAAAAGTTTTCCTGAAGAAACTATCAGGAATTGGAAAGAGGGAGAGTGAGTGAGTGTGTGGGTGTGTGTGTGTGAGAGAGAGAGAGAACTAAAGATTGTGGGTGGCGTTAACTGAGTTATGAGATAGAAGAGAAGGAGCTTGATATGTTCTAGAGAACCCCAGAGAGAAGGTGTTGGGAAAGAGGTTAAGGGTTACAGCATTCCCTACACTCCATGAAGACACTTTTGGCACAAGGCAAGCTTTTTGCTATTTGGAGCCTTTTAGTTGTATGGAGAAATAGGAAGAAAGTGTGTAAAGAGTTAATTGTATCAACAGGGAAAGTGTAAATCAGATGTTCACGACTTGAAAAAGAGCAGTGATTATGCTTTCATGTTACTTAAGGAGCACCTTTGTAATGGAATGAAAATACGAATGTACTAGGAATTCTCAACATTTTCTTATTTATTTATTCCACCTTTCTGGGTATATATCTTCCTGTTAGGATCTGAGAAGTATGAGATGATAGGATCCAAATGTGCCATGTTAAAATGTATCAGTTATCATGGATGCTTTGAAAATAAAAGACTAAGAAATATTAATTAGTTTGATTTAAGGGACTAGTCTAAGCTTTTGTCAGTTTATAACCTTCAATTTATGTTTTTTTTGATAAGTTTCACAGGAGAATTTACAAAGGAATCCCTCTCCAGCTCAGAGGGGAAGTCTGGGCTCTACTTCTGGAGATCCCTAAAATGAAAGAAGAAACCAGAGACCTTTACAGTGTGAGTGTCTAAAGCCAACCTGTTATTTTGAAATTGGAAAGTAAAATCCATGTCTTTTAGCTTTCAAGATGATGTAAGATATGCATATCATTTGAAGTTATATTAAAATTATATGACATTGGGTTTTATAGGCCTGTTATGTTTTTCTTTTTCTTTTTTGTTTGCTGGGAAAAATTTGCTCTGAGCTAATGTCTGTTGCCAATCTTCCTCTCTTTTTTTTTTCCCTCCCCAAAGCCCCAGTACATAGTTGTATATTTTAGTTGTGAGTCTTTCTAGTTCTTCTCTGTGAGCCATTGCCACAGCATGGCAACTGACAGACAAGTGGTGTGGTTCCACGCCCAGGAACCAAACCCAGGCCACCGAAGCAGAGCATGCTGACCTTTAACTACTAGGCCATCAGGGCTGGCTCCTGTTATTTTTTTCTTGATTGTTTTGTTTATGGCAACCTACTTCCTAAATTTTAAACAAATACCTAAGTAAAAATGTTATTTTCTTTATCAATCAGTCAGTATCAGTTGCTTTTTAAATACTTGAAATGATCAATCAATGTTGGGACATATTTGTAAGGAAAATTGACTAACAGCTGATTGTAGCAGCTCGTTTGCAATGTAGTATTAATAAAGAGATTTACAGTGTCACTTTTAGAATTTATGGGAAAATAACAGCAGAATTCAGTTTATCTAGCAGCTGCCTCTATATGATTGACTGTTCCTTCTAAGTGTGAAAAAGAATTTTCCTCCAAGATTATTAGGGTATCTCTAGGTTTTATTATTTATTAAAACAAAGTTAAACTTTTGACTCAGTGATCAGTAATGCTTTGCTAAAATTAGCTAATGTGTTAAATTTACCTCCTTGTCATCTCAACTATACCCTTTCTAAACCTAAATTTTATATTAACTTTTGAAAGAAATAAGAAACTTAGTATCTAAAAATCATTTTGAAATATGTTCCCCAGAAAATGTATATAAATAGAATAAAGTAGAATAAAATGGATAAAAGAAAAATTATTTATAATTTAAACCCAATACCAATTATAAAAGGGGCTTTGGAATATTCTTATATATATACATATAAGTTTATAAAATATAAAATTTCATCAAGATGAAAGGTAATAAATACTGGTTAATTCAAAGAGTTACTTATTTTGTATGACTAAAAGATTTTTAAGGGACCAGCCAGGTGGCGCAGGGGTTAAGTGTGTGTGCTCTGCTTTGGCGGCCCAGGGTTCGCAGGTTCAGATCCCAGGCACGCATTGACACACCGCTTGTCAAGCCATGCTGTGGCGGCGTCCCATATAAAGTAGAGGAAGATGAGCACAGATGTTAGCTCAGGGCCAGTCTTCCTCAGCACAAAAAAAGAGGAGGATTGGCATCGGATATTAGCTCAGGGCTGATCTTCCTCACACACGAAAAAAGATTTTTAAAATTAGCTGTTTGGACCCTACACATACTATGAGTTTATGTCTCAGGATTTTACAGTTTTAAATTATTTTAGATTGTTGATTAGATATTTGCTTTTAGTGTCATAGTTTTAGAGCCAGTGTTGAAAATGCTGTCTGAGAGAACATGTATAAGATCTAACCCCAGCACCTAGTATGGTGCGCCTGGCATATGGTGGGTGCTCAATAACTATTCCTTTAATTAATGAAAAAAGAAAATTACTTTTCTTCAGCATGCTGTATTTGTTTCCTCAGGCCGCCATAACAAAGTACCACACACTGAGTGGCTCAAAACAAGAGAAATTTATTCTCTCACAGTTCTGGAGGTTAGCAGTCTGAAATCAAGGCGTCAGCAGGACCATGCTCTCTCTCAAGGCTCCAGGGAAGAATCCTTCCTTGCCTCTTCCGAGCTTCTAGTGGTTGCCAGCAGTCCCTGGCCTTCCTTGGCTTGAAGCTGCATCACTCCAGTCTCTCCCTCCTTCACATGGCCTGCTTCCCTGTGTGTGTCTGTGTCTCACCTTGTAGGGACACCAGTCATTGGACTTAGGGTCCACCCTAGTCCCATATGATCGCATCTTAACTTCATTACATCTACAAAGACCCTATTTCCAGATCAGGTCAGCATTCATAGGTTCTGGGTAGACATGAATTTTGAGGGGACGCTATTCAACCCAGTACACGTGCTAATAGTGGAACTGTGGTTTCAGTTAGATTTTAGACTTTTTCTACATGGAATAAAATTATCCAGGTACTGGTTAATATGAGAGAACCATTTAGTAAAAACCAATCATACAATAACAACAACAAAAGAAATGACTTGCCCATCAATACTTTCAAGCTTCTAATTTTCAACGCTATCATAAACATTATTTTTACTGTGAGTTTCCCAAGCATCATTAAACTGTCTTCCTTTCACAGTCACTCTTTCCTACTCTCCCTCTCCAAAGATGGTATAAATTGTTCTCTTCAAGTTGGAAATTCCGTAGGAATAAAACTACCTTTTCTTAATCTACTAAGATTTTTCTAAGATGAGTGAAAGTGTCCTGGCTCCTGACCTGCTGCTCTTATCTGCTACTGTCTCCTGTTCTTTTAATTGTATCTCATTGTTATTTGACTCTCTTGCATCTAGTGATATATTAAATATAAAAATATTTAAAGAACAAATACATACAGATTATTATTTTTAAAGCTAAATTTTGGTAATGTCTTCTGGACTAACTTTTATCAGAGATAGCATCTAATAGTATTTTAGTGGTCATCTGATTCTAATACAATAGTATAGATGTTTTCCTTGGTCTCCAGCACTCTGAAGTGTACTGTGGTTATTCTTCATGTTTTGAAAAGCTACAGAAGCTGTCCTTCTCTGAGCTCCCACCTCAAAACACAAATAGACACATACTCACAAAACACTTAACATACACACACATGTTTCAGATAGCCTACTTCTTTCACTTTTAGCTTAAGTCAGGAATTAACAGTTAGGTTTTTATATATATTTTTTGGATTGATACATATTACCAGTACTTGGTAAACGAGTCAATATGACATATGTATATAGATGCTTAATTATGCTTAGGCATGTAATCTCCTATCTGGTTAAACTTGGGAGATTAAACATACTCTTAGCTCCCTTCCCCTTGAAATGCCACTAAATTGACAACAGAGTTTTTTTAAAAGGCAAACCCACAAGGCATAAGAAAATGGGAGAAGAGATAACAGCTGCCAATTTTTGGAAACCAGAATTCAGACAAACATTTAGTAAACTTAGTGAACCTGAGAAAACAATCCAAGCTGGCAGTGGGAAACTAGAGAAGCAACCTGATTTATCTTTCAAAATCTCCAGAAGTCTTGGTCATTGCCAACGCCAGGTACTTCTGGAAGTGGAGGTGAAGCTAAAAGCAGTAGAAGTGGTTCAGAGTCTGTTGCAGAAGCAGTTAGAGCCCCTAAGTCCCACTGCAACCCTGGCACAAGACTGGAGATTTACTGTTTGGAGAGGATGAAATGGGGGGCCTCTGAACTGGGGAGAACACAGACATTGCCACAGGCAGGGCTGCTCTAGTGACAGTGTGGAGGAACTGGATATCCTGAATTTGGGGCACTCCAGCCTTTTCCTCCACTCAGCTCCCAGAGCATTGGCAGCCGGGTGCTTGTCTTCCTGACAGATCAGGAGAGCCTGCTTAGGGAATCTGACCAGCCTAAGAAAATAAACCCAGTGATTCTGACTTCAGGGGAACCCCAGTGAAGCTGCGCAGCGGGTCCCTCTGCAGTGAAGATGCAGTTGTGAAGCCCCACGACTGCACACAGCTTTCCATCAGCTTGCTAGCGTTCTGCTTTAAATATAAGCAGACCATGAAGTATCGCTATTCATTTGAGGAAAGGAGCTAACGTGAAAAATACACAAGAACAAATAGGAAAAGCAGCTTGTAAGAGACAGGCTATAGAGGAAGAAAAAAACTTAAAAAAACTCTAACATCTTCAGAGGGATCAAAATACTGCATCCATAAAACAAGTATAGAATGCTCTGAAAAGGAATGTTTGATAACAACAAAGAGCTTATAAATATAAAAAATGGTACTAGAAATGAAAGATTCTAGAGGAGGGTTTGAAAATAACAACTGAAGGAATTTCCTAGAAAGTAGATGATAAAGTCAAAGAGATGGAAAATAACAGAGAAAAAGGAAGAAAATTAAATGACAGCCCAGGAGATCCCACGCTGTAATAATAAGAGTTCCTGAAAGAAAAAACAAGAACATGGGAGGGGCGGATGAGGAAATCAACAAAGGAATTACTGAAGAAAATTTCTCAGAACTAAGAGCTATGAATATGAGTATTTAAGATTGAGAAGATTCATTAAGTGCCCAATCTTGTGGATAAAAATAGATCCAACCAAGCACAGAAATGTGAAGTTTCAGAACGTGAAGAGAGAAACTCCTATAAGCTTCTAGAGTGAAAAAGCAGATTTCATGTAAAGAAACCAGAATTAGAATGGCAACACTGGAAGCTAGAAGACATTGAAGGCAGTGCCTTTTGAGCAAAAATATTTTCCAACTTAGAATTCTAAAATAACCAAAAAGTTAAATAAGAAGGTAGAATTGTCAGATGTTCAAAACGTCAAAAAATTTATCTTCCATACACCCTTTCAAAGGAGCTGCTGGAGGATGTGCTCCTCCAGCACAAGGGGGTACATCAAGAAAGAGGAGTTGAGATCCAGGGAATAGGGGACCCAAGCAAAGGAGGGCCTAGCAGATGGTGAAGGGACACGCCAAGACACCAGCTGTGCAGCCGGCCCAGAGGTCAACCAGCCAGACTGGAGCCGATCAGAAATCTCTGGGAGAGACGTCTGCAAGAAGTTGAAATTGGGAGAATACCTACTCTATTTCAGCATCACCAGAGGAGATGTATGCAACTTAAAGCGAGTTTGGGATTGAATTAGCGATAAGTATGTAGAAAATGAAGCAAATCAAGAAACAAGGCAATGATTAGCTCCAAGGAAAACAAAAATATTGTGCTAGAAAGAAAAGAAAACTCGTAGTGGACTGCATGGCTCGGCTGTGAAGAGCTTTTACATGGTGTTAGCAATCCAAACTCCGAAAAGTGCTCTATCCCAAATTAAAATCCAACTGTATTGACGGGATAGGAGGGAGAAGAAGTGGTGGGAAGAGGGAGAGGATGGATGTGAGAGACAGGGGCATGGGTGAGAAAGAAACCTTTCATTGTGTGCCTTTTTATGTTGTTTTCGGTTTTGAACCATAGGAATTTCCTAAACCAAAAAAAGTTTTTTAATGAGAATTATTTTACTGTTTGTCATAGACTTTTCAACAACTGATTTCCATAAAAATGTGCTTTCTTCCCCTCTTTTTCCTCTTCAGAAATTAAAACACAGAGCACGGGGTTGTTCACCAGATATCAGACAAATAGACCTTGATGTCAACCGCACATTTAGGGACCATATTATGTTTAGAGACAGATATGGTGTTAAGTAAGTAAAGTTTAATATTATGAATGTAAATAGCATTTATAAATAGTCTTTATCAAAGTTTTTGTTAACTTAAAATGTGAGTGTTTAGAATGTCTTGTATGAACTATAATTTTGATTCAGGTCCTAAAGATTTAAGCTTTTGCAGATCATTTGGTTCATGTTATGTGAAACTTAGGATCTAAGTTAACTTAAATTTTTAACCTTTGACATCCTAGGTGCTATAAAATTGGTGAAGAATCATTTTATGGTCTGGGAATTCTTAAAAACTTAGTAGATACTTTTATTAAAAGCTGAAGAATCATTTTATGGTCTGGGAATTCTTAAAAATATAGTAGATACTTTTATTAAAAGCCTTAGATTGAAATTAGAGATTGTATTACTTTTTGAGAACCATGTCAGTGACAAGTATATTCCAATAAACTTGACCCCATGCATAGAGGAAAGTAAAAAAAATGAGAAATGAATAAATGAAGTTACTATGACAGTTGTGAATGAAAGGTACAGTTTTGCTGACCTCTGTATCAATTAAGGTTTAACCAGGGAAACAGAAACCAGTAGGAGATGTATATTAAGAGATTTATTGCGAGGAATTGGCTTACACAATTGTGGGGGCTGACTAGGCAAGTCCAAGTTCCATGAGGCAGGCCATCAGGAAGGGCAGGCTGGGACTCTTGGGCACGAGCTGAGCTGCTGTCCACAGAAGGAATTTCTCTTTCCGGGAAGCCTCAGATCTCTTGTTATGACCTTTTAACTTATTGAATTAGGCCTACCCTGATTCAATAAGATTATATAGAATAATCTCCCCTACTTAAAGTCAACTCATTATGGATTTTAATCACATCTACAAAATATCTTCTTTACAGCAATACCCAGGTTAGTGTTTGAATATCTGGGATTGTGGCCTAGCCAAGTTGACACATAAAGTTGACCATCACAGTCCACCCTTGTCAACTTATCTATGACTTTCCAAGTAAAGTCATACTTCTGCCTAGCATGATACAACTCTTCTGCCTGGGACTGAAAATATGCTAACCCTTTCCCCACAAGAGGATGCAAAGTTCTTGGGTGATGTTCACTTTTCTGCTTTGATGTTCTATAACCTAAATACTGTGATATAAAGTTAACTGTTATTAATATATCTGACTAATATAACTAATATGTTAGATGAAAAAGGAAAAGAGGAGGAAAGCAAAATATTTTTTAATATATATACAAACATATTCATACCAAAATAAGGAAGAAATTCTCGTAACAAGTGTAATCATCATTTCTGCAATTGGGCTTGTGATCATAGCTGGTTTATAACTCCTTTTCCACTACCCATTCCATATTCCCATTGCCCTCAGCCAGTATATCAGCTGGTCATAGTTGTTTACCTGGTGGGCTGACTTTAAGCTTTATTCCTGAAGGCTCTGGACCATTAGCAGTCCTGCCTGAATTAGATTGTTGTAGTTTTCCATTGACTTTAATCACAAGGCTTAGTTATCCTAAGAGACACCCTAAGTATTCTCCTGTGTTCTAGACGTGCTCTTCCTTACATGTGTAGCAGCAACTCAGTTTTCCCTTAGTAATCAGGATCAATCCCTCTAGCCAGTACAGTCACCTTCTTCTTTGCCTGTTGATTCAGAGGCATGAGGAGCCCAAAGTGGTTGAGTGACAGTCTCAACTTCCAGTGCAGTGGAATCATTATTGTGTCTCCTGGTGGAAACGTTCCTCCCTTTGGAACTAAGACCTCTAGACCAGCAGAGCCTAAGGTTGACGGGATGGGAAGCAAACATTTTGCTAGTGGACAGCTAGGGATAATAGTGGGTGGAGCCACTCCCATTTCCTCCCCTTGTGTCTTGGACTCCTGAACCCTGACTGTGGGAGAGACAGCACCATATGTTGGAGCCTGATTTAGAGCATATACAGCCTCCTGGAGGACGTTGCCTCAGCCCTGCAAGGTCTTGCACCCAGCTGGCACTGTAACTGAGGCTTGAAAAGGCCATTCCATAGTCCTGTCAAGTCAGCTGCTTCTATGGGGATGATTTTTTAGTGAGAATAGTTCAGTGAAAGAGGGCAACAAATTAAAGAGCTTGTGAAGCCCGTTGTGTTCTTTGGTGTAAGTTCTTTCTATCAGAGTGAATGTTACCTAACCTTAAATTTAGACTGTAGAGAGTATTGTTTAAATTTGAGCTTCGGATCATTTCATTACAGTAATAATATTATCTGGATTATCTATTATCTAAGCAACTTCTTTGTTTTTTTAAGTTTATAATTTTAGAAATATGTGAAGTAACTAAATTGCATTCAATGTAAATTTTCTTTTCTCTAGGCAACAGTCCTTATTTCATGTTCTTGCTGCATATTCCATTTATAATACGGTAAGTTGGAGCGTGCTCACGCACAGCTCTTTGAGTCGTGTTCTAAGGAACTGGAAGACTCTTTTGGCCCTCCTATCCAACAAGACCCTTTTGGGCCAGATGTCTTTATCTCAGGGCTGGATGGTCTCTGCAGTCTCTTTCAGCTCTGTCGATCTTTTCAAGCCCCCTCTGGTAACTGTGGAGTCTCAGAGCAGCGCTGTATGCCAGTGAATCTCACTGCTTTTCTCTTTTTCCAGGTTGTTCTTTTTCGTTATGTTTTGTGTATTGTTTGTTTTGTTTTTATTTTAAGCAAAGGACTGGGAATGAGCAGGACTAGAAGGGCAGGAAGTTGGCGGCTAGATTAATTTTTGCTTGACTCTTGATCACTCTTCATTGCCCCCGGGAGGTTGCCTTTCAGGATCCCATTTTATCTACGCGGTGGGATCTAAATAGGATACCGTGTGTACCCACTGGCTATCCTCAAGAGTAGGCTGAAACGAAACTTCTTGGTAATAGAACATGTTGTTCCTAAGGTATTTATCACTTTAGGGGAGATGGTAATTTGGGGAAAGATCAATTAGTGTTGAACCTAATACAGATGTTAAAGAAATGCTTTTTGACTAGGTTGCAGGGAAGACAACCTTGAACCTTGGGATGTATAATTTCTATTGTAATTAAAACCTTTAAATTACAAGAAATTCACTCAAACTAGGGCAAGTTAAAAAGGAGTTTATTAAAGGGACATCTCATATAGTGGACCTCATGGGAACTGGAGCTGGAAAGGGAGAAGCCTTCAGTGAGACAGATAGCTACACTTTCTGTCTCTTCCACTCTGGGGCCACATGGTAACTTTGATTATCTCTGTAAACCGTTTGTTCCACTGTTTCTCTCTCCAGATTGCTTTCTTTTTCCACTTATCAGTTTTCCTTGGCTAAAATTGCACCCATAGACTCAACGTGACCGTTCTGTTGAAGTACATACCACCATCTGATTACAGTCTCTGTGACTTGATTCAGATTTCCTAGAGAGAGTATCTGATTAGTCAGTGCAGCCAATTAATTGTTCCCTTGAGGTTAGGTGTCCTCTTCCGCTCCATCAGCTTTGGTTCATATGGCAGAAACTTGAGTCCCTAAGGCCAGTTATAAGCAGGGAATGTGGGGAGAGTGGGCAGTTCTCAGAGAAGGGGCATAGGCTGCATGGGTATCCCAAAATGTGTGTGTATAAGGGTCCAGAAATCTAGAGGAGACAAGACAGCAAATTGGGAACTGTAGGAGGAGAGAGATTTGCCAGCATCTGAGCAAAGAACAGGATTGTTGAGCTGAGAAACATACATAAAAAAGAAAAAAAATGGTTAGCGCTCTTTACAGAAGGTATAATGTTATTGAACAGGGGACACTAAAAATATGTGTGTAGGTTTAGACTTTGTCCACACTTCTACATTTGTTCTTGAACGCAAATTTATTCTTTTGTGGTATGTAGCTCAATGCTGTAAAGATTGTATTATTTATCTGTAGAATTGTCCATTAAATAATGTGTTTAGGCATTTTCTGATTGTTTTATTTGTTTTTTATATGTGCATGTACATATAACTTGGTCTTAAAACTCCAGTTTCTTTGTTTCTCATTTACTCTTTAGGAAGTTGGATACTGTCAGGGGATGAGCCAGATCACAGCTTTACTCCTTATGTATATGAATGAAGAAGATGCCTTCTGGGCCCTGGTCAAACTGTTCTCTGGCCCCAAACATGCCATGCATGGTAAGAAAACCCCATAGTTTATCATAAACAATAAAACAAAGTCAGACTTTGGAAGATGCTTGGTAAAGTTAAGTACAAAAACTTAATGTCTAGGGGCTTTTGAAGTTAATTAATGTTTGTTACTAATTATTTCATTCTTGGTTCAGCTTTTCTAAACCTTTCTGTTCACTTTTATATTCCTTTGTGTTTGCCGTAAAGTATACTGTTGGCATTTTAAAATTCTTTCCTTATTGGCCCCCAGTCAGAAGAAACCAGTTTAGGTTTGGAGGAACTTAGGAAAAGCTGTGTTATTGGGAGAAATAAAAGATACCTTTTGATCAAAAGTTTTAGACAGTCATACAATTATCATTTCAGGAAATGTTTACTAGTGACTGGATATTGTGGTGTGTAAGTCTTTGTCAAAGAATATTAATTGAGAAATGACACTTAGGTGTTTAAAGGAAAGGTACATAATAATTAAGTAGTTTTGTATTTCAAGTAGTTTTTAGTTCTTTCAGCCATTAAATTGATTTCCATTTTACAATAAAAGGCTGATAACATGTTCTGGGCACTTGATTATTTAACATTTCAAAACTTGCATAATTTTTTGGTTTTCAAGTTAGACAACTGTTTTTAATAACTTTTTCCGTATATTTGCCAACCATATGCAATAAACTTTATTTTAGAGTTGGGATTGCAGCTTTTCTTGGAAATAAAAATGGCATTTGTCTATATAATGCAAAATTATTTTCCCAGTGCCGTCCATGTGATAATACCAAATTAAAAACAAATTTTAAAACTAATCACCCTGAGAATGGATCATCTAAGTTCTGTTTGTGAATATTTAAGCTTTATGCAGTGGAGAACCTGCTGCATGTTTAAAGTAATATTTTAACATTTTCAAAATTATGACCATAGTTTACTAAATCTCACATTCTTAGCATGTGGTTTTTGTGGTGGTATTTTGTGTGTGTGTGTGTGTGTGTGTGTGTGGTATGTGTGTGCATGTGTGTTTGCATTTGGCAAACTCCCTCAGTGTTCTTTGTGAATTTGTTTTAATAAATACTATCTGCCTGATAACTGTTTCATAACAGTTATAACTGTTTCATATACATAACTCATATCACTTTGCTCATAGAGTCCAAAAGTAAGACTTGAACTGCCATCCAGTAGACAATATAATTTAAAAAGGCATCTTGAAGAAAAATGACTCTTCCTTATCCATCTTTATTTTGCTTTACCGTAGGGTGGTGTGCTGATGTATGTTGAAGTACAATGGAATGTTACAATTTAAGTAGTACGTAATTATGTGGGAGACTGCCCATTTCTTTTAAACATACCTGATAGCTCACTTTCAGCAATTATTGTCACCAGTCTAATCTGTAAAGCAATATTAATTTTAGTGTCCTTAACATTTACAGTTACAGTGCAGTTTATGTCATTATTATGGGTAGGTTTGTACTTAGAGATATTTGTTTCTAAGTATGCCTGTGAAATTTTATAATGAAGGGTTACCTCAGTTCTTTGCATCTCCTATATGAAAGTGGTATCACTTATAAATGTATAGAATAAAGTGAGGGCTGAAGAAAATGAGATTTGACATGTCAAGTCTGGGATATCACTGAAAAGTGAGGAAGTGTTAGGTATCTTAACATCCTTGAGCTAGTTTTTATTATTGAGGAGCACTGCCTTTTTCAAAATCAGACTTTTTCTTGAAATTCTTCCAATTGCCATTCCTATCAAATTGACCATGAAAGTGGCACAGATAGAGAAATATAGATTTTTTAAATGAAATTATTTCACTTGAAAGTGTTCTTAGAGGAGAAATGGAGTCTTTACCTCTGGAAATTTTTACACACACCATAGAAAACTGAGAACTAGTTAACAAATAGTGCTTCCCCAAAGACTTTAAAGCAGTGTTTCTCAACAGTGTGTTCCTTGATCCTTGAAGGAACGTAGTTCCACTTTTTATTTTATTTTTTTTGTGAGGAGGACCAGCCCTGAGCTAACATCCAATGCCAATCCTCCTCTTTTTTGCTGAGGAAGACTGGCCCTGGGCTAACATCCGTGCCCATCTTCCTCTACTTTATATGGAACGCTGCCACAGCATGGCTCAGCAAGTGGTGCGTCGGTGTGCGCCCGGGATCCCAACCGGCGAACCCCGGGCCGCTGTAGTGGAGCACGCGCACTTAACCGCTTGTGTCACCGGGCCGGCCCCTGTTCCACTTTTTAAAAACAGATGTTTCATGGGAAAAAAATGGACTCCAAGATCAAGTAAGTGTAGGAGATTGAGTTAAACAAACAAAAAACGCCACCAAGTTTCTTTAGTCTATAAAACAACTTAAAAATATTAAGACGCTCATACGCATCATGAATATGCAAGTAGGATATATCTAACATATGGTGTTTCCCCTGGATTCTTTTTACAAACGTAGGACGTCTAGTAACATGTTTCAGAGTTACATAGAACCCAGGTTGGAAATAACTAATGTGGAAAAATCATAAATCCATTGAGTGTATGTCGTTTTTAATGGATTGTATAGAATATCTGACAGGAAACTTGTGACTAAAAATAGATGTAAAGTTCCATGAGTTAAATACATAAAATTAACTTAACTTACCATTTATAATTAGTTACTTCCTAGAACTCTTATACATTATATTGTATGATCAGTTGCACAAAATATAAATTTTAATGTAACATTGATCATACAGTGCCAGTATGTTTTAGCTGATGTTAAATATCACTTATAGAAAGGATTTAAAAGTGATACAAACTTTGGAAGCATGATACTAATGAAATTGTTAGAGTAAACCTGAAAGTAATAAAATGTTTGTTATGTAACGTATTAACAATAAAACAAAATTAGTAATCAAGATTAAAATAACCTATAAAAATTTGTACATTTCAGATATGCTCTAAGATACTTTAAGAGAACAGGTAATCCTAATAAATGGCTTCAGCTTCCATTTTTTCTTAGCTTCTTAGTTTTCCTTTTAATTCAGGAATATTCAGGCCTCTTTCATATTTTTACAAGGTTTTAGGAGATCTTTAGCAAATAAGTACTACACTTCAAGTTTCATTACCCAAAGCTTATACACAATTATTTCCTGAGGGGGGAGGAAAAATATTTTGGTAACTGCTGGATTTTTTGTTGTTGTAATCAGCATGTTGTTTGTTGACAGTTAAAAATGAAAAAAATATGTTGCATTTTAAAATAGGAATTTTTTTTAGGGCCGGCCCTGTGGCTTGGTGGTTAAGTGCCCGCGCTGCGATGCTGGTGGCCCGGGTTCGGATCCCGGGTGCGCATCGAGGCACCACTTCTCCGTTCATCCTGAGGCCGAGTCCCACATACAACAACTAGAAGGATGTGCAGCTACGACACACAACTATCCACTGGGGCTTTGGGAAAAATAAAATAAATAAAATCTTTAAAAAAAAAAAAAAATAGGAATTTTTATTGGTATTGTTTATGAAATATTGTTTTTATGTTTGTATTCTAGGCTTTTTTGTCCAAGGTTTTCCTAAACTCTTGAGATTTCAAGAACATCATGATAAAATACTGAATAAATTCCTGTCCAAGCTTAAGCAACACCTGGTAGGTAGATGTGATATTGACTTACACTAAGAATAAACCGAGTGCAGCTTTTGGTCTCAATTACCTTCTTGATTTAGAGTGTTGTCCGTTTCATTTTCTGTGCAGTTATAATTCCCAGTTGTTTGAAGAGCATTAGATTTGTGAAATTAGTATTGATGAACTTTCACAGCTCTAACTTATAGAATCAAACTACTTCTTTGAAGATGATATATACAAACAATACAGTTTTTAAGGATATATGATTTCTCAGTAATTGTAAGGTTTTTTTTTTGCACAAAAACTATTTTAAAGGTCAGACTTGTCCTTAATGAACCATATATGTGCTCTACCATAAAACATGGTAGTTTAGTAAAGCGAAGATACTTCCCTATAAAATACATTAAGGAGAATTAAAATGTTGTATTACAATCCTATATAAGAAGGATTTATTCTTAGGGTGATTTTCAAAAGTGAAATTGAGGGAGTAGTAAGAAGAGAAAAAATAGATATACTCCAGCATGGCAAAAGATTTGTAACGAAATGCTTTTATGTTTAGCTTTGACAGCTACTTGAAGCAGCCTTCCTAGCTTTTGGTGTTATATTGTCACATTTTGTTTGCTACAATCCAGAAATTGTGAAGTCTTTGTTTTTTCAGGATTCTCAAGAAATCTACACAAGTTTTTACACAATGAAGTGGTTTTTTCAATGTTTCCTTGATCGTGTGAGTATTTATTTGCAAAACCCAATCATAAAATTATAAATATCAGACAAAGGCAAACTGTTCATCTTGTTTCTGTTTTGTTTTTAATTATAGACTCCCTTTACACTAAACCTGAGAATATGGGATATCTACATCTTTGAAGGAGAACGAGTTCTTACTGCTATGTCTTACACAATTTTAAAATTACACAAAAGTAAGAAAATGTTTAACTGTAAAGATTTCACAAAAATCAAGGCTTATTTTAACTCTGATTTCTCATTCCCCACCCAACTTCAAATTCATTTTCTTTTCATAGTGGTTTTAAAAATGTTTTGAAAATCCATGAAGAAATTTTCAGTTGGTAATTTACGTTGATTGGTTCTTTCTCATGACTAGAAGCTTACTACATTTCAAAGGTCTCTATATCAGTTTCATTTTCACACTTAAGCAGTAAAATGCAATGTGTGGGTTTCACTAATAATATTATTCTTACTAAGGATTTGTTTCCACTGAGATCCCCTATTCATTTTTGTCAGTCTGAATCTCAGGTTTGTCATAGGAGAAGAGAGAGACCAAAGAAACTTGGCCCCTTAATTAAAAGTCTGGAGAGCACATTTTCCATTACTGTTTCCTTCATCCAGGAAAAAGCATCCAGCTCCAAGGTGTAGACCAGAGATGGGGAACATCCAGCTCATCTCTCTGCTTGACAACATTGTGGCCTCTGGGGCAAGTACAGTCAATATCTATAGTCACCTGAATGCAACAAGGCTTTACAAAGTCTTCAGTTGTAATAGTTCAAGGACTCTATAAATTTGATGTGCTATGCCTTGCTTTAAAAATCAAGAAATAAGAGGGGCCGGCCCGGTGGCGCAAGCGGTTCGGTGCACACGCTTCGCTGCAGCGGCCCAGGGTTCGCCGGTTGGGATCCTGGCGTGCACCGATGCACCGCTTGGCAAGCCATGCTGTGGCGGCGTCCCATATGGAGTGGAGAAGGATGGACACGGATGTTAGCCCAGGGCCGGTCTTCTTCAGCAAAAAAAGAGGATTGGCAGATGTTAGCACAGGGCTGATCTCCTCACAAAAAAAAAAAAAAAAATCAAGAAATAAGTGTTTTTTCTTCATGAATATGAAGAACCTTATTCATCTTAAAGTCTCAGTTCAGCCTTTAAAATTACAACTCCTTATAGTAACTCTTCTTGTAACTATGCAGAGAGGAGAATCATTGAAAGCTTTGGGACTTCATGTAGCACTTCTAATCTGGGTTATACAATGTGTTTCATATTCATTGATTACTCTTATGTTATTCTTGAATGATTCATCTGTTCAGCTTCCCAACTAAATGATAAGTTAATTGAGTAGTTGGGGTCATGTTTTGTAGTTTTTCTCCCTGCTGTGCTTGGCATTGTTCTAAGTACCTGTCAGGTGCTTTAATATAAGACTGTTTGATTGCGTACTTGAAAAGCATGGACTTAAGCTTATCCAAACTTGAGATAGGAATGAAGACTTCCTATAAAATCACATTTGTATTGTTTACTCTGAAAGGAAAAGATTCAGAAGTGTTGTGGTTCATTTCCCTTACACCCAATCCTTACTCCCCCAACACACAAAGCAGAGCACCAAAACAAATCAATTGACAGTGAATTGTCTCCCAAGACTTAGGGTCTGTCATGTAACCCTGGGAAATCAATCAACCTCTCTCCTTCCCTCCCCCTCCTTGTCTCCCTCCCTCCCTTCCCCTCCCCTTTCCCCCTCTTCTGGATTATGAATTGACCAAGATATAGAACAAAAGTATTCTTTTTATTAAGATGTGTACTTATTAATGTTCCCTAAACAGTGAGAAAGTGGAAACATGGTGTTATATTTCTCCATAGCTCTGTTCTCCCTCTTAAGTTATGTTTTGTTTATATGACTCTTGATTAATTTTGACAAGTGAAAAGTTTCTTTACCTTTTGTAAATAAACTTTGTGTAACAATTACTTTATATCCTGCCATATCATTAGACTAAGTAAGCTGTGGAAAAAAATCTGTCTCCTGCTGTGTTTTTTTTCATAGTTAGGAAGACAAAGCTCAAGGACTCACATGAAGTTCAAAGACTGTGTCTGGGCACTTAACTGATAGTTAGCTGAAGCTCCTAAGATTTTTTTCTTGGTTTTTCCTGATTGCCTTAACAATATTTAGAGATGTTATTACTGGAGATTCATCACATGGTGGACAATTAGTAACAACCTAAATGTCCAGTATTAGAAGACTAAGTAAATTACAGGGCGTACATACAATGGACTCTTATATAGTTATTAATAATGATGGTGTAAAATCATATTTGAATTAGAGATATCAGTGATGTACATTATTGAGTAGGGAAAAAACAAGGAGGTGACGAATGTGGAAAATATAATTTATTTTTTAAATTGATGCTTGTGTACACACATCTACTTGTAGGGCAGTAGCTAGTGGGAACTTAGCTGATTTTTACTTTCTGCTTTGTGTCTGTAATTTGAATTTTTTCAATAAAACTAATCTCATAAATACAAATAAAATTAATAATCCAGATTTTTTTTGGAAATTCTGAAACAGTAAAAATATAGACCTGAAAGTGGATTTGCCTATGGTAGTTGGAGCTCCATATCAATAAAACAGAAAGTCCTCATGTCCTCTTGGGTAGTCTTTCTGTGTCTATTGTCTCTACGGTTAATATTAATTAAGGTTAATTTCTCTGAGTTAATATTAATACCTAGGAATGGGTATTCTTAAGCCAACGAGAAGATATTTAGCAGTATTCACCTCCCCTCACCCCTGCCAAGAATACCTGCTTTTCTCTGTGACAGCTTTAATATCAGAAAATATTTTTGTTTTATTGAATTTCAGCGATATTTACAGTGCCATATGTAAGTTGTATGCTGTGCCCTTTAAAAAAAATACTACACCAGAATAGAATACATTATCTTCTCAACCTAAAGTAGTGGTTGACTCAGCATTTTTATTTCTCTCATCCTTTCTTAGAACATCTAATGAAATTGTCTATGGAAGAACTTGTAGAATTTCTTCAGGAGACCCTGGCAAAGGATTTTTTCTTCGAAGATGACTTTGCAATAGAGCAACTTCAGATTTCTATGGCAGAACTAAAGCGGGCAAAATTAGACCTTCCAGAGCCTGGTAAGAAATATCCAAATACTTTATATCTAAATCCTAATTAAGATCAGAAAACCACAATGCAATTAACATGGGCCATTTCTGTTTCGAAACATAAGCATTATATATACTTGTGATGACATAATGCAAATCAGTGTCTTACCAGCTGCTTGTGCCTTTATTAGTTTAAGAAAAAGCAAGTAAACTAATTAAATCTACCTGTATTAATGAAATATGCCTCTCCTAATAGAATAACTGTACTGTACTATTGCTACTTAAGTTTAGAAAGTTGGTTGACAAATAATATTGTTCAACAGAAGTAACCACGGCTGTCGCTTTAAACTAGTATAACAACAAGTACTTTTTATTTTCATCCTCTCATTTTGTAAAACCATATGCAAAGTAAAAGTCCTATTTTATAGAAGAGGAAACTGGTACTTAAATGCTTAAATATGAAGCTACAGAACCAGCAGATAGCATTATTAATGCTAGCGTCTAAGTTTTCTGACCACTGATCCAGGGCTCTTTGTAATATATTTTATTCACTTATTTTAAAATATCTTCCAGCACCTCCTATTAGGTTTTCTGCTAGGTGCTGTGCAGGGGATTTAACAGGTGAAGAGAAAGACGTGCTTCTTGCTGTTAGAGTGCACACAGGAGAGACAGAATTCACACAAATGATAACGTGTTGAGTGTGAATGGGGTAATAGTAGAGCTGGATACAAGACAAATGGGGAAGGAACAGAGCAGGAGTAGGATGAGAGGGAAGAAAAAGAAAATGTGGAAAGGTCACAGTAGGAGTAACTTTTAAGAGTTTTGACCCGATATTACTGGGCATTGTATGATTTCCTGAGAAAAAGGTATTTTTCGCCCTTTTCCTTTCTTACCTTTGTTGCAGTGGATGGGTGTGTTAAGGGGTCAGGGAAGTGGAGGATGGCTCAGGAGAGATGAAAAGTAACTGAGACCAGTTATTCGTGCCTCAGGGAGAGCTGGATCTAGCGTTTCCCAGTCGTTTCCCAGTCGGTGTGGCGCATACTTGATGTCTTCTTGGACATGCGTGTAGAGAACAACAAGCAGGCATACATTCATGGAAAACATATCCTTTTCCCTTTGGTAAAAACCAAGATGCTCTGCTTTTAGTTATTATGAGGAGTCTAATCAGTGTTTCTCTGAGGTTTGTTCTCCGTCATCAAGATTCACTAGAAAGCAAACCCATCACAGCAATAATTGTGTGTGGCTATAGGCCTTGTGAAACCATCCCCTTTGCTAAGTGAGGTCAGCCCTCTCTTGTTCAGTGTAATAATGTCCATTTTCTACTAATTCTTTCCTGTAACAGGGAATGCATTTGGAACAGCAATGACTAACTATATTCTTGTTACATTAACATTTATTTTTAAATATCTTGCCTGCTTTTAAAAAGAATTTAAGACAAATTTTAGGAAAAAACACATATAGAGAAAAAATATGTACTATATAGTAGAACCTTTTAACCATGGGAATAAAATATCAAAACCTGTGTAATGGAATAGGATGATTTAGCATCTAACTAGCAGCTGTTATTTATTGAATGGTTACTATGTGTCACATCCTACCTGTACTGTCTCACTTAATCCCTAAAAGTAACTCAGAGAAGAGTACTCATCTGCATTTTACACATGAAGAAACTTAGTAGTGGTTTGTAAGATCTTTTTACTAGGAAGTGGTGGAATGGGGATGGAGAGTGGGGCGGGGGATAAAGGGAGAGGGGTAGATAAGTAGTACCAGAAACACTGGCTAAATTCTACTCTGAGCGTACTGGCAGTTAAGGGAGAGGGCTCTGCACGTTCTGGGACAATAATCTGTCTTTCATCTATATTTCTACTACTATGACATTTACTTTCTGGACATTTTGCCCCACAGCCTGCCCATTATTATCCTCTTTAAATTATTGTAAGCTATATATGGAACATTAAGATAATTAAATGAACATTGTAGCCAGAAATTTTAATATCATATCTATTGTTTTAAAAACATTTATGAGCATGTTACTTCTGTTTGGCTTCTTATATACTGCATCAGTTGGCACTCCCACCAGCAATGTGTGACAGGGCCTGTTTTCCCACACGAACATGTGGTATTGTTAAATTTTTAATATATTTTTTTCTGTTTGGATAGAGTTTTCCATGGTTTTGGTTTGCATTTCTTTAATTTTGATTAAATCCAGTGTCTTTCTTATATATTTATTGGACATTTTGATTTCTTTTTCTGTAAACTTCCCTGTTTATCTTCTACACATTTTTCTATTGGTCTATTCATACAAGTTCTTGGTAAGTTGAGGAGATTAGTTAGTTTATTATATATGTTATAGATACTTTTCATATAGGATTTAAAAAATTTTAATCAGTTTTTTTCTTTATGGCATCTCACTTTTGTGTTTTTGTTTTTTTTGTGTGTGAGGAAGATCAGCCCTGAGCTAACATCCATGCCAATCCTCCTCCTTTTTTTTCCCTTTTTCTACCCAAAGCCCCAGTAGATAGTTGTACGTCATAGTTGCACATCTTTCTAGTTGCTGTATGTGGGACCCTGCCTCAGCATGGCCGGATAAGCAGTGCGTCGGTGCGCGCCTGGGATCTGAACCCGGGCCGCCAGTAGTGGAGCACATGCACTTAACCGCTAAGCCACAGGGCCAGCCCCTCACTTTTGTGTCTTATGTAAAGAATTTTCTACGTGCTCATGCTGAAAGAAAAATTTTTAATTACCCATATTTTCTCTTATAACTTTTTTTTTTTTTTTCGGTGAGGAAGATTAGCCCTCAGCTAACATCTGTTGCCCATCCTCCTCTTTTTGCTGGGGTAGATTGGCTCTGGGCTAACATCCATGCACATCTTTCTCTACTTTGTATGTGGGATGCCTGCCACAGCATGGCTTTATGAGCGGTATGTAGGTCTGCACCCAGGATCTGAACCTGTGAACCCTGGACCGCTGAAGGGGAGCCCATGAACTTAACCACTACATCACTGGGCTGGCCCCTTTTATAACTTTTATGTTTTTATTTTTTATGCTTAAATCTTTAACCCATCTAGAATTACTTTTTGTTTAAGGGAAGAGGTGAGGATTCAGCTTTGCTTATATTCCGAATAGCTAGCCATGTGGCTTAACAGCTCCTGAGATTTAAAATGCCATTTTTATCATGTAATTAAGTCCTTGCAAATGTCTACATCTGGATCTTGCCATTTTATTCTGTTTCATTAATCTTTACTTTTCTGGTTACAAACAATTTTAATACCTGTTAGGGCTAATTTCCCCTCATTTTGTATTATTTTGTCAAGTTACCAAAAGAAGAATCCACTAGTATTTCAATTGACATTGCATTGAATTTAAAGATTATTGAGAGAGAACTGATGTTTAAAAGAATGGCTTTTTCTAAGTACAAGCTTTTACTTTTCAATTGTTCAAGTTTACCTTAACGTCCTTCAGTAGAATTCATTTTCTTCATATGACTGTTACACGTTTCTTATCCACTCATCCTAATTCCCAGTTCTGTAGGTTATTTTATCTTTCTTGTTACTATTATAAATAAGTTGAATCTTTCCTTCTGTTTTTTAATAACTGGTTAGGAAAACTTTTGGCATATTTTTTTTCAATTTTTTTTTCCTGTGGTAAAATACACATAACATAAGATTTACCATCTCAACCATTTTTAAGTGTACAGTTCAGTGGTATGAAATACATTCATAATTTTGTAAAACTATTACTACCACCCATCTCCATAACTCTTTTCATCTTATAAAACTGAAACTTTATACCCATTAATCAAGAACTCTCCATTCCCCTCTCCCCCAAGCCCCTGGCAGCCACCGTTCTACTTTCTGTCTATGATTTTGACTACTCTAAGTAGCTCATAAAAGTGGGATCATACAGTATTTGTCATTTTGTGATTGGCTTATTTCATTTAGCATAATGTCCCAGAGTTCATCCATGTTGTAGCACATGTCAGAATTTCCTTCCTTTTTAAGGCTGAATAATATTCCATTGTGTGTATAAACCACATTTTGCTTATTCATTCATCGGTAGATAGACGCTTGAGATGCTTCCACGTTTTAGCTATTGTTAAATAATGCTGCTGTGAACATGAGTGTATAAATATCGCTTCAAGACCTTGCTTTTAATGTATACACCCAGAAATGGGATTGTTGGGTCATATTGTAATTCTATTTTTAATTTTTTGAGGAACCTCCATACTGTTTCCCACAGCAGCTATACCCTTTTACATTCCCACAGTGTACAAGCAAGTGTACCATTGCTCCACATCCTTGCCAACACTTATTATGTTCTGTTTTTTTGATAGTAGCCATCCTGATCAGTGTGGATTAGTATCTTATTGTAGTTTTGATTTACATTTCCTTAATGATTAGTAGTGTTGAGCATTTTTCATGTGCTTATTGTGTATCTGTATATCTTCTTTGAAGAAATTCAAAGGACTATTCAAGTCCTTTGCCCATTTTTGAGTTGGGTTGTCTTTTTGTTGTTGAGTTGTTGGAGTTGTCTCTATACTCTGAATATTAATCCCTTATCAGATATGTGATTTGCAAATACTTTCTCCCATTCTATGGGTTGCCGTTTTACTCATTGATATTGTCTTTTGATAGACAAAATTTTAAATTTTTCATTAAGTCCAATTTGTTTTATCTTTTGTTGCCTGTACCTTTGGTGTCATATCTAAGAAATCATTGTCAAATCCAATGTCGTAAAGCTCTTGCCCTATGTTTTCTTTTAAGAATTTTATAGTTTTAGGACTTACATTTAGATCTTTCACCCATTTTGAGTTCATTTTTGTTTATGGTGTCAAGTAAGGGTCCAACTTCATTCTTTTTCATGTGGGTAACCATTTTTTCCAGCACCATTTGTTGAAAAGACTCTTCTTTCCCCCATTGAATGGTCTTGGTACCCTTGTCAAAAATCATTTGACCAAATACGCAAGGGTATACTTTTGGGCTCTCTGTTCTGTTCCATTGGTCTTAAAGTGGAGGTCTTCAGGCCAGTACCACACTATTTTAATTACTGTAGCTTGGTAGTAAGTTTTGAAATTAGGAGGTGTGAGTCCTCCAGTTTTTCAAGATTGTTTTAGTTATTCAGGGTCCCTTGAGATTCCATATAAATTTTAGGATGGGTTTTTCTATTTCTGTAAAAAATGTCATTGGGATTTTATAGTGATTGCATTAAATCTGTAGATCACTTGGGTAGTATCGGCATCTTAACAATATTAAGTCTTCCAATCCATGAACGTGAGATGTGTTTCCATTTATTTATGTCTTCTCTAATTTCTTTCAACAAAGTTTTATAGTCTTATTGAACAAGTCTTTCGCCTCTTTGGTTAATTCCTAAGTATTTTATTCTTTTTGATACTATTGTAACTGGAATTGTTTTTGTAATTTCCTTTTCAGATTGCTCTGTTAGTGTATAGAGCGTTAGTGTATAGAAATACAACTGATTTTTGTGTATTGACTTTGTATCCTAATGGCTAACCACAATGCCCTTATCAAACCTAACAAAATTAACAATATAATTCCCAAATATTATCTAATACCAATTCCATATTAAAAATTTTCCAATCGTACCCAAAATTGCCTTAAGCTGTTTTTCTCAACCAGAGTTTAACCAAAGGCCACACTTTGTATTTGTTTGATATGCTTCTTAAGTCTCTTAATATGCAACAGCTTCTTCCTCTTCCTCACTTCCTACCCCTTCCTTTTATTTTTCTCTTTTTTCAATGACACTTTGTTGAAGAGGTCAGTTGCGTTGTCTTGTGGAATGTCCCGCAGTCTGGAGTAGTCTAATTTTTCTTTCTTGGAGTCATTTAACTTGTTCCTTTAGGCTCTATATTTTCTCTAAGCCAGAAGTTAGATGTAGAGGTTTAATTAGATTCAGGTTAAACAGAAGGCACATAATGACAAGTTTTATTACTATTAGTGATACTGAGTTTGATCCCTGGATAAAAGGTGGTGATAACCAGATCTCTTTATTTTAAAAATAAGATTTTTTTTTAATTACAAAAACTTTTCAATTAGCAAGTGATCTGTGGCATAATATTTTGACACAGTAGAGATATCCAGTTTCCTTTTAACCTTTCCCCTGATGGTTTTAGCTTCCATTGATAATCCTTGCCTAAACAAATGGTTCATTACAGGTTGCAAAATAGTAATTTTCAAATTCTGTTACTTCTTTTACATTTATCAGCATATTTTCTTCTGTAACAGAGAGTTTCCTCATCAACAGGGGCTCTTTGGTTACTTTAAAATGTATTTCCTACTGAAAAGGCAGAATAAATGATTAATTGTTTTCTCTTTACCAATTTTCACAGTTAGGAGTTGATGTTCTTGATTATCTCCAGTGACAGCAGAGGAACTTTTGTTTTGTCTTTGTCTTTGTGAATCCTTGAGATTTGATATATTTTGAAGGTTTCAATCAGATATAATTATTATTGTTTTAATGCTCAAATAGTTCTCAATTTGGCGAGTGGGATCTCCCTTAAACTGATTCCTGTGTCCTTTTGACCCAGCACTTCAAAGTAGTCTTGGAATACTTCCTTGCTTTTATGTGCAGCAAGACATCTCTGGCTTGTCCTAAAAATCCGCTATTCCTCGGTTTTGTTACACAATTCATACGCAAATATATCCTCAGAAGAACTGTAGGTAATCTTTGAAGTGTGTTGAGTGAAGCAGAAGATTTTCCATTACTTCGTTGTACTTCATTCTCTCCTTCAGAGGTAACTGCTGACGGCAACTTGGGGCATGTTCTTCTAGTCCTTTTCCTTTGCTTTTACATATAAACTCGTGTAAACACATGTTTTTACGTAACTGTACATAGCTTTTTCTGTAGATATCTTTTATCACAAATGTTTACTTCTATTCCTAATTTACTGACACTGTTCAACTTTGTCATTATTTGTGCTTTTAGTCTTCATTTATTGTGAGTATATCAAGCCTTTCCTTTATGTTGCTAATCTGATTTCCAGCCATTTCTGTTCTGTCTTGTTTCTGTTTTATTGATTAATTCTATAATGCCCTTTTTTTGGCCATTGCTAGTAATAAACATGTATAAAGCAGTTACAGAGTTTTAGCTCTCCATCTCTTAATGTGAATCAACAATGAAGACTTCAGTTTCAATAAAGGTACTTTTAGTTGACAAGTGAAGTATTAAAATAACTCAAATAGTTTCTTGCATACCCCATTGGCTAGCGATCTTTAGACAGAAATATCCTTTTGTTCTCCTGAGCTATCTTCTAGTCAGATGAAGCCATTTGGCAGAGGTTTTGTCAGTTAGGGAAGCCATTCTGGTTAGAAAGCCTATGTTCATCCGCTATGACTGCCAATTTGGCCCAGTGTAGCTTGTGACCTATAAAGAAGAATCAGGAGAAAAATTTTCCTAGAATAATTGAGAGAGCCATTTTAATGTCTGTCTTTATTATGGCATCAGAAAATATGAAACTCAAGGAACCTTTTTAGGAAAGGAAGCATTTTGTTGCTTTGAGCTCTGGTACATGTCCTCCTTTGTCCTAGAGAAATTTGGAATTTTTATTTTGTTTATCTCTAGAAAAACTTTTCCAGTTTTAGTATTGCATTTTCTCCTTTGTATGTTTTTCTGTAACAATGGTCATAATTTTCGACTGGAACGTAAGTCAGATGTTCATTTGTGCTTGTCCACAGCAGTGCTCTTGGTGCATTACATTGGAATTCTTTCAGGCTCAGTTCCAGATAACTGCTCTGTCTTAGTCTTTCTCCACCTCTGTCTCTCTAACCATTCCTTCTGTTTTTCCTTTGCTGGTTCCTTTTCTTGAGCTCCTCTTTTAAGTGACCTGTCTAAAATTGTGTCCTTTACCTTTGTTTTATTCTGCACACTGTCCCTGGGCGATTTCATCATTTCCCTTGGTTACAGCCATCATCTCAAAGACTTCCAGCTCTGTACCTCCATCCCAGCTCTCTGTCCTGGGCACTTTTGAGTTCCAGACCCATCTAGCTGATACCTTACATGGGCATCTTCACCTGCCCACCCCTCAGATACCTCAGACTTAATGTCTAAATCCCCACCCCACCTCCAAACCTTTTCCCATTTCTCCTGTCCGTTTCCTGTCATGGTAAGATGTTCAACTCTCACTCATCCTCTTAGTCATGCAACATCTCCTTCTCCCTGCTACCTCTGCTTACTAGTACTCAATCCATTTAGTCACCAAGTTCTGTGTTTCTTTTGATTCTTAATACCTCTCTAGCATTTCCTTCCTCTCCAGCCTCACTATCAGAGCTGTCCTCTACACTGGAAGCCCTGACTCCAGTGTTGCTCACCGCCTTGCCACATCAGAGTGATCATGTGGCACAGCCACCCCTTCAGGGGCACGTCTGTGCTTATGGTACAAAATCCAAACTCATTAGTTTGATATACAGTAGTCTCCTGGTCAACTTGTTTTCTTATGTCCATCCATCCCACCTCCCCAACCACTTTTAACATAGTAATAATAACAGCAAACTTTTGAATCTTATATGATAGACTCCTTGCTAAATGCTTTCTTTACGTACACATATCACTTAATTTTTTTCAACAGCCCTTTGGAGTAAGATATTTGTTGATGCAAGTTTTTTTTTAATATCCGTAAGGACGATTTTCGGTACACAGGATTATTTAGGTTTTTAAAGTTAGTATTTGATTTATTAAAGTTACAAATCCAGAAACCTAGTTCTTCTTTAAGTTTGTTAATCAGCTTACAAAAGTTAGTACACTGTTTTTGAATTTGGCAAATTTTAACATTCTCTTTTAAGAGGCCTTTAGTTATTGGTTCCATTTACAAACATAAACTCCTACAAACATTTTTAATTGCATTTATGAATTTAATATATCCAATTTCCTTTAAATATATCAATTTTTTAATTTAAAAACAAAACTGTCCTTAGTTCTAAAATGACTTAGAAATCTGATTAACTCAAACTTAAGAATATGCTGAACCTTAAGTCTCTTAAATGTTCCAATACTGTTTATAAGTTTCAAATCACAAGTTCAAATCAGTGACTCATTTACATATTTTTAATAGGCATGAAAAGGCCAACTTGGCCAAATCCTCTTAAATGTAAATACATAAAATACTAAATATGAACAAATTCCTTAATGCAGAAAACAGAATTAATTGTGTGTTTAATTCTCTTAAATTTTTCCATACTTAGTTCTAGGTATTTAGGAATTAAAAGATGTATTTTCAAATAAATTTGGGGGGTTCTTAGTTGAAATATGAGCTAGGACTTCAAATAAATTCTTGTCCGTGACCCAACCCTCAGGCTGAATTGCTCTTTATTATTGCTAGGTCGATGCCCATCACATGGCTTAGTCACATAGTCCAGATGCTGTAGATTCCTGTTGCACACTACCTGGTGTGTCCTTTTGTTTGGGCAAGTCCACATCTTCCCATCCAGGAGGATTGGATTTTG
Organism: Ceratotherium simum simum; assembly: GCF_057802395.1. Lineage (NCBI taxonomy): Eukaryota > Metazoa > Chordata > Mammalia > Perissodactyla > Rhinocerotidae > Ceratotherium > Ceratotherium simum. The sequence continues at coordinate 22,430,584 of NC_141931.1, forward strand.
TATTTCTTTGGTCTTTTACCTTCACTTTTTCCTTTAAAGATGTCTGAACATGCTGGAATCCTATATTCTTTTCATTTGTTTCTTATCTGGAAGGGCCATAATTTTTACATTAAGTAGCATTTGTTAATTTTGAATAGCTTTCATGGTCATTCTGCCATCAGTATTATTAGTAGCTTATAGATGAGGAACTTAGGCTGCAAGGTTAAGTAAGTATTTGCCCAAGATCATACAGCTGGCAAGAGACTGGCCTGACAATTGAAGCCAGGCCTGATTCCAAAGTCGGTGCCATACATTATACCAAACTGGCTGTGCTCCTTATGATTCACGATGCTAAGTGTCATGCTCTCACGTTTCTTTGCCTTTGGATGTGCTTCGCCTCCAAGAATGCCCCAAAGAATTCTCCAGATGTCTCTGTCCTCACTCATTCTGCTTAGTTTTCATGACTTAAGCATCGCCTCCTTCCTGAAGCTTTCTCAGCTAGTCCCACCCTCCCCAAACCCACAGAATGTGATCGCTGATATTTTGTGCCTGAACCGTACCCCCTGCATGCTTCCGTCCTCACACGTGCAGTGCTCTATTCCTTGTGTTAGTTTGCTGTCTGCCTTAGACAGGAGCTCCTTGAGGACAGTGACCATGTCTGTGTATCACCAGCACCAGTACACTGCCTGGCATTCAGTCAATATTTTTTAATGAGCAAATGAAGGTGTAATGTTTTTTAGCTAATAAAAACCTGCTGTCTACAAAAAGCTAGCACGAGGCAGTTTTTGAGGTCATGGAACCATTTTGTATCCTGACTGCATGGACACACACAAAAAAGTCAGTTTTTTGTCCCACTTTTTGAGAGTTTGAGGGTTTTCACTTTTGTTCATTTATATAATGGAAACTAATGTTCCTCACACATGTTTAACATTTTTTACATATGCATATGTGAATTGAAACGCTAGGAAACACAAAGTATAGATTTTAAAAATTAAGTTATTTCACAAAGATCTATTGAGTTTATGTGGCATTACATAGGTTTATAATGATAAATGTGTTTAAATAATTGTCTTCTTTCTGCTTCCGTTATCTTTCAAGTTTAATCTACTGGGAAAAAAGTCAAGCCTATGAGCCTAGCTACAATAATTTTTTGAATTTTTTTTTTACTATCATAGCTATAATTTAGAAAGCAAACTGTATTTCTTTTGATCATCTTGTTGAAAGCTATAATAATGTTTGAATTGTATATTCTTCTGGCTAATGGTACATTAAACAGAAATAAAACCATTTGATTTTTCAGATATAATTTTGAAATCACTAGTTTTGTGACAGTATTTTAAAACTCATTGGACTTAATATGTGATCTGGAAGGGCATAAGATAACTCTTTCCCAGAATAATTTTCCTGACAACAGCCCCCACCATTTCATACTGAAAACTGTCAGAACAGTCAGAGTACACATATTCTGTTGTTGTAAAAGTAGAATGCTGCTCACAAGAGAGAGCACTTAGAGCACTTTCCTGTGATTATATGTCACTTGTTGGATGCAAAAAGCTGTTAATGCCTTTTGAGACAATTAATCTGCAAGACTTGTAGTTGAGTGTGATGTCCACTGGGTGGTGACAGAGACCTGAGTAAGATCAAAGATGGACAAGCCTGAGGGGACTTAAGAGGGATGCTTTTTTTCCTTTATTTTTCTGGGAATGGCTAGAATATTCTTTTTGTTGACTTTTTTTTTTTTTAAGAAAAAGAAATGTTATTTAAGAAAAAGCAACTAATAAATATTTTTGCCTTTATTCTGAAATATATCAATTAGTATTTCCTTTTTTGAGCAGAGTATTCTAATTGTTGCACTGGCATTAAAATACCACCTATGTGATGGAACACTGGTGAAAAATATCATTAAGATGGTGTTTTCACAAAGGTGTCCCCTGTTATATCTGATAGGAAGTGTGGTGTTCTCCCATCCTCTAAGGGGTAGGGCCGTCATTCTTCATTTAAACTCCTGGGTTTTCAGGGAGGGGAGGGAAGAATAAAATGGTAGGCATGGAGCTAGAATGAGGTGAGCAAAAATAATAGTATATGTCTATTGAAAAGAAGTCCAGAATGATAGTATGGATAATAGATATTAATGCTTACTGCCTATTTATAGCCATCTGTTTTAACATCACTTATGCTTGAATCTTTTAGTTACACTCAATTGCTTAGGGGTGAAAAAAGTTAGTTAGACCAAACAAAGGCCAAGTCCAGCAGTATTTGTGTGTGTGTGTGGTAGTTCGAGCAGGTTAAGATGGATCTAAGAAGAGATTATGCAAGAATGTTTAATGCTTATTTGGATCTACGTTTGTGGAAAAAGGGCTGAGAATATTTATTAGCATATGAAAATATTACTGGTGATGATGGCATTTGTCCTTCTTACAGGGTCTACACAGTATGTCTTTAGCTCAGTGAGAGTCGAATAATTAATCATCAAAAAAGAATCGCCTTTATAACAAAGTCAGGTCGACTTTTCTTCCTAGTTTCATAATTACAGAGGTCAGAGTGCCCGGACAGAGTCCTTGAGTTTTGGTACTGCTGTTGGAGTTGAGAGGCCTCTGCACTGCCCAGTTGTTAGGAAACATGGGCAAGTCCCCACTCAGACATGCAAGTTACAACCTGCCTCCCCACAGGTTCCCTGCAACCATCTCCGTTTTCCATCTTCCCAATCCTAGTGCCTTCTCCTCTGATCCTCTCCATTATTCACCTACCCTGATCTCCCCTCCTCCCTGCTCTTCCCTTCCTTCTTTCTTCCCCTCTTTTCTTCTCTGGTCCCTTCTTTCCACCTCTTCTCATGCCTCCTCCTCTTGAGAGAGACAGCCCTCCTCCACAGACAAGGTTGCCCTGGGGACCCTGGGCACCTTCACTGAAATGCAGAAACATATGTACATTTGATCACTGTTAAGTCACTGAGAATTTTACATGATTCAGAGGCGTTTGGTCAGTGACGGGAATAACTTGTACATGGCATAATCCAACAGTGTCATCAGTTAACAAGTATTTGTGAAACATAGGTGTTGATGCCTGGATCATGAGCCATGCGTTGGTTCCACTTGTTTGTCTTTAGCCTACTCCCTGGTCACAAAGCACTATAGGAAGTGAGTATGACCCAACACTGTTTGAAATGAAGCAAATCCCAGCACTGCAGTCTGCCCTTGGGACCTGTGAATATTCTTAACCCTCCTGTGCAAGGCTGCCTAGCCTAACTGGCGTTACTGTCTTTAACATTGGGAGGAGTTGGATTTTTTAAGCATTTTAGGAGGCTCTTTCTGATATCTCTGTCTACTGCCTTTTTCAAATTACTTTACCTCTTCCATGCTTATTGAAAATCTTTATAGGGGCAAAGAGGCCATATCCTCCAAATGTCTTTGTACATTTGAGGTGTTCGCCATGTACCTCTTACAGAGTCCTAGTTCTTAATGAGAGATTGCCATTTAGGAATTAATTACATACAATGTCATTTTTTTCTGCACTGCATTTTTTTTTCTCCAAACTCTGCTACGTCTAGTTTCTTAGCTATGTAGATCTTGGGTATTTATAACCATTATGTTTCTGTTCTGTTTATATGAACAGTGGGTCATTACTCTAATTCATATTAATTGTATATGAATGAATGGACATTTTTGTCAACACATTACTTGTAATTCTATTACTATTTTAGATACTGTAGAAAGGAATACAAAAGAAGTCGAAGTCACTTTAAGTAGGTTATCGTCTACTGGCAGAAAAGGAAATATATTATGGGCTGCCATGAATGAATTTTAAGATGCTACTTTTTGGATGTTTTAGAATAGTCACAGATTTTTTTTTTCCCCAATGTGGATTTTGGCCTCTTGCCCATTCGGTAAATGAAACATGTTAAAGTTTTCTTTTAATTCTAATATGATATGTAGATGCATAGAATATTAATGTCTCTTCCTTAGAGAAATTCCTATATTGACTTGAATATAAAGTAGTGTCAAGTGTAAGGTGAATACTTTTCTTACCCTTTATATTGAAAAATTAAATCTCTGTCATGTGTATGATACATACCTTTCCATTTTGTTTCATGCATGAAATTACCACCTCGGTCTCTCCATTACTGCCTTCTCAGTTTTTTTATTCCTTCTGAGAAATACATGCCTTATATCCATAATCCTACATTTTGCTATGTATCCTGTTAGTCTTTACTGGTATGTGCCCTTTATGTATCTAGAAGATTTCAGAATGAACATCTATGGGTATTAGAATCTAGGAACAGTATGTGATATGGCATTATTTTCCCCAAAATGTTCAATTTTCTCTCTTAGTCTTCTTTCCTCCCTACTTTCGTCCTTCCACCTCCACTCTAAAGTGTTTTTTTTAAATCTCTTCCAGCACATTGGTCCCTTATTAAACCCCATTCTACTCTGTTTCAGTAAATACTAACCTAGAATATTGCTTAAATTCTGGGTACCACACTGACAAAGATGCCCTTTCACCTTCATCATCATCAATAAGTAGCTATAGCTGAATGTCTTTGGAAAACGCTATGGAAGCCCACCTCAAATTGACCATCCCTAGCAATAAGTGGGTGACCAGAAGACGTGGAAAACGTCATGCAGGAGTCTGCAAAGTAATGGAATTCTAGTTACCCCTATGGATCTGTTACTGCATGTGTCCACCTTCCACATTTGTTTTGTTCTGTTATCTTTTTGATGTGGTTATATAAAATAAATGTTAATTACTATGGTTGGTTTTAATACATTGTTGACATTGAAAGTGTGCTAGGACCATAAAAGCAGATGATCATAATTAATGAAATATGTGACTTTTTACTAACAGAAAAAGGCAATCCATAAAATTTGCATTTAGTAAAGCAAATCAGTTTTAGGATTTAAGATGTAGACCTCATGGTGGTGTCTTATTTCGAGCTGCTCTAACAAAAATACCACAGACTGAGTGGCTTAAACAACAGAAATTTATTTTCTCACAGTTCTGGAGGCTGGCAAGTTCAAGATTAAAGTGTTGGCAGGGTTGGTTTCTTCTCTCCTTGACTTTAGATGGCCATTTTTTCTCTGTGTCTTCACATGATCTTCCCTCCATACCTGTCTGTGTCCTAATCACCTCTTATAAGGACATTAGTCATAGTGGGTTAGAGGCCCACTCCAGTGACCTCATTTAACCTTAATTACCTTTGTAAAGGTCTTATCTCCAAATAGTCACATTTTGAGGTATAGGAGTTAGGGCTTCAACATGTGAGTTCTGAGGGGACACAATTCAGCCCATAACAATGAGGTGGTTTCTAGGCACAGACCTTGCTGAAGAAGAGAAAAAACACAAATTTGTTCTCTAGTGAATCATTCTTAGTCTAGTGCCCAATCCCACCTCAGAGGACCCAGAGTGTGCAGCTCGTTCCTGAGGGCTTCCGTGTGCCAGGCACTGTCCAGGACTTCATACACATTAATCAAGCATCAGTCTTTCCTTACCTCTTATGTGTCACCTCTCTCTGGTATATTGGGAAGGTGTGATGGCAGAAAAAGATGATGTGTCCCAATGTGGTCCAGAGCTCCCTATGTGACCACCACTCCTCCAGCTGTGGGTTCCTCCCTGGTCAGCCAGGGGCCACGCCTCACTCCACTGTTGACCACAGGAGGAACGCTGTGGTGCAATAAGGCTACTTTTTAAGGAGGCTTTGCAGAGGGGGAGGTAAAAACTGGGAAGATCACACCTCTCTTTGTGGCCCCATCCATTATTACTCCACTCTGGAGAAGGAGGGGTGGAAGGGCACTAATCCCATCATGAGGTCTCCACGCTCATGACGTAATTACCTCCCAAACCCCATCTCCACGTACTGGGGAGTTTCAACAATGCATAGCAGGCAATTTCAAGTGAATTTAGTTTTCATAAGTTGTGAATTGATATAGATTGAAATATTGAAAACAGGATCTGAGCATCTGCAGTCTGGGTTAAGAGAAACATTTGAAGCTTTCTTTCACTGCTTAATATGTTGTTATGGAGAATTTTTTAAACATTTTAAATTATTTTGTATGAACTAAAATGGTGGCTCTCTCTGCAGGCTACCAAGAGCCACTGAGTGGTGGAGGAGGGCGGCAGTTTAAAGGGCTGAGAGTGTGAGAATCTCTACGACTAATCCCATTTTGTCTCTGTAACAGCACATCTTGCAGGCATGAATTAACCACTCTCTGGGTGCCACTGTTTTCCTTTTCTTTTTAATGGTTATATTTTTCATCAGGTTCCTACTCATCAACCTGAAAAGGTTGTCTTGAGGATTGGCTGATATTATTATCTGACGGAATATCAGCCAGCCATTGGATTAGCCATTCAAATTACCGTGTTGTGCCCTTAGAAAATCATCAGAGTGGGGACTAAATCATAAATTCAGTTTTTTTATTATATAGGTCTTTATATCTTCTTGATAATTTGTATTTGTTGGGGTTATTTGCCTACAGGGAAGAAGGAATTTGTATATTTTTCCGGGACTAAATGGATAACTATTTGTAGAGCTGATAAAAACTTTCGGGGGACACTAGTTAGAATTTAATTTTATTTTTATTGTTAGTTTTTAACCTGATAGGCTGAATAACTACTTGTGAATATTCTTGACTCAGGCTGCATTTGAGTCACTTTTCTTACCTCAATTCCAGATATTTCATGAGACTAATCCGAAGCTGAACTGGAGTGCTTCAGATTATTTCACATACAGCATTCAAATAAACAAAGAAAACTTTTCTCAATGACAAGTATTTTAAAGTTTGGGTTATCACTTAAAATAATTTGTCCACATATCATAAAATGTCTTTAATATAAAAAGATATAAGAACAGTGTTGGTTATGCCAACCATTACTGAATAGTGTCTGTCTTTTTGCCGACTTTAAACAAGAAGTCATCCTTTACTCTGCTCAACTTCACGGTTCACATCTAACCTTTGAGCAAGTTTGTGGACCCTAGCTTAACATATATCTGAGAAGAAACCCCTTCTTGTTACTTCCATTATAGAATAGTGTGGGAGTAAAGATTGAAGGCTCTGGGGGCTGGCCCCATGGCATAGTGGTTAAGTTTGCATGCTGCACTTGGGCAGCCCGAGGTTCACGGGTTCAGATCCCGGGCACAGACCTACACACTGCTCATCAAGCCTCGCTGTGGCGGCCTCCCACATACAAAATAGAGGAAGATTGGCACAAATGTTAGCTCAGGGACAATCTTCCTCAAGCAAAAAGAGGCAGATTGGCAACAGATGTTATCTCAGGGCCAATCTTCCTCACCGAAAAAAAAAAAAAGATTGAAAGCTCTGGAATCAACTCGTGGTTTGAATTCTGTGTCTGCCGCTTATTAGCTGTGAGCCCTTGGGCTAGTTCATCTCTGCCTCGGTTTTATCATCTATAAAATGAGAATAAAAATAGTGACCTATGTTATATGCCTGTTGCTAAACACTGTATGTACAGCTTTTAGAGCAGTGGCTGACAGTGGTAAGTGAGTATTAGCTATTACTGTTATTTTTATCATCATTAATTATTATACAGTGTAAGTCCAACCCACCATTCAAAGTGAACTTTATAAGATAGACATCATATTATGTTACTCTCCTGCTGAAAAGCCTCTAGTAGTTTGCAGTTAACTTGGAAAAAAAAACCCAGAGTCCTTCCTGTCGTCTTCAAGGCCCTGTGTGATGTGCCTCTTCTAGTGCTCTGACCTGGTCCCCAGCTGCTCTCTGCCTGTCTCCGACTCTAGGTACAGAGCACTTTGTTCTGTCTGGAACTCCTCCCTGCTCTGTCCTGCCCCACCCCAGTCATTCTGATTGCCTTGTGCTGGCGCTGTCTCCATAGCTCTGTGCACAGCCAGCTCCATAAGGACAGGGACTTCCAGCATCTAGAGCAGGGCCTGCTACTGGTAGTTGCTTGATAGGTGTGTATTTGTTGAATGGATGAATGAATGAAACAAATGGTAATTGTCAATCCTAATGCTTTGTGTGCTTTCAAATGTAGAAAATAAAGAGCTTGCACAAATATTGTCAAAGTAAAGTTAAATTCAGTTAAAACCATCGGAAGTTTCTGTGGAGTTTAGTGAACATGGTGAAGTGGAAGAAAACAGTGAACTAGGAGTGAAAATACTGGGTCCCGGTTCTCCTTCAGTTTCTGCACTGAAGATCACCTGGCTTCGCTGAGACTCAGCTTTCCTGCTATAAAACACAGGCAGGACTGGATCTCTCTGGAATGTAGAGCTCTGAGAAGCTGCCCAGTTGAAGAAGAGGAAAAAGGGGTGACTGGGAGGCACCCTGAGCCCCTTCACTTTAACTAGAGCAGTTTTGTTTTTATTGCCTTTATATATTGGGGGCTCATATGAAATCTGGTTGGAAAAAAAGAATCTGCTTTTAAAAAGTTTAAAAACCCACTTAATTAGAAGAGCACAAAGGTTACTTTTAGCTCAATAATTCTAATTCTGGTAGCTTAACTATTTAAAGGATATTGTTTCTTCTTAAAGACTGTTTCCTAAATGGCAATTTATTGCACCTTCCTTTAATTCCTCATTAATTTTCTGATGTTAGTTATTTAAAATATAAAACTAAAGGTATCCAATATGATTTTCTCTTGTTTCTTTTATTCTTCTCTTTTTTTGCACTTAAAGTTAGGATCCTTTTAGAATGTTAACTTTGAAATAGAGCCATACTGTTTCTTTTTATCATGAAGTTATACTGTGAAATGTACTTAAGATAATAATAAACTATTTGGGGACAACTTGGAGACCATAGTTGGTCATTAGTTGATTTTTAAATTTGGCAGACCTGCTTGATAGGAAAAGTTTTACTGAGTTTTCAAAACCATTTTAGTTGAGGTGGGCTAACGTGAAAGTAATGTAATGGTAAGACATTGAACTACTGACTTACAGGATGGTTTTAGGAATAGAAATGAGAATATCAGCCTTGCGTTCTTGAAAAAGCGGGTAACAAAATATCTTAACAAAATATAGGAATCGTGTGTTACACAATTGTATGAACTTTACTCATAAGGTTATAAAATATTCCCATCTACATACTGCCTAATAAGATTTTGAGTTTTGGTATGTTTTAATGTCAGTTTCTCTAAAAAATGCTTCTCTTAATCCACTGAAATTCTGTGGTGTGTATGTATGTGTATTCATGTGTATGAGTGCACATATGAAAAGTATGCAATTATTCATAATAATTTTTTTCTTATATTTGATACTATTTACTCATGTATTTATGTTACTTATGAATGTATCTTTCCCTTTAGCGAAAGAAGATGAATTTCCAAAGAAACCTTTGGGACAGCTTCCACCTGAATCTCAGTCTGCTGGCATTAGTCACCTGAGCAATGGACAAAGAAGTGTTGGCAGGTCAAGTCCTCATATGAGCAGCAGAAGAGAAAGTGGCTCATCACCTCACAAAAAACATGAGCACTCCCCTCACCATCAAAGCAGAATTGGTACACCAGAACGAGTAAGGCAGCTAAGACAGAAATCAGCGGACGAGGATGGTAAAAAGCTTAAAGAAGAGGCCGATTTTCAAAGGAAACTTCCATCAGGTCCACAAGACAATTCCAGGCAATATAATCATGCAGCTGCTAACCAAAATAGCAATGCGACTTCAAATATCAGGAAGGAATTTGTGCCCAAATGGAATAAACCGTCAGATATTTCAGCTATTGAAAAAACTGCCAAATATGCCATCGAAGGCAAAAGTAGATCAGCACACCCCACGCTTACAGTCACCATCCCTAGTTCTGCTGATGCTCGGATATCAAATGTAAGGCAAAAGATGAAGGTGTTGGAAGCTGATGAAGGGAAGCGTGGCTCTACTGCATCACAGTATGATAATGTACCTGAAAATGAAAATGGCGCTTCTATTGAAGAGGCTCTAGAAAGGGCTTACTCTCAAAGTCCAAGGAATATTGTTTACTCTCATAGTCCAAGAAAGCATGCTGAGCCAAGTTCTAGTCCATCAAAAGTATCAAACAAGTTTACTTTTAAAGGGCAGCCTCCAAGTTATGCAAAATATCCACCTCACCTAGATGGGGAAGATCGCGGGACAGTTCATCCACCATCTTACAGTAATCCCCCTGTTTACCATGGAAATTCTCCAAAACACACCCCTACTGCTAACAGCAACTTTGTGTCTCCACAGCTTACCCCTAGGACTCAAATGAATCCTTCCAGGAGACCTTATGGTTCTACTCTTTCAATCGATACTTCTCCAGAGAAATCTTACAGCCGCCCAACTCCTCTTGTACTACCATCTAGTCGAATAGAAGTTCTTCCCGTTGATATTGGTGCTGGGGGATATTCGGGCAATTCGGGGTCACCAAAGAGTGGAAAATTCATCATTCCTCCAGTGGATTATTTGCCAGATAACAGAAAATGGTCAGAAGTTAGTTACACATACAGACCTGAGATGCATGGACAATCGTGGACTCGAGATCCTAACCGCAGCCACTTAAGCAATTTACCAAAATATTCCACCTTTCAACATGTATCCTTTCAGGACCATAACCTCCCAGCAGTTTCAGTAGATAGTCCAGTGCGGTATAGAACTTCACCAGCTTTAGAAGATGCCACTTCCTCTGGGTATCAATATTCAGGGCCCTCGCCTCCAGGATATCACTACAGAAATCGGGATGGACTTTCTATTCAAGAATCAGTATTGCTGTGAGAATTCTTCTGTACTTGCTAAAGACGAAAGAATAGAAATCATATGAAACCCATGTTGCTATGTTTATAATGGCCAAAGCAGTATTTTATACTATTGTAAACAACTCGCACAATTCTAATAAGAATATATGGAAGTGTTTTCATCCTCACATAGATGCTGCTTAAGATGAGCATTTTAAATTGCATCATCACTAAACCTGTTAAAAGGAATTTAACATGGAAACATAGCAATAGCATTTAGGGATGCACACACAATAATAATTCATTACTCAGTTCCATTTATATCTTTCTCCAAAACCTGAACATTTTTACTCTATTAGCCCATTCTATTTTGAGTAATGTTACAAAGCACTGAAAAACTGTCTGTGTAGAACAGGTATTTTTAAGGCTATATGTAGTGTATGTGTCTTTTAACAGATGTTATAGGCGTCTATTCATACACATTTGAACACAGAACTAAAGAAACATTTAAAAACTACTTTTAATCTAGATCCATGGAATAATTTATTATTCTTTTTCTTAACTTGTTTTTTAGTTACTTTTTTTTTCCTTATATTTTTAACCCAGGTCTTAAACTGACTTCAGAGTTTGCCCTGACTTAATTTAACATCTCGCAGAATGCTCATCATTCTCATTCAATTGCTGCCATTTTCTTTCAGTCTGAAAATTAAAGACATTGGAGAGATAGGCTGACCACTTAATGGTGCTTAAAAGTCGGGGCAGTTAAAGTAAGTTCATGGCCAGAGGTGCAATGCTCAGTGTATCCATGCACGTGAGATCAGTTTTACTGCATTTGTGCCCTTTCTTCTGGTCTGACTCTTGCAAAGCTCGGAGCAGAACGTTCCTTGCCAGATGCAAAGGAAATGCTATAATACACTCTCCAGTGGATGCCAGCAGGAGAAGTTGCAAGTTACTGATCACCAAGCACTCACACAGGGCAGCAGAACAAACTCCTTTGAAAGTCATTTGAAAGCCAGATTAACAATGTGGTTACTTCTGACTTCTGCCCCTCAAATTCCTGCAGGGCCTCCCCACAAAGGGCCCAGGTGGTCATTTACATGATCTTTTTCGGGCACTCTTTTCTTTCAAGAATGTAGTCAATGGATATTGCTGCACTTAGGCTGTTAAATTATCGTTGTGTAAAATTATAAAAAAATGATCCTAATTATTAATAGGAGTCTAAGATTTTGGGGTTTTTTTCAGAGTGTGACTTTCAAAAATCTTTTTTTCTTTTTCAGTGAAAAAAATTCAGGTTCATGGTAAAAAGTTAGCAATGTCTTTAAATAGATTCTATTACACTACAATTACCAAAATACTGACAAAGTTTTGGGCGTTCCAAGAAAGTCTGACTTTGTATTTAATTGGAGAGCTTGTCTTCAACATGGCTTTGCTCATATTTGAGTAGTAGAGAGTAGAAAACCTGGCATCGATGGCTCTTGTTGCAAGTTGGAGCTTGAAACTTTCAAGGTACAGAAGTGTCTTTTAAAATGAGAGTGACATTTGTTTAGCTAGTGAGTGCGACAGTATTTTTTCTGTATATAATGAGTCTAATGTACTTTTAATCAGCTTGGTAATGATGTTATCACATGGCAGAAGAAAGGCAGCGTATGAGCAGCCAAGCGCCACACTGCAGCTCCAGCAAAGTCCTGCTCGCCCTGGGCTCTTGATGCCAGTCGTGTGGGAGCCTAGACATAAATGTGTACAAGTGTAGCTGGGGGTATCAATTCCAATTTTCAAACCATGCTTCTGTGACTTACAATAAACCAAGCTGTACAATTTAGTTTATGATAGCAGCATCTGGCTGCTCCAAAATATATATACCAACAGTGGTAAATACTGTAGATTTATATATATATATATATATATATGCAAAACATATATATACACACACTATTTTCTTATGTCATCTATGACATTTTTTATCTGTATACTTTTTTTGATGTGATTATTTTTAACATGCTAAAAGTAATAAGTATATTTGTTTTGTGTCTTTTATGTGCTTTTTTCATATGGCAAAAGTGGGATGCTTCTAAACCTAATTCTCTTCTAACTGAGTAGACCTTCCCCGTGTTTGCCTGCATGACTTTATGTGGATCACAGTTCTGTGTTATATGCTTTATTAATTTCCAGTAGTACTGGATTTAAAACTATGTCACCTTTCCTTTATTTTACTTAATCTGCCATTATTAATAGCAATAAGGTATTATTTCTAGTCTTCGTCATTATAAAATGTGGCTCTCTGTTAAAGTAGGAAAATTTAATTTGAAGTTATTTTGCCACCATACAATTTTGCTCTTTCAAATTTATCTTTTAATAAAAGATAAATAGTGGAATAATGATAAAAGATGAAATATATTGGTAAAGTGGGTTGAAATATATTTATGAAAAACATATTTGGTAAGGATTTTCGTGGCGTGGAGACTGATTTTACTCTAACTACATGTCCATGGTGTAAATATTTTGCCATTATTAAGTCTGTTCTTCATAGCTGTTTTGCCTAACACAATAAGCACTTGTGTATAGTTTTTATTTTTTTAATATTTAGTTTGAAAAGTTAAAGAAACTAGACCCAGAGTCTCAAAGATTTTTAAAACTTTGACTCTGGTGCTTATGTTTCCTATAGGATGTAAAGAAAATAGACAACTTTTTAAAGCTGGGAAACAAGAGTGTATATATATATATGTAAAATCAGGTATCAGAGTATTGTAGGGGAGGAAAAAAATGTTTTCCTTCTACCCTTCTAGGTTCTGTAAATTGGACTGACAAAAGACAGATTAACAGGAGAAAACAAACAGAAGTTTATTAACACAGCGTCGTGCATTCACATGGTATCCAGTGATGAGTAACTCAGAGACGGGTAGACTTGCAGTCTATATAACTAACTTAGTGGGAGCGGGAGAGAAAGGCACTTAACGGAGAAGCAAATGACTTTTTGGAAAGGTAAGTGGGCCCTTAGGACAATAGATGGGAGACCTGGTGGTTTGTGACAATGTCTGGGTGTGGTGCCAGAGGAGGAGATTAGAGTTGCCCTGGGAGGGGATTTATGACATTGAGTTCTTTGGGGAGGCTCTGCTTTTAGGCAAATAAGGGATTTCAGGAACTCAAATGCCTTCAGCTCAAAGTCATTCTTAGGCCAAAGTGGCATATTTTGGGGTGGCATGTCCTTCAGCAGTAATGATGGAATGTTTCTTGAAAGAACGAAAAGAGATTCAATCGATAGGACGTTTCTGGAGAAGAAAAATAGATGTTTACAGGATGTGATGGGATTGTTTTAACTTTTTTCATTTTAGGAAGATTCTAATACTAAACTTTATGTCATACTCAGTGTAACTTTAAAATTGAGTTTCATATTTGTAGCCTTTCAGATCTCTCCCTCAGGGCCCTTTATAATGCAAGCACAAGAACAGCACCTAGTCTGTACTTTGCTGAGATCTCTTTTCTTTTCATTTTCTTGATTAGAGAAAAACATGCCATGTCCACAAATAGGGATTTATTCACAGAGGACCTATAGCTTAATCTTCTGGAAATATTATTACTCTCAGTTGTCTTCTAGACTCACAGCATTACTTTAGTATGCACTTGATTGTGGGTTAAGTTTATGGTTTTACGATCTCTTTTTGTTTTAATTGTTCACTTAATGGATTTTCAGTGTCCATTTCTATTATAGATATTAATGCCTATTGACCAGGTGGTTTTAATAAGTCAAACTTTACTTTTACATTGATCCAGTGTGCTGAGAATAGGAAGAAAGGATTCCATTTAACATTGATTTGTGAATTGTACTTTCAGAAGGATTTTCGGTTATCCATAAATCTAAGCATAACTGCCGCCATTTTATAAATAAGAACACTGAGAAATATAGTGTTTAATATAATATATATTTGTTTATATATTATAATATATATAAATAATATAATATAAATTTGTTTAAAAAAAACAAATTTTAGATTTCATAGGAACGGATCTCAACCTTTGCTGCTCTTCAGAATTATCTGGGGAACTTTTAAAAAATGTTCCCCTTGGTTCCCACCCTGGGCCACTTAAATCACAGTCTCTGGGGTGGAACCCAGGCATCAGGTAATTGTATCTTTTTCCCCACTCAGTCAATTAAGCTCTTTCAAAAATAAAAATCCTTCTAAAGTTGATTGTCTTATATTCCCACTATGAGCCATCTCAAAAATTCTTAACAGATCAGTTTCAGAGTTTAGAAACTCTGATTTCAGGTAAGTTAGGAAAAATTCCACTGGAAAGATTCACATTACCTGCCATCTCTATAAATTTTGATGAACTACTGACAGCTGTAGAAAGTATAAATGGCTTCAGATGGAAGGTGGCGTGACCCTGTAGTTTCTCTCATTACTGCTTACAGCAGTTCTTCAAAATAGGTAGAGCCTTATTAAGAGTTCCATTTTCCTAGACAACCTCTGTCATTTTCCTTAAGTGGCATGCTAACAAAAGGCCGAAGCTGTTTGGAAGCCTAAGTGCATTTTCCCTATGTGAGGAGCGGAGAAAGTGCTACTTAGTCTGGTCATTCACCTGACCAATCAACATTTTATTGAGCACCTACAGTGCGCTCGTTGTCCTGGGGACTGTGCTGGGCTCATGCTTCAAAATAAGAGACGTGTTTTATAATCTATGTCTCAGTCCAATGTTGGAGATATGCACAGGTGATTATTACAGGCACAGAAAGGCCACAGCTCAAGAGGGTCAGGGAAGGCATGTGGGGGAGTTGCCTCAGCTGAGCCTGAGAGGATTAATGGAGTAGATGGACAAAATGGAGGGGAGGGGCATTTCCCCAGAGAGGATGGTGTGAGCAACTGCGTGATCTGAGAGAGCAGGTTTGCCACTTTGATGTGTATGTGGGGTGGGGGTGGGGGTTCCACAGGACACCAGATGGGGAGGGCCTCATATGCCATTGAACCTGGAGCTTGCGGAGGCCTGATGTGAGGGAATGAGCCTGGAGGAAGTTAGGAAGACTGCGGCAAGTGTTCTAAGAGGTGGTGCAGAGCTGAGGGCCAGGGAGGAAGTTACGAAGAAAAGGTGATTAACTTGAGAACTAATTACTAAGTAAAATTGGCAAGACGTGATAACTGGTTGAATGTAATCATAATAATCATAATATGAAAAATAGCTAACATTACTGAAGGCTTTCTGTGTGTCTGGCACTGTGCGAAGCATTGTACCCATATTAACTCATTTAATTCTCACAATGACTCCATGAAGTATGTACTACTATGATTCCCAGTGTACAGATGAGAAAGCTAAGGCACAGGCAGTTGAAGTAACTTACCCCAAGTGACGCAGCTCAGAGGTAATAGACCCAGGACCTGAGTCCAAGCAGTCTGAATCTAGAGCGTGTTCCCTCCCCCGACCCCAACGATTTTAAGGAGGTATAATTTACCTACCATAAAATTCACCCAGTTAAATGTACACTTAAATGATTTTTTAATAAATGTACAAAGTTGTGCAACCATTACAACAACCAATTTTAGAACATTTCCATCACCTCAAAAAGATCTCTTATGTCCATTTACAATCAATCTCTTTCCTGCCCCCAGCCTGGGGCAACCACTCATCCACATTCTACCCTTCTGATTTGCCTTTTCTGGACATTTCATATAAATGGAATCAGTATGTATTTTTTGCATCTGGCTTCTTTCACACTTAGTTTAATGTTTTTGAGGTTCATCCATGTTGTAGCATGTTATCAGTAGTGACTTTCCTTTTCATCGCTGGGGAATATTCTGTGATATGGCTATGTCACATTTTGTTCATTCACTCACCAGTTAATAGACATTTGGATTGTTTTCACATGCTGCTGTGACCACTGTGTACAAGTCTTTGTGTGGACATGTTTTCATTTCCCTTGGGTCTTTATCTGGGAGTGCTATTGCTGCTTTTATGGTAAGTTTATGTTTAACTTTTTAAGAAACAGCCAAACTCTTCCAGAGTGTCTGCACCATTTTACATTCCCACCAGCAATATATGGGAGTTCTGATTTCTCCACATCTTCACCAACACTTGTTATTTTGTATTTTTTGATTATAGCCTTTCTAGTGGGTATGAAGTGATATCTCATTGTGGCTTTGATTTGCATTTCTCTAATAGCTAATGATGTTGAGCATCTTTTCATGTGCCTATGGGCCATTCATATATCTTCTTTGGCGAAATGTCTGTTCAGATCTTTTGCTCAGTTTTTAATTGGGTTGTTTTCTTACTTTTGAGTAGTAAGAGTTCTTAATATATTCTGGATACAAGTCCTTTGTAAGACACAATTTGCAAATATTTTCTCTGTCTGTGACTTGTCTTTTCAATTTCTTAATTGTGTCTTTTGAAGTGCATATGTTTTAAATTTTAATGAAGTCCAGTTTATTGGTTTTTTTCTTTATGGATCTTGCTCTTAGTACTGTATTTCTCTGCCTAGCCCAAGGTCCCAAAGGATTTTCTTCTGTGTTATTATTATAGAAGTTTTATAGTTTTAGCTCTTAACATATGGGTCTATGAACCATTTTGAATTTTGTATATGGTGTGAGGTAAGGATCTAAATTTATGTGGATATCCAGTGGTCTCAGCACTATATGTTAAAAAGACTGTGCTTTCCATAATTGAATTGCCTTGGTACCTCTGTCAAAAATCATTGACAATATATATAAAGGTTTATTTTAAGTTTTGAAATCAGGAAGTGTACATCCTCCAACTTTGTTCTTTTTCAAATTGTTTTGGCTATTCTGGGTCCTTTGCATTTCTATATAAATTTTAGGATCAGCTTGTCAGTTTCTGCAAAAAAAAAAACTCCTGGGATTTTGATAGAATTGTTTTGAATCTATAGATCAATTTGGAAGAATTACCATTTTAACAATGTTGAGTCTTCCAATCCATAAACATAGGATGTCTCTCCATTTATTTTGATCTTCTTTAATTTCTCTCAGGAATTTTTATAGTTTTAGTATATGTCTTACACTTCTTTTGTTAAAATTATTCCTGAGTATTTTATTTTTCTTGCCCTTGTGAAGAGAATTGTTTTCCTCAGAGCCTGTGTGCTTAAACATCATGTTGTACTGTTGAGGGGAGAGAAGGGGCCAAGGTTAATTTCTGCAATTCTCAGGTTGGATGGTAGTGTGGGTAGTGGGGCTACCGTCTGACAAAAAGAATTCAGAAGAAGGAGCAGGTTGAGGTTTAGTGGGAAAATGACTTCTGTCTTGAAATGTAGAATATGAGGAATAGGGGACTGACAGATTGTGTTGTCTGACAGGCAGCTGGCAATTTCAGAGAGATTGGGGACTTGCCAGCACGTGGGAGGTAAAGCCATGGGAGAGTACTTGCCTAGGGAGAAGATGAGCAGACTAAGGAGGGGAAGAGCCTGGGGCTCACTGACATTAAGAGGTGCCTGAGGGAAAGGAGCACGTGAAGGACTCAGTGAGAACAGTCATGGACTGGTTCCACAGTATCTGAATGCTCAGCGATTGAAGACTGAGCTTTGGAGTCAGACTGACTCGAGTTTGAACTTTGCCTCAATGGGCCAGCCACTGCTCTCAGTCCTGGTGAAATCATGAGGTAACAAGACAACATCCCTGTCCTCATGGAGCTTATGTTGTGATCCACTTCCTCATCTCTAAGGTGAAGATTGTAGTATTTGTGTGTAGTATTTCGTGGGGTTGTGAGGATTAAATGAGTTCATCTGTGTGAAGTGTTCAGCACAGCAACGTCACACAGTCATCATTTGGAGTGTTATCTGTAACCACGTCACCACAGTGCTAGGTTTTAGTGACCAAGGGGACGTGGGCCTTGACTTCATGGAGCAGGGAGGGCAGTGAGGGAGAGCACATGAGAGGGAGAGCACAGAGGGCAACTTGAGGCGATGGTGCCCTGGCTGGGGAAGTGAGAGTTCCAGGAGGGAGGGACTGAGCAGCAGTGTCAACTGCAGCAGGATGACCCAGGGACCAGGACTCAAGAGACGGTGTGGGTTGCTGGCATCTGCTGTCATTCCTAGAGCCACAGTCAGATCACAGTGATCACAGGCAGGCACAAGTGGAAGGTGATGCGGCTCTCTCCAGAGGTTGAATGACAAGGGGTGGCAGTTACTGAATAGTAGCTGGAGGGAAGGATGGTAAAGGCGGGGTTTGGGGGGAGGGCTGTATTTACCTGGGAAAAATAATGCTGACTAGAAATCAGTTTTGACCATTCAAACATTCTCAAGGACTTCCACAGATCAGCCCCTGGTTTTATTCCAGTTTGTTACTTTATGTATTCCTGAGGATTAAAACACCAATTATTAAACTTTCTGTAATTCAGACTTTTCACTTTAATTTGAAGGAAAATGGGCATAATCAGAATATAAAGCAGGCTGCATTAAGAAAACTCATAAGTTCTGTCCAGGAACATCGACTTTGTAAAGCACTTCTTAAATCTTGTGGCCACACATAGTACACTAACAGAAGATGTGCAGAAGGTGGAGAGGTTAACTTCTCTGTAAGCTAAATATGGATCAGCAGTGACCTGTGGCTCCCCGAAAAGCTAACTCAGTCTTGAGCGAGTTAATAAGCTCTGCCGCCAATTCAGGGTGTGGCTTTGGGCAGGTCCCTGGGCCTCTCTGGGACTGGATTTTCTGATCTGTCAACTCTGGAGGTGGAAAAGGGAGTTTGAAAAGGGTTCTGCCCCAAACTTTTAAATGAAGGGTGCCCCGACCAGAGGCCTATTTGTCTGCTTTGTGCCTGGTACCGTGTCAAGTGCTAGGGAAACAATGGTGAGCAGAGGCCTGAGGGTCCCTGGCCTCCTGGAGCAGATAGTCCGGTGGGGAAGGTGGATGTTAGTTATATGGTTCCTGCCACAAGTGAAAACCCACATCGTGGCAAGGACCAGGAAGGAGGAGGACCCAGTGCACTCAGCACCTATAAAAATGACGCACGTGAAGATGATGCTGAGAAAAGATGTGGCTTGAATTGGACATAGAGGGGAAGTAGCCACAGCCATGAGCAGAGGAGCGATGAGCCATGAGCGGCTCTCAGCGATGGGAGATGAAGCAGCTCTCACAGTACAGCCCAGAAGCAAAGACAGCAGAGTAGCAAATACCCATACAAAGAGCTCAAGTTGCTAACGTGAAGACGGTGTTAAGTTCTCAACCGTGTCTGTACCCATGGATAACACCATCAGTGGAGGTACCTATGAAAAGGAAGGACTACGATGGCCCTTACATGTGCCCTCTGGAGGCCGTCAAGTCTGCACTATAGTCTGAGTTTGCCACTTAGCAGCAGTGTGACCTTGGGTGAGTCACATTCCCATTCTGAGCCTCACTTTCTCAGCTATAAAATGTGGGCATTAGAGCTAGAGGGGATAGTGGGGATGACCTAAGAGTGCATTTCAGCCATGGCTACAAATGAGAATCACTTGGGAAGCTGCCAAAAATACTGATGCCCAGCCCCTCCCCTAGCCAATTAAGTCGGAATCTCTCAGGCCCACGAATTAGGGTTTGATGTTTTTTTTTTAAGTTAAACACTATACAACCCAACATTTCATGATTCTGTAATCTATCCCTTAGAACCTAACCATGTAATGCAATTGTACAGGATTGTGCTACAGTCAGAGCCTTGGGCTTGAAACGTGAGAAGCCATGAATGATCTGCCTTGTTAACAGGTGAAGTGTTTTGGCCACAGAGGAAGAAAGGAGATGTCACTCTCTCTCCTCCTCTATTTCTTTTGTCTTCTAGCTCCCATATCATCATTCTATTGCTATCCAGAAACCACCTTAAAATCATATGAGGGGGGCAGGGTTCAGCCTGGTGGCGCGGCAGTTGAGTTCGCACGTTCCACTTTGGTGGCCTGGGGTTCGCCAGTTTGGATCCTGGGCGCGGACCTACTCACCGCTCATCAAGCCATGCTGAGGCGGTGTCCCATGTAGAAGAACTAGAAGGACCTACAACAAGGATATGCAACTATGTACTGGGGCTTTGGAGAGAAAAAAAAAAAAAGGAAGATTGGCAACAGATGTTAGCTCAGGGCCAGTCTTCCCCCCCAAAAAAAAATTGTATTAGGGGATTTTTGTTTAGAGGATTGAATGGTATAACGGAAAGAACATAGGCTGAAAACAACCTCGGAGGTGAGTCTCAGCTTTTCCTCTAACCTTGCTGGGCCTCAGTCTCCTGAATAAAACAGAGAAGATGAGGCTTCCCTGCAACGGTGCTCTGAAGAGTGACTGAGATCATGTCCATGTGGTATAGTGCCTGGGACGTAGATGCTCGATGAATGTTAAATAATGAATGTAAATGTGTAGGGAAAGCGCTAATATTCATATTTAGAGAACGTTTTTTTCCTTTTAGACTTGTAAAGTGCCCCCAGATGGAGTGTGGGCAAAGAATAGTAAAAGAAAATGTACAGATAAAGAAGTACACAGCTATTAAAAGTGTTATACATCCCCATTAATTAGAGAAATTGAAATTGAAACAGTGATTGGCAAAGACGTTTGGCAGAAAGAATGTTCATACCCTGTTAGTGAGAGGAAAATTGTATTCCACAAATGTTCCGCTTACCAGTATCAGCATTTATATGTTGTATTCTTTGGCCCAGCAATACTACTATAAACAAAAATACATGTGGAAAAAGAAACATGGAAAAGGATGTTTGTTGCACCATTGTTTGTAATAGAGAAAAATTGGAAATAACTCGAATGTCCATCAATAGAGGATAGGTTAAATTACGGTATAACCACATAAAAGAGTACTGTTCACCCGTTAGAAGTATGTAGGTAGCTTTATATGGATTGACATGGGAAGATGTCTGATTTACTGCTAAGTGAAAAAGCTACAAAACAGTGTTGACATAGCCGTTGGTTGGTTTTGTAGCTTCTGGCTTTGCCTCAGACCAGCCTTGAAGCAGGACTCAGCATTGTGGTGTGAAAGTCGTGGGTGGAATGGGGATGAGGGTTGCTAACCCATGGTGATGGGCTATCAAGGAAGTTCTGTTTGCACAAAGGCTTTGAAGCCTTTTAGGACAGGCAGTGAAGAAGGTTTTAGAATTGATGGGCAGGTATCTGGGATGTAAGAATTAGCCACCTTGAAATAAGTCAGGGAGGTGAGGAAAAGCAAAGATGCCTACATGGGGACGGGGTGGGGGGAGGAGGAGGGCATGTTGCAGGTAGGTAGGAATAGGAGGTGGAAGGGAAGTATATTTTGAACGTCTGCTCCCCACTTGGGACCCCAGGTAGGCTTTAACCAAGAATGAGCATGACGGGGCTTTGGGTGGAACTCAGCGAATGCTGGTCGTTGATGGACAGGGGAGACCATTCCCTCCTCTTGAACCGTTTTGTTTGTTCCCTTACTGTTGTTTCAGTCGGGGGAGGAAGAAGGGACAAGAAAACCAGAGAGGTTCCTGGGGCAGCCCCGAAGGGCGGCAGGTGGTCACAGGCCAGGAGCCCTGAGACCAGGGACACTAAGTAATAGCCACACTCTGATTGCCCGAGGCTGGGGTGGCCTGGGGATCAAAGGGCACTTTCTCATTTTTATTATTGAAGCTGAAGGCCAAACTGATGCCCAGTGATTGAAAGAAAAGCAAAAATAATAATTTTTTTGAAAGGCAGATATCTCAGAAATATGAAGACCTGGAAATATGGGGAAAGTCAGGCGCCTCGTACTCTCTTCCCGAGGAATAAGTCGATATTGGACTTCAAGACTTCTACTTAAAAGCCCGTCTGGGAAGCCAATCTTTTCATCTCTGGCCGGCCCTGATCAGAAAAAATGGCAGGTGTTTACTGATACCAGAAAGGGGTGGGGGAGGTTATAAACCTGGACTTGTCTCATCTTTTTAAAATCACTGGATGCTCCGTTAGTCCGGGATGGCCTGTTCCTTTGGATTTCTTATCAGTAAAATGTTCTCCAAGGTTTGAGGCACTGTCAGAGTTGTCCATTTTCATTTTGTCAAATACGTTTATTAAAAGAAAAGTAAATAATATTGTAACACATGAAAGCGAAGAAAGAGCATAAGCTCAGAAAAATGGACAGTTCTTTAAACTGAATATAGTTGCCCTTTTAAAAAATCCACTATATTGACCTTTTTAAACACCCTCATGACAGACTGGTGAAAACTCTGTAGGGCTCAGCCCTGGTGCACACGTCAGCATTTAAAGGCCACTGAATTAGTGTTCGTTTCAGGACCAGATGATATGATTAGATGATGTGGCTTGTAGAAAATTAAAGTCTTTAGCCAAACCAGATGCTAAGCTTCTGCCCAGAATCAATATACTATTAGAAATCCTGGAAACTAATAAACATACCATAACTATTAATTTATAGATAGGTTGTTGGCAAATAACCTCAGAGAGGGAATCCAGGCTTGAAACAGCTTTTGTGACACCAGATGGAGTGTGTGAGTTTAGCCAGAGTCCTGAGAAGGGATCTGTACAGTGTATAAAAAATATCCACTGTATCTGTGAGTTAAGTCTGAGATAAACTAAGAAAAGTATAGGAAAGTAGAACCTAATCGAAGCCGATACAAGAATTACGACTCATGCGAAGAACTAGATGTTCTTTTACAATGAAGTGTGTTGGTGTGAGGCAGGGACAACACACCTATCTAGAATCTGGTCACCTGGCAGCTTTACCTGAGGACAAAGAGGCCAAAAGGAACCTGGCCTAACCAGGTGAATGTCCCGCACTTAGGGTGGCAGAGCTGAGCCCTTCAGGAGGACAGACCACCCCGAGTCCAGGAGGCTCACTTATGTCCCCAGTGGTCTCAAACCAGGCAGGCCCTAAAGCTCTCCCCGTTTTGTGTTGGGCAGTTTACAGATGAAGAATCGAGCTGGAATGGTCCAGTGACTTGACCTTGGGCAAAGGACCTGACCTCACCTTTCCCCACTGCTGCTCCACCCACAGCAGATGGAAGGTAGCAAATCCACAGGTAGGAAGGTAAACACCGTGTGTGCACCCCACCTGCGGTGGACTGCCCTCAGCCTGAGAGTGAGAGAAGAGGATAGAAACTTGGTTATGGGTACAACCAACCGACCAACCAACGAACCCAGGGGCAAATACTCCAGAAATGATTTTTAACTTTCTCCTCAGCCCCACAATCTCAAATCATACCTTTAAAGCCCAACTTGGATGATGTCCTTTTCCTGTTTAAAAACTCTCAGTGGCTCCCCATGGCCATCATATTAAATATGCATCACTCAGCCTGGCTTTCAAGGCCGTCCATGACATATGCCATGAACTTCCTTTGCAGCAGGGGTTTCCTGTCTGTGCTTTCTGGGACCCCAGGGCCTCCTTGGAAACGACTCAGACAGTGGGTTTGGGAGTAGCAAAGTTGGATGTTTGTGTGAAAATTAAGTAAGGGGCTTATAAGAGATCAGCAGAGAGGTACAGCTGGACTGTTAGCTTCGTGGGTTGCA
Source organism: Ceratotherium simum simum (assembly GCF_057802395.1). NCBI lineage: Eukaryota > Metazoa > Chordata > Mammalia > Perissodactyla > Rhinocerotidae > Ceratotherium > Ceratotherium simum. The sequence continues at coordinate 22,454,616 of NC_141931.1, forward strand.
GGTTTCCATAGCTTGGTCAATGTTCCAAACTCTACAGTGCCCTGCAGTGGGAAGACCATCTTCCAATGTACCCATGAGAGACATCACCTACCAGGCTATTGGCAAAATTACACAGCATGGTTTGCCTTTAGTGTCCCCCACACCCTTCCTGTCTATTCTCTATAGCTCTGTACCCCCCTCTCATATCTAAGACTCTTACCACCTGGTATCACTTGTCTTGCAAACCTCAGCATCATATTTGTATGTAAATGAGAGTGTCGATGTCAGTTACAGGTCTCTGTCCAGTAGCCTAGATTTTTTGTAGACCTTGCTCTTCTTACAGTTTCAACTCAGTTTTTTAGGGAAGGCTTCATTTTAACTGGAAGTTGGACTGTACCATCTATTACCCAGGTCACTAATTCTTAAAGTGTATACAAATGACATGGGGACCTTGCTAAAATGCAGGTTTGATTTCGTAGGTCTGCAATTTGCTCTGAGATGCTCTATTCCTTATAAGCTCCCAGGTGATGTTGATGCTGCTAGACTGGGGACCACACTGTGAGTAACAAGGATCAAGGCCAGGCTTCCTTGAAGAGCAGTCAGGAAGAAGTTCAAGTTCCTGAGCCCCACTCCTCCATCACAACCACACTGGACTGCCGAGCAGCTCCCTGGGGCCAGAGGCAGCTGCCCGGTATGGCTCAAGCACATAGTAATTTGCCTCTGCAGAGCTTATGGACATGAATGAGGTGGCTGTATGTCTTCCTTCTCCAGTCTCTGCAGAATTCCTGTTTCCCAGGCCTAGACCCTTTGAAGGGTCTAGTCTGGCTGTTGGAGATGATGCTTCTCACCTCCAGAAGGCAATTCAGCAGGTTCTTGAGGGAAGAGAGTAAATCGTTGCCCTTTGGGATTTCCTGAAGCAGCTTCCAGCAAGTGGAGGGAGGCCAGAGGACATTTTCTCCTTAACACATTATTTCTCTTCCTACCATGCATGCAACTGGGCCAAACCATTTTAGCAACAGTTCTTGGGTCGGTGACACCCACTCCTCATTTACCTCTGTATGTGTGTTTCTGTGGGAAAGGAAGATAATGAAATTTAGCTTAACCAAGCTGTAGGTTGGAAGTTATAACCTACCTAATTTCCTAATTAAGCTATCAATTAAGGCTGTGTCTATGCCACCTGCTATGCCTGGGCCTGGTGCCATGCGGTAGATGCCAACTCTGACAAACCCATCCCTACAGAACCCAGGGCTCCTGACACGCTTGTTTCCAGTAACGCTTTCCTCATTGCTCTTCTGCCTTCCCCCATGGCTTCCTCCTAAAGTATTTTTCGAAGTCCGCATTGAGACAGGTTGCCCAACCCTTTTGTCATGCATATGGGGTTATGGAATGTTGGAGTTTTCCAGCAGACTTCATCTGGGCCTTTTGAGGGCTACAACTTCCCCACAGAGAACATTCGTGTTGACCATTTGGCACAGGAGCCAACCGCCTTTCTTGCCTTAGAGGCTCTGAGCTTCACCCCAGGGAGAGGCATAAGGTATAGAGCCCCAAGAGAAAGAAACAATGGAGTCAAAGACACAGAGGAAACAAGGGCCCTCTGAAGGTAAGAGCCATTACAAATTTACCTTTGTAATCTAGGCGGATGTTCATCAAGCATTTGTTGAATGAATAAATGAGTGAAAACAAGAAAAGCAAGAAGGACAAAGCTATCATATATGACACAAGGGGTTACCACCAATGCCTTAGTTTCTTTCCTGTTTTCCCACCAATTACTCATCAGGCTCTTGACTTAAATTTGCTGGGGGCCTGCAGAGACATCTGTGATGTTGCCCTCCTGAGAAGATGAAGGGTCACTTGCTTCATGGGCTTGTGGCAGGTTCTCAGCTGTAGAGCAGTTGACTCCTTCAGGTTGTCAAGCTCATGGATCAGGTCCATAGCAGAGCCTGGATGAAAACCCATATCCTGTGACCCCAGACCCAACATGATTTCTACTCTGTCAAGCTGATGACACATCCAGGAAATGGGTACCACCCATGTTTACCCCACTGTGAGCAAGCAGTGGTAGTGAATTAACTCGGAGACCTGCCACTGACTGTGCCAAAGGGCCTCCCTAAGAACTAGGGTCACAGAAAGACTTCACCTCTTCACCTTGGGCAAACATCTTTATCCAAAGAGGTTAACTCTGCCCCCATTTACAAAGGAGGATGATGGCTAAGATCAGCAGAAGTGGGAGCCACTCACTAAGGGTGACTCTACTATACCCGCACAAAATGAAAGATGAAGAGAAAGGTTCCCAAGGGGCCACCATACTTCCCTTCCCTGCTGAGGAATTACAAAGGTCTCTTTATTTTATTTTAGAAACCAAGCAAGGATCCACACATGATCAGCTTGGATTTTTTTTCTGGGTCATTTGAGGCAAAGAAGTATTACACTGTATTCCCTTCCCTACCCTCCTTCCCTTCCCCCAGTGGACATTTACTGAGCATTTGCCATGTATTAGGCACTGTTTCTAGGCCCTGGGAACACAGCCATGTGCAACACACCCCACACCCTCATGGAGTTGACATTTCAGCAGGGGGACCCACAAGGCAAAGTCAATACATAGTAGGGTAGATGGAGAGGAGGGCTGTGGGAAAAATTAAAGCATGGGGGAGGGAGAGAGAATGGGGGGAGGGGTTGCCATTTTAATTAGGATGGTCAATGAAGACCTCCTGGAGAAGTCGACCTTTGAGAATAGACTGGAAGTAGCTGAGGGAGCAAGCAAGGTATTTGGAGAACAGTCTTTCAGACAGAAGGGATAGCAATGTTCTGAGGCAGGAGTGTGCTTGAGGAGCAACAGGAAGGCCAACGATGGAAATCATTGGAAGATTTTGAGCAAAAAAGTTGATGTGACTTCTATTTAAACAGAATTCTCCTTTGGCTGCTAGTTGAAAAGCCAGTCAGGGTGGTGTGCAGGGCGGAGGGCGGAGGACAGAGGGCAGAGGAGTTAGCACATCTTGGCTATGAACTAAGGGAAAGTGATAAGAGCTTGCACAGGGTCAGAACAGTGAGGGGTGAGAAGTGGTCACTTCTGAATCTATCTTGAAGATAAAATGAAAAGCTCTGGGTTGGATGTGGAATGTGAGAGAAGGAAAGCAGACACGGACAGTTCTGGGTTTGGGGGTTGTTTTTTTTAGCTGAGTAACTGAAAGGATCATGTGCCATCAACTGGAGTGGGGAAGATATGGGAGGAGCAGAGGGATTGTGAAGAGCTCAGTACTGGGCATATTATACTTGAGATAATATGTAATAAGAGTAGCCTGCATTTATTGAGCGCTTCCTGTATGTCAGACGCTGGGTGAAGCATCTGTTGGGGAAGAGGTAGAATCCCCCTCTGCCCTTTCCTTTAAGGTTCTTATGGCTGGCCAAATAATTAAAAGACAGTTTAGCAGCAGAAAATAATACCAAGTTTAATAACATGTATACATGGGAGAAACCAGGGAAACTGAGTTTCTTGACAAAATGACAGAGAGTCTCATCTTAAATACCATATTTAGCTAAAGACAAAGGAGGATGTTGGGGGTGGGGAGGGAGACAGAAATTACAGTAATCAAGGGTATGCAGATTTAAGTTCTCTGCTTCTGTACTGATAAGAGTTTCCACAGATAAGGCCATCCCCCCCTTCCCAATACAGAGAGGGAGATACCTTTACAAATGGAGATTTCCCTTATAAATGTCAGTGTTTGTCTGGCAATTATTTGCAGGGCCACCTAGAGAATGTGGCCTGGGAGAGACAGAATTTTTGATAAGATGGGCTTGTTGGTGCGTTTCCTATTGTAACATCTATTGTACATTCTACTACAGCCATCATATGATAGTGGCTCCTTCCTGAAACAGGTCTTCTATGTTAAATTCTTTAGGTAGTTTGGGGGAGGTCAAATGTCCGTTAGAGAAAATAATTAAGGTAAAGAGACATATTTCAGGGTGGCCAAATTTTGATCTCCCACACATCTTATATATATTGTTCGTTTAATCATTACAACAGCACTATTCTCTATTTTAGAGACAAGAAAATTGGTAGTAGTGCCCATTAACAGCCTCCCAAGAGCTCATGCAACAAAAAATAGATCTTTCCTGTTTAATTTTTCTGTCCTAACTGCACAACATCCAGGTTGATGTTAGCTTATCACAGTGTCAATGAAGATGTGAGTTTTCTCCTGACTTCTACAGAATGGTGAGGGATTATCAGCTTTGTTCTGCTCTTGGAGCCTCGAGGACGCCCCATAAACACGTGAGTGAGTGAGAGAGTGGGCATGTGGAACCTGTCGGTGCTGGCCACAGGCCTGCATCTGACAGTGATCCTCGCCAGTGAGGGAGAAGCAAGGATGCGGTCTCAGGGTGTGCCCGGGGATGGGGTACGTCCATCTACTGGGCACATGGGAGGGAGAGCTGAGCTTGATAACCCAGGAGAACAGAGTGTTCAAGCTTAGCAACCAAGTGGCCAACTGGGCTTCATAACTAGAAGCATCTAAAATAGAAAACAGGAGTCAGCATTAGGAGGTGAGCAGCATGAAGCAAGATGTGGATGTGGGGGTTGGGGGGGTAGTTCAAGGCTATGTCTGTGAGACCAGGTGAGCTTTGGTGCTCCTTCGTATGGGAGCCTTCCTAACTGGGAAAGTCTTCAACAGGCCAATGGTTTGTGCGGAGAAACAGAGAAGCAGAAAGGGCTCTGGTTGTACCCCACTTAAGAAGTATATTAGTTATCTTTTGCTGAGTAACAAATCACCCCAAAACTTAGCGCCTTAAAACAACCATGATAATTTATTATCTCACAGTTCAGGAGCAGCTGGGACATCTCAAAGGCTTCTTCACTCCCACACGTGGCAACTGAGCTGGAACACTGGAGCCCCTCACCCTCGGGCATTTCTCTATGGTGGTCTTCGCTCGTGGTCTTTCCAGCATGGTGTCCTCAGGAGAGCGACAATTCTGGCCTGGCAGCTCAGGGGTCCAAAGCTGTGTGGCCCCAGAGAGAGACACCCAGGAGGAAGCTGTGCCCCTTTTCTGAACTAGCCTTGGGGGACGGGCGGCCATCTCTCCTGCTGCAATCTGTTAGAAGCAGGTGCCCACGGCTGGCCATTATTCACAGACAAGGGAATTGGACTCCTCCTTTTTCTGGGAATCTTATCCAAGAATTTGCTGGCATGTTTTATATCCACACAGAAGCCTGTGACATAGTCTGGGGACCTCCACTTATACCCGTGTCAGTGGAAATTCTCTTGATGCCTCCAATGGCGGGCAATTCGTGTCGGACATGTGCCGGGATGACATGACTTGCAGACAAGCTTAATTTTCTGAGACTAAATACTATGTCTGTGTGGTCCCCAGGAAAACCCCCAGGCCTGGAAATATTTTTCCTGTGACTCAGAAGGGTGTATATCAGAGTACGTAAAGTATACAGGGGGATACAAAATAGTGTTAAAAAGACAGGAAACAGTAAGGAGATTGAGCAGTAGACAGGAAAGCAGTGGCCCTCAGTTTGGTGTGCCCTCGATTTGTGACACAAGAGCAGAAATCCTAAGTAATTGTTTTGTTAGAGGGGAGTGGGGAGGCTTGGTGAATTCAAATGCACTTCAAGCATTTGACAGCCTCCTGTCAGGACATAGATTGCACCGTGGGATGTTCGCCTGATGCTAGCTAATTAGGAAAACCATTCTGGGCCTAGCACGAGCGAGCCCAGGGAAGGATAACCGAGGTCGCTATAGCTGGTGTGCTGGAGTTCCCCATTACAATTCGTAGTCTCCTTACACTTGATTGAATTTATTCCACACACAGACTTTCACTAAAGGCTGCCATGTCCCAACGTGCTAGGCAGCTGCCAAAACACAGTAGTCCTAACAGCTGGAGTTCTTATCTGCTGCAGCTACACAGTTAAGGAGGAATCTGAGTTCCACCGGAAGTGATCCTTGGACTGTATGGCAAGATTTGTAAATGGATCCAGGAGCCTCCATTGCAGGGTTGACTCAGGCTGGCAAGCACTTGCTGACACTAGGGAATTTTCCACTTTGGGTCCAGCATTACAGACCAACTTCTCCCAGGCTGGGCAGATTCCTGTGAGGCCAGACCCCAGGCAAGCATTTCTGAGGGTGTGATTGGTGGGATGTAGTTTGGCAAATATTGCAAGTGTTATGCAAAAGTAAATTAATAAGCAAACAAATAAAATGTAAAGAAAGAGAGAGCAAATAAATTTGGAAAACTGAATTCAATAAAAGTAAGTCAATTTTTGCTTTTTTTTGTTTAAACAGGATTTCTCAGAGCCTTTACTATGCCACCATGCATTGTGAATGTCCAAAAGATATGTAGCATTTTCCACATCTTATTTGACCAGGGGGACCATTTTCTCGTGATCACCTTGGGTGACTCAGTATTCCAGTGACGACTCTGGGGTGTGCTGTCCTAGACCAGAGCTACTTGAAGTGTGACCCGTGGACCCATGGGTTGCAACAAGGTTAGTACAGAAATTGAGAGTAAGCATTTAGAAACTTTTATAGCAATTGGATAGAGTAATTTTTATGTCTGTTGAGCCTAATACAAATTCATGGGGCTTATATTTTGCGTTTCTTTGCTGTATTAATTTCATGTTCCTAGTAATTAATGTTTTGAGTACTTTACAAAGAATATCCATCTGCAGCACACTGAAATTTTTAAAAAACAGTCCTTCCCCTCATGATTTGAGAGCATCCCCACCAACATCAACCCCCTGATCAGATCTTTCTAGCATCAGACCAAGAGCACAAAGATTATCCCAGATGGACTCCTGACGATCTTCCAGCATCCTCTACCCCAGGGGGGCAGCTGGCCCTGCCCCTTATCATTTCTTTGTGCACCTGTAATTTTCTAGTCTGAGTGCAGAGTCTCAGACCCACGTGCCCCCAGTGGTCCATCCACTTCTTGGTCCAGAACGAGGAGCCACAGGATGCCACCTCGTCTGGAGAGAAGTTCAGGAGGAGAAAGAAGGCGGCAGCCTCACTTCACAATCCACCCACCACGTGCGGCAACGCTCACGTGTCGACCCCCTCCGCCCTTGAGGATATTGCTGACAGCTCTTTGAAAACTTAAGAAAGTATGACAGGCTGTCAGGAATGGTGACTTCCCACCCAGGAGCGGAGGCAGGGGAGGATTTAAGCAGCTCGGTTCACACAATGCTTGGCTTTTCTTCTCCCTGATGGCACTGGTCATGTGGGTTTTTTCCCCCCCAGCTTTCTGAAGTGTTCTCCAATAGAGGACTTCAGGCTTTTAAAAACAGTAATTTTTGTAACAATGGCAATTACTTTAATTGGAGTTCTTTAAAGTAGATCCTTCTCGCCCACCTCCTCTAAAGATGTGAAGCATGTTCTGATCTATTGCGTTCCTCCAAATCAACGCGGTATTATTTCCTCTTTATATGTATTAATGGGCATTGTAGGAGGGGAGTCAAAAAACTTCCAGAAGTCACTACTTTTCAGTCTAGAATAATTACAAGTAATTTTTCTTTGTTCCCAGGTAATGGCGGATAATCAGCTTTATGTATAGAAAAATATGCACATTGTATATGGTTGGGCTCCCCATGATGGCCTTTCATAGAGGATTAGAGCTCTTACCGTCCCGCTGGGCTCCATTTCCTCACAAAAGCCTTCTCCTGCCCCCAGCACCATCGATTCGGTGCTCACGTTTCTGGGGGTCTTGTGTGGTTATTAAGCGACAGTAGTTAGCCCTGCATAGGGCCGTTTAGCCCCAAATATCTGCATTCTTTAGAATAGTTGTTTGAACTCCTTGACACACCCCAGGTAGTAGGTAAAATATCATAGCCCTCGCTTTGCGTGTGAGAAAAGTGAGGGACAAGGGGGCCAAACTGAAGGAAACACATGGCCATGGGGGGCGGGGTGGAGGGGGCTTGAGGTGAAACCAGCAAGAACCAGCCTTCCCTTGTGGCCCATCTGGACAACCTCCTCTTCTTACATTCTTTCATACGATTCGGGGGAGAAACGGGCAAACTCTTTGGTTCTGAGACTCCCGTTTTATGTTAAGTTTGATCTCCTGGTTAGTGTTGGGTGAAATTGCAGTAAAGCGTATCCATCTTAGATATCTAGAAAAGAGGGAAACTGCCCCTTGTTCATTTTTTAGGAAGATGATAAAAATAAGTGTTTTCCTCCATAATTTCCTTCCTTCCTGTCTATCATCTATCTATGTCTATAGATATCTATCATGTCTCTGTCTATCGCTTTATCTGTCTATCCACTCATTCATTAGCTCTGTCTATCCATCATTACCTATCTATATCTATCTATCTATATCTATCTATCTGTCTGTCTATCTATCTATCTATCTATCTATATTTTTCTATCCATCCTATACCTATACCTGTATCTGTCTATCTATCTGTCTATACGTTGTAGGGAGGAAAAATTCTCCTCTACCCTCTTTAGGTCTTTGGTTGGGTCTAAGAATTAAACGGACAAAGACATATTAACAGGAGAAAAGCATACAAGTTTTATTAAATTTTTACATGTACATGGAAGGCTTCACAAGATAATGAAGACCTGAAGAAGTAACCAGAGCAGAGAGCTTTTATATCTTTTAGACAAAGAAACAATAAATTTGTGAAGTATTGACAAGGCAAAGGGGTTGGTGCTAGGGGTAGTAAATTGTGAAGAGATAACTAGGAAGATAAGGGCTAGTTTAATAAGGTTTGCTTGTACAGATCTCTTGGCCCCAAATTCCCATCTTTGGTGATAAGAATGTCTTCCTTCCTCATGGTACAGGGAGGGTACCTTTCACATGGGAGTTTATCTCCTGCTCTCAGGAAGAAAAAGAGAGTCAGAGTGTCCTTCTTACACTTGCTGTTTCGCAAGTGCCTTTAACTCAATATAATCAATATGCCAGAGCAGCATTTTTGGGGGTGACATGTTCTGAACTGCTTCACCATCCATCCTATACCTATATCTCTATCTATCTATCTATCGTCTGTCTATCTTCTATCTACCTGCCTATCCATCTATTCATCCATCCATTCATCCATCCTATACCTCTATCTTTGTCTGCCTGCCACCTATCTATTTATCCATCATCCATCATCTATCTCATTCATCAATAGCCTGCATGTCCAGGTCTCACCAGTCTGTGACCATGAATTAAGCCACCCTTCATCTTTCCATGAATTCCCCAGCTGCTCATTAATCTTGTAAATTGTTAATCTTGGGTCCCCTCCCTGCCAAGGGTCTCAGTCCTCCTGAGATCTCTCAGGGATCTGACTTTGGCATTATGGTGTCTCATATATGCTCTGTCATTGAGCCAGGCCACCATCCCTCCCCCTTACCAACATACTATCTTTGGCACTTGGCACTGCATTTCAGGTAGAGAACAGGCTTTTCTCTTAAATTCCTCCACCATGACAGAAACCAGCCTGTGCTGATGAACTCGGGAGAAAGAAAAAGGAGGTACAGCACAGGTAACTGATATGCCTACTATACGTGGCGACCCTTAGAGCCTCTAGGCGGCTCTGCCCTTGAGGTCCTTTAAGGGCTCCCCCACCTGGCCTCCAGGTGGCCCTCATGGGAAGGAGAGGCCAGCCCCTCTTCTGGGGGGTTTTGTGTATGTCCCTGATTCAGAACCCAGCCCAGCTGCTGGGAGGTCCAGGCAGAGTGGCCTTCTCTCCAGTCAGAGGCCGGCCTCCCTAATCCTTACTTTGTGTCTCAAGACCAGCCTCTCCCCAGGATGACTGGCAACAGAAATGGCCCCGTGTTCAAGGGACACCCTCCTTAGCCTCAGGAGTGCTCCCTTGCCTTCTGGTCCCTGACAAGGCTGGTCCATCAGAACATGATTGTCCCACACAAGCACTCACTTGGCCTCAGTCTTAGAAAATAAGCTTAGGGCTGCAGCATTCTTGAAGGCTGAGAGACAACAAGCCCTACCCGGGTTCCCTGCTCTGAACTTTCTTCCTTCTCTGTGGTGGACTTCTCCATCCCAGCCCTGGCCTGCTGCAGACTCATCACCCCGCAGGCTGTAGGTACAGCCACTGCAAGCTCATTCCAAGAAAAGAAACACTCCTTAGCCCCTAGCCCACCAATTAATTTTTTTTAGGAAGAGTTCTGACTCTGCAGTTTACTCTGCACAGAATATGGAGCTTCTCAGCCTCAAACATCCACATTCAGGCCCACAGACTCAGCAAGAGGCAAGGTGAGTATTGGCTTTATAATTAGAAATTTATTCATTTAATGGTTCTTCCCAATACAAAGAATCTGCCCCAAAAGTGAATTCAAATTTCTCCTTTTTATTAAGTAAATACTGCTTACATGTTTTAAATGATTGTAAAAAGGTAACAAAACAAACAAAAGACCCCAATCCTTAGTGAGGGCCAGGGGTTCTCTGTGGACATCCTGTTTCTCTCCTTCCCCATCCACCCATCCTTCCGCCTACTTGTCTGTCATCTAACAACTAATTTCCCTGCCAAGGCTGCTTTGAGACAGTCTTTACATAGTACCATTTTGTTTACCTTGGGAACTCTCTAACCCCATGCTCTACTCCGGCCATATTGGCCCTCTTCACCTGTTCATTTCTGTCCCTTCTAAGCGGAGGGAAAGGAGACCATGTTGCACATCCAGTTTTAGCCCCCGTGGCTGCAGCTGCCCAGACCCCCTTTCCTTGGAAGCAGTTCATCAGGTGGGAGGGAGTTCCCTTTCTCAGTTCCTGGGTCACCTATGCTAATTAAGAAAAAGTATTGAAAACTTGGAAATGAAGAAAAAGGATGGATCGCATGTCATTTTGGTGTCAAAATGGGCATCGTTTGATAGGTCTGCCCAAGGCTTATTTAATTATCTAAGTCAGTAGTTCTTAACCCTGCGGTCCCCAGGGGACATTTGCAATGACTAGAGGCATTTTTTATTGTCATGACTGCTGGGGAGAAATGGGTGCTACTGACAACTATGGATAAAGGCCTGGGATGCTGCTGAACTTGCCACATGGCACAGAACAGCCCCTCACAACAAAGAATTATTCCACTCCCTGCTTTCTGTTGATTAAAGGTCCTGGACTGATAGAGATGAAAATAATTTCTGTGTCTGGAAGAAAAGATAACCCCAAAGGTTGCAGTTTAGTACTCTGTAGGACATTAGCCAGTTTTGTATTATTTTATATTAACCTAGCACTAAAATTCTCATAGTCCTTCATTAAATTGCCTATAAACATCAATTTCCTCAAATGCTCTTGGAACTATATTTCTATTTCCATCATAAATTAATGAATTGAATAAAATATTTGACATGTGTTCATTTTGGTCCCATAATAGTTATCTATTGCTGGGTAACAAATTACCCCAAAACTTAGTGGCTTAAACCAATAATAAAGATTTATTATTTTACACAGTTTCTGTGGGACAGGAATTCAAGGGCATTTTACTAGAATGATCTAGTGTGGGTTCTGTCATGAGCTTGCAATCAAAATGTCAGCCAGGGCTGCAGCCTTCTGAAGGGGACTGGAGGACCTGCTCCCCACGATGGCTCACTTACATGGTTGGCGAGTCAATGCTCACTGTTGGCAGAGGCCTCAATTGCTCACCACGTGGGCCCCTCCATTGACCTGCTTGAGTGTCCTCGTGACATGGCAGCTGGCTTCTCCCACAGCAAGTGATCAAAGAAAGAATAAGGGGAAGCCATCGTGTCTGCTAAGACCTAGCCTTAGAAGTCACATACTTCAGTTCTGTGGTATCCTATTGGTTACGTGGGTCAGTCCTATTCAGTGTGGGAAGGGACAACACAAGAGCAAGAATTCTGGAAGGTGGAGACCATTAGGGGCCATCTTGGAGGCTGGCTACCACAATCTTCCCTCTGTCCCCCAATGATTCACATCCTTCCAACACACAAAATGTGGTCAGCCTCTGTGTCCAAGGCCCCCAAAAGTCTCATCCCAATATAGTATCAGTTTAAAGTCCAGAATCTCATTATCCAAACGAGGTCCATATATTGGTGAGGCTCCTTGGCTGTGGTTCCTTGAGTCCTCAAATCCAGTTCTTTTTGATCTGAAATTTGTGAACTAGAGAGACAAGTTATCTGCCCCCTTCCCACACCTAACAATGTACAATGATAGGACAAGCATAGGATAAGTGCTATATATCCTTCTGTTCAGCAGGGTGGAAATGGGGGATACACAGAAGTCACTGGTTCATAGCTATTCTGAAATCCAGGAGGGTACAAATTGACCGTTCCTGGGAATAATTTTCCATGGCTCTTGGCTTCACTCTGTGGGCTTTTGTTCCCCTGCTCTGAGTCACCCTTGCTTTTCCTGTGTTTGCATAGTTTTCTCAGCCTGCTTCCCACCTGTAGAAGTTTTAGGATCCAAAGGTATCTTTTCCATTTGTGCTGTCTGTCCCTTTTTGGTCCAAGCTGTCAATGTTCCTTCTAATACAATTCTATTAAAAATTTTGTAGGTGTCCTGTGAATCTTATTGGGGCTCACTCCATTAGAAAAATAGCCTCACCTCAAATATCTTCATTATAAGTCCTTTTCTACTTTGGTCTTATGCTGAGTGGGCTGAGGGAAAATGTCCTTAAGCTTCTTAGAAGGCCTATTGTTTGAACAGTTCTCTGAAGCAGTGCCTCATATCTTTCTGAGATCTGAACAATAAGTTTTACAGTCTGTTATGGACTGAATTGTGTCCCCCTCCAAATTCACATGTTAAAGCCCTAACCCCCAGTGAGATGTGTTTGGAGATCAGGCCTTTAGGAAGGTAATTAGGTTAAATGGGGTCTTAAGAGTGGGGTTCTAGTCCAATAGGGCTGGTGTCCTTATAAGAAGAGGAAGAGACACCATAACCCTCTCTCTCTTTGTGCGTGCACAAAGGAAAGGCATATGAGGACACAGAGAGAAGGCAGACATCTACAAACCAGGAAGAGAGGTCTCACCAGAAACCAACCCTGCCAACACCTTAATCTTGGACTTCCAGCCTCTAGAACTGTAAGAAAATAAATTTCTGTTGTTTAAGCCCCCCCAGTCTGTGGTATTTGTGCTTTGTTATGGCAGACCTTGCAGACTAAGACCAGTCACACTCTTGGATTCATCATGAGACCAGATTTTCCTGATGGTGCTGGGTACTTAATTTATCTGGGAGCCCTTTCTTAATTTTAACATCATTTGCCATCTGGACAGGCTGAGAATTTTAAAACCAGGAAGTTCTGGCTTCCTTTTGTTTAACAGTCCTTCCTTTAGCTCATCTCCCTCATCTCACCTTTTACCAGAAGTGGCAAGGAGAAATCAGATGGCACCTTCAGTGCTCTGCTGGGACCATCTCCTTAGCGATCACTCTGTGTGTAAGGTCTATTTTCTACTTTCCATATTATTTCGGGCAACAGAGCTGACAGGCTTTCTGCCACTACTACATAACTGTTGCCAATAAAATTTTTCCTTTTCTCTTTAAGCCCTTACCTGAGGCCTCCTCAAAGACAATCACACTCCTGTAAACAGTTTTCCAAGGTTCTTCAAGTTTTCACTGACACTTCCCTCAAAGTCTATTTAGCTTCTGCTCACTACCAGCTTCCAAAGACACAAAGAAACTTTCCTCTAATATCCCCAAACTTATCTGGGAGCTCTTCTCAGAAAAGCCCCTCCCACTCTCTCCCTGCAAACCCTCCTTCCCTTCCATCCCTCTTCTTTTTATTTCCTGTCTCTCTCTTTTTAGGGAGGGAGAGTGTGTGTGATTAGTTTCTCAAACTTTAATCTTCCTGTCTTACACAGAGATCACAGCTCTTAAACTTTTGGCTAAGAATTGAAGCCACTGGAGGTGCATGTCTAATGGGGACGAGGTGGGGAACCCCGACTGGCGGAACTGCAGGAGCATTCGCATCACCGAACACGTCACAGCATCATTTAGAGCCTAATCATGCCATGTATCATTCTAGGTGCTGTTCCATTTCATTCCTTCAGAGCCTGATGGAGCAGATTTACTGATGAGAACATGGAATGTTGTGTAGTTGTCTCAAGGTCACACAGCTTGTGGCACAGCCAAGCCTTGAAAACAAGTCTTTCTTGGAAGCCTATGACATTTCAACCACATCAACAGCAGATTGTCTAAGGGGGCCCCACAGTGTTTGATGAATGAATGAATTAATGGATCCCTCTAAGTCGGCTCTGCCACCTCCTAGATTTTGTGGTGGAAACACCAGGGGGGACTCTGTTAGATGGGTATAAATGGACATTTATGATCAAGAAGCTCAGCTCAACAGCGGTGACTGATTAAGGCTCCTCAGGTTGACCAGATGTACCCTCGGGGAGGCACATAGGGATCAACTCAGGTGTCCCATCTCTACTCCCATCGGAATGTGAGTCCAGGAATTAGTAAGGAGCCTGCAACATCCCAGACTAGCAGCTACTGCCGCCATAGTTACCATCCCTCCACTTCATCACTCAGCCCGTTAGAGTCCCAAGGCCTGAGCCACCTTCGTGCATGGCAGTCGGAGGGGACTGGCACTGCCCCATCACGGCCCCTGCTGGAAACATCTTCCTGCCCCTCCTGTCTGCAGGAGGGAGCAGCTCATGCTCCTCTGACGGTCTCTGAGAGCAACGTCAGCCAGAGAGGGGCCGGCAGGGCGGAATCTGTTCATCCACTCTGTCTGCTCCTGCCACTGTGAAGGAGACATGGCAGAACCCACTCGTATATAGCAAATAAATCTATGAGAGTTTTGCTAATATTGGAAGGGGCATATGTGGGCTTTGGAGTCACCCAGATCATGGCTAGCTGTGTGACTTTGGGCAGGTGATTTAACATCTCTGAGCCTCCATGTCCTCATCCACAAAATGGGCTGCCAACTTTGTAGGAGTATGTGAGGGTTAAATATAAAGCATTTCGTGCCATTTTGGACAATCTAAAGGTATTCAAAAATGTAAGTTTCCTTATTTAGGAATGAGGAAGGAGGTTTTTTATTTGGGGAAAAGTGGAGTTTACGAATGTGAAAAAAATTAGATAGCTCGTCTCTATTAGCTCAATGTAGAAAAAGATACTGCAGGATCCCTGAACTTCTCTGCCTCCCTCATCACAAAGAACAATGAGAGCCCCCCCATCTCCATCATGTGGTCCTCAGGCCATGTTGCTTGCTTGGGCCATGTTATGGGCTGAAAGTTTGTGTCCCCTGAGAATTCATATGTTGAAATCCTAACCCCCAATGTGATGGTACTAGGAGATGAGACCTTTGGGTGGTGATGAGGTCATGAGGGTGGAGCCCCCATGAATAGATTAGTGCCCTTATAAAAAAACCCCAGAGAGCTCCCTCACCCCTTCTGCCATGTGAGGACACAGTGAAATCCAGGAAAGGGGCTGCACCAGACACAGAATCATGCGGACACAATCCACACGGCTCCTTTGAACCCAGGTGAAATCAGAGGTTTCCAGATCCAACATTCCTGTGATTTAGAAGAAGCTGCAGACTTTATTATGATTTTTGAAAAAGCTACGTTTAATTTATTGTTTCTGTGCCTCAGTTTCTTTCCCCGGAAGGTAGAGGGTTAGACCTGTCCTCAAATGGACCCCTCTGAGGATGATGGTCCATAATTCCAAGGGTGCAACCACCTTCAAATGTCTTCTCAATCTCCTTTTCCTTTGTCCCTGAATTGCTTGTGTCTCCATCACCCAGGGTGGCACCAGCACGTGACGAGTGCTCAGGAAACCTAGACTGACTCTCAGATAAGTTCATGTCTCATTCTGCCTTATCTTTACCCCCACCACCCAATGCTGCAGAAACTGAAGCAGAAATTCCCATTTTCCAAGCTCTGCCTCCTTCCAGTGGCTTTAGTAAAAGCTTTCTCTGTCCAGCCTCCTCCAAGTCCTGGTTTATATGCATTTTTGAGCCCTGATAAAATGTGTGTTTGGGGACTTGATTGGAAAGGTGTGCTCACAGGTAAAAAGAAGATGAGAAAAAGAAAGACAACCCCCTCACCCCCACCAAAAAAAGAAAACCTCAACTCTAATTCTATTACAGATGATCCCCAAAGCCTAACTAAGCTTGCAGCCTTGGTGTGCAGTCCTAGGAAAGGAGCTGGGTGTCTGTGGTCTGGGTCTCACGAGTCCTATTGAGATCCGGCAGGAGGAATGAGTCTTATTAATTCTGTCTGACTTCAGCGGCCTCATTGCAATTCTCTACAGTCCCCGCTCAGAGGTCCACAGGGGGAAGAATGTTTTTAAATTGAGGACAAAACCTTGGTCCAAGCCGGCTGTGGGGTCTTTGTAGCTGGCTCTCAACAGAGAAATCCAACATTCAGTGTCAGCGTGTCCACATGGACAGCCTTCCTTCCCCATGAGCATCACTGAATGCAGAACCCGGACGAGTGGTTCTCTTTGCCACAAAGCACTTTGTTCCCCAGCTGAATGTGAACGTGGTGGCTTAGAGCATTGTGCATCTGTATCCCCAGACACAGAAAGCCATCCTCTCCCTCCTCCTCCCAGAGCGTCTGCGGGCCTGTTAGTCATTCAGCAAGGTCGCTATTTGATTGAGAAACAAATGGCCTCGATTTTGTGTTGCAACGTGTCCTCCCTGTTCAGCCAGATGGAAGCTGCCGCCTTCGCTCAGGGCTCAGGGGAACCTGGGTGCCTGGCAGGCAGCTGCCCCTTGGCTCCCGTGAAATGCTGTCAGGCAGAGTGGTCTCTGTTTCTTTCCTCTAAGAGTCTGTTGATCTATGTCCTTCCGGATGCAGCCCTGTCTCGGCGGCAGCATTGGGTTCTTATTTATTCATGTGTGTGTTCTCAGAGCCCTGTGCCATTGCCAAAGGCTTTACGGCCTCTTAAAGTTTCAGAGCCTCTGTTTTTATGGCCGCTGTTTGTTGAAGAGAAGTGCTGTTTGGGGAAATGATCAGTTTGCCTTCTGACTGGATGATGGATGAAGGATTAGATTTTCCTCTTTTACTTAGAGCTCAAACACAACCTGGGCATGTGCTTTCCAGCACCACCAGCTCTCCCAAATGTTCCCTCATTCGTGCCTTGCTGCGTGCTTTCTACAGGATCTACTCTGTGCCAAATTCAGGGCTAGGCATGAGCTACATTTGTGTGATTTATCATACTGAATCCAGTGGATCAGAAGTTCCTCTGAGAACTACTGCAGCACTGATGCAACTTGGATGCAAATATACACATCCTCCAAGTGTTACCGAACCAAGTGGGCTCGCCACCTGGTGAGTTAAATAAGACTCCACACCAGTGGACGTTTTACCACAAAGTAAAGTGTATTTGCAGCAAATAGGAGGCCATGAGGAATCATTTCCAAAGTCATGGCATCCCCAAACAAAGGGAGGCAGGAACTTTTATTTCAGTTGGGGAATGAATATTCAAAAGGGAGAGGTGGGGATTCGCCTGCACAGGCTCAGTTGGAGAACATGCTTCCACATAATGAGGCCTAAGCTCCTCCTGGAGAGATCTTTGTATTAAAAATAAGGCAAAGGTCATGGGCATAGCTCTTGTGGTGAGGCTTGGTCAGTTTCAGGATGGTTGGTGGTTACATTTCCCTTGAGTTTCTTGCTTGGTCAGTTTCAGCATGGCTGGTGGTTACAGCTCCTTAACATTCAAAAGGAAAAGAAACAACTTGGAAAAACAGTTAATTGCTTCCAAACCCACCTTTGAGTTTCATGAGGCACCTAGTTGGTGACACAAGGACAATGCAAGCACTCTCTAGCCTGGCCTCCTGAAGGAGTGTTAGATGCAGGATTGGGTCTGTTGACAGCAGGTGTGCTGAAGAGCTGTGGTGAGGAATCAGGGCGACTGTCATCAGTGTTATTAGGTGAAGGGAGCTCAGGACCATGCGGGCCTGTCTCAGCCCAGTCCTGCCTGCCGAGTTTTGAGGGAGCTGTAGTCACAAGGAGCAGGAGTAAATGAGGAAGCAGGTCCCACTAGCACTGTCGTTGGGTGAGTGAAGGTCTCGCTGTGCAGGTCTGTCTGGACAAAGCTGGGCTGGATTCTGCAGGAGCCTCTCTCTCCTGCAGCCACCATCTTGACACATAGGATTTTATCACCTTCTACCCTGGGGCCTCGTGTAGGAGACCAAAGCCAAGCACAGCAGGCACTTTGACAAGGAGGAGAAAAGAGCAAGGAGGCTGGGCTTGGCCATCAACCCTGTCCCACCAGAGACCAAAAAGAAGAGCAGTTGGGTGTCTGGATGAACAGTGACCCCACCCACCAGCAAACGCAGCCCCGTCTGACGGTGCATGTGGCTGGGCCAGAAGTCCTCATCTCCCTTCTTCCCAGAAAGGAGATGGACTGTGACAACTCTGCCTCCTTCTTGTTACTCCTCCAATCCCTTACCTCCTTGCAGGATCAGTGAATTGGGACAGTCAGCCTTGTCCCCCTGAAAAAGGTTAGAATGGGACATTAATTGAAATCAAGAACACACTTTACGTTAGGCCCGCAATCCCCATGCCTAGCTCCCTACCAGAGAGAATGACACCGTGATCGTTTGACAGCATTGCCCAGACACAATGCCAAAACCAACGGGAACCTCTCCCATTTTTGTTTTACCAGAGAAACAAGACCCAACAAATACAATCCCTTGTTTCAGTTATTATCATCTCACAGCCCCAAATCCGTCCTTCTTTGCCCTGCCTGTGACACTGGAGCTGGACCCTGTAAACATTTTTTCTTTGCCAGCTGGAGGAATGTTAGTCTCCACCAACAGAGGGCCACAGAGGGACCCCACCAGGCCAGAGCAGCAGGAAGACACTTCCCTCCCAGGTTCTGACCCTTGTTCCTATTAGTCTTGGGTGCAAAAGCCTAGGCCAGCTGTCCCTCAGCAAGCTTCCTCTTACCAGCTGCTGTGTGTTCCCTGGGAATCCCAGCCTTGGGATGGGCGTGGCCCCTCTCCTAGTTCTTGTTTCTTTATGTCCACTCTCCTTCTGCCAAGATGTGGTCATGCTCTTTTGCACCTGCCACTTCTGGACCCCTTCTAGTCCTCTGTCACCCCTTTTAATAGTTACCCGCCCTCTACTGTTTTAGTTAACAGTTCTTTATAATAAATTTCCCTGATTCAAGAAACCATGGCCCTCTATCTTGTCAACTTAAAAAGCAAATTTGCCTGTTATTTTATCTCAAAATGAGTTTATTCAGGAATAGTGAAAAGAATTGCAATTTAGGCTGTGCATGCTATGGCAAACCATAGGAAAATCCAGAAAACAAAGGGCAGGATCTGCCTTTATGGAGAAGGGGGAGTAGGGAGGGGCTGTTCTAAATGAAAGTCCATTGGGGGAAGGTAACAGTTCAGAGTGGTAACAGCTTCTCATTGGCTGAGCTGTGCTGTTTCTCATTGGTTGGGCTGTTGCCAAGTGGGGAGAGAAATCTTCCTTCAGTCTAAAGTAGTTTTACTTCGTGTTGAAGATACAAGCTCCCTCTCTTCCTGTTTCTTGTAACTGACATGTATGATAGGGCATGACAGCTCCCCTACAAGCCTTCCCGACTCCGATTTAGTTAAGGTTTCTCTTAATTTCCACAATCTCTTCTGACTGGACCTTGACTGATATTTACCCCTCCCTTTATTGCAAAAAAATGAAAATCCAAAATAAACCCCCTCCCTTTAAAGAAATTAAACCCTCAAAGAAATTACAGCCTCCCGCCAACTTCTTCTCCCTTATTGCATATTGGGTGCATTTGGAGTAAGCTGAGGATTTAGACCACAGAGGGTGTAATATGGAGACAGAATTGGACCACGTCTTTCTGCTGGGGTTCTGAGCCAGCAGCACTCGTGTCTGGGGCTGAAGGCTTGTCATCTGTCTCTCTGGTGGAGGCTGAGGCAGAATGGGGCCATCAGAGACACGGTGGCACAAGGGATGGAAAGCCCCCCTCATATCATTTCAGTCCATAACTCAGCTGAGCCCCCTTCTTCAACACAAGACCTTTCCTTCCTTCCTTCCTCCCTCCCTCTCTTCCTCTCTCCCTCCCTCCCTCCTTCCCTCCTTTCCTCTTTCTTTCCGTCCTTTCTTTCTTCCTTCTTTCAATTTTTTTAATTGAAGTGAAATTCACATAACATAAAATTAACCATTTTAAAGTGAACAAGCCAGGGCATTTAATACATTCACAACGTTGTGCAACCACCACCTTTATCTAGTTCCAAAACATTTTCATCCCCTCGAAAGGAAACCTCACACCCATTACTAGTTGCTCCCCATTCTCCCCTCTCCCCCAGCCCCTGACAGCCATTAATCAACCTTCTGTCTCTATGGATTTGCCTGTTCTGGATATTTCATCTGAATGGAATCATACAATATGTGACCTCTTGTGTCTGGATTCTTTTTACTTGAAAACTTAATGCTTTCAAAGTTCATCCACATTCCTTTTATGACTGAATCATATCCATTGTATGTATATATCACATTTTGCTTATCCATTCATCCATTGATGGGCAATTGGGTTGTTTCCATTTTTTGGCTATTGTGAATAATGCTGTATGAACGTATATGTACATGTGTTTGTTTGAACATGTTTTTCATCCTCTTGGGTACACGTGTAGGAAAGGAATTCTTGGGTCATATGAAAACTCCATGTTTAACTTTTTAAGGAATTACCAAACTTTTTTCCACAGTGGAGTTGTGTTTTCATAACTTTAACTCAAAAGACTCCTGACAAAAAACAACATACAAAACTATGAGTTTTGGTCTTTATTTGTGTCTTAGTCTGCTCGGGCTGCTATAACAAAGTACCACAGACTTGGTGGCTTCTAAACAACAGAAAGTTATTTCTCACAGTTCTGGAGGCTGGAATTCTGAGATCAGGTGCTAGTGTGGTTGAGTGAGGGCCCTCTTCCAGGTCACAGATCTCTCGCTGTGTCTTCACATGGTGGAAGGGACTAGGGAGCTCTGTGGGCTCCCTTTTATAAAGGTACTGATCTCATTGATGAAGGTTCCACCCTCATGACCTAATTACCCCAAAGGCCTCACCTCCTAATACCATCACTTTGGGGGTTAGGATTTCAATATATGAATTTTGGGAGGGACACTTTCAGACCATAGCAATCTGAGAGCCATGGGGGGGCCACTGAAGGGTTTTAAGCAGAGAAGTGGTGAGATCAGCTCTGGGCTTTAAACCGTGGCTCTGGCTAGACTGTGGCGGGCAGATTAGGGAGGAGACGCACAGGCACAGGTCTCCTAAGCACCTGTGTTTAGGAGGGACTCAGACACTACAGACTAGGGTAGTGCTGGCGGGGAAGAGAGGAGGAGTGTGTCCACATACGCCACTTCTGTGCAGGGAGAGGATAGCCCGCAGATTCCAGAGCTGAAGCTGCCCTTGTTGGTGAAGGCCTCACAGAGTGGTAGTTGGAACAGGCAGGCCCTGTGGTCAGGCCGGGAGTGAACCGCATGCTCCACCACTTACCAACTGTGTAGCTTTGGGTCATTCGCAATTGCTTTATGTTGCAGTTTTGGCAGCTGAATTGGGGATGATGGGATAACCTGCCCACATACAAATGAGATGATATATGTAAAGTACTTAGCACAGGTGGAAGACAGAGGCCTCCCCCACAAAGATGTCCCCGTCCCAATCCCTGGAACCTGTAGCTATGTTACATTACGTGGCAAAAGAGACTTTGCAGATGTGATTAAGGTTATGGACCTTAAAATAGGAGATTATCCTGGATTATCTGGGTGGGGCCAGTGTAATCACAGGAGCCCTATTATAGGCTGAGTTGTGTCCCCCCAAAATTCACATGTTGAAGTCCTAACCCCCAGTACCTCAGAATGTGCCTGTATTTGGAAATAGGGTCTTTACAGAGGTAATTAAGGTTAAATGAGGTCACCAGAGTGGGCCCCATTCCAATATGCCTAGTGTCCTTATGCGAAGAGGAGATTAGGACACAGACACACACAGAGGGAAGACCATGGGAGGACACAGGGAGAAGACGGCCGTTTACTAGCCAAGGAGAGAGGCCTCAGGAGAAACCAACCGTGCCCACACCTTGATCTGGGACTTCTCGCCTCTAAAATTGTGAGAAAATAGATTTCTGTTGTTTAAGACCCCCAGTCTGTGGTACTTGGGTATGGCAGCCCTAGCAGACTAATATACCCCGGGTTCCCTTGTTCCTTTCGGTTTTAATTTTAAAAACAAAAGACCAGAATCAGCATTGCCAGTGCCCACCGTGGACTTCACGGCTTTGGCTGTCCCTGCTTTCTGTCTCCAGGCAGCTGTACAAGAGGGAAAGGGAAGCTGTGGCCACAACCGTTAGAAGCCTGTGAAGCTCTGCCTCTTTAGAATCGGGCTTTCTGCAGCCCCAGCAGGGCACAGGCTTCTCTTCACGTGACTTGGCCCACCAGAATTGAAAATGCCTTTGCTGATCCCAGAAGAGATCTCTCTTCCCACCAAAGACAGACTCCTGCTGGCTCAGTCTGACTCACCTGAAGTGGGTCCACGTCTCTGCTACTGCGCTCTGTGGTCGTGCGGGCAAGCAGAGGTCTGAACACAAGGCTCTGGCCAACTCGGTAGCCTGCTCAGTCCATTGCCTGCTGATCCCAAATGCTCTTACCCATGCAACCACCCCCTCTGCCTGCTGAAGCATCTGAGACAGAGGCCACCCAACCACCTCACAGGTCAGATCTTGTCGTATCACCCAGTTGAGCAAATGGCAGTGACTGGGGTGCCCAAGGCGGCGTGCGAGAGGAAGAGATGGAGGGAACACGCTGACTGGGGTGTCCTGGCCCTGCTTTCCCGTTGGGCAGTGTGGAAGAGGAAAGGACGCTACACCCCTTAAAACAGCAGTCCTGCCACTAGTACACCCGGCCCTATTGGTGTCCTAGGATCTGGCTGCTTAGGTGAGCACCCCTGCTCCAGTGCCGGGAAGGAGTCCGAATGGGTGCACTGGGATACAGGAGGACAGACTCAGACGGGGGTGCTTTCCAGGGCAAGAGACACCCCAGCTTCAGTTCTAAAATAGTCAGCTAAGTGGGTTTAATAATAATGCCAACCTGCCCCTGTTGGAGGTTATTATTATTACCAAAAATCATAATATATGTGTATGACTGCGTCACATAAATGCCAAGTCTTTTTCCCTCCTTTTTTCTTAAAGTTCTGAAGTTGGTGCTGAATAAGCTGATGGGTGCAGGTGATATTAAGGATTTCTTTTTTTTCCTTTCTTTTTTTTTTTTTTTGAGGAAGATCAGCCCTGAGCTAACATCCATGCTAATCCTCCTCTTTTTGCTGAGGAAGACGGGCTCTGAGCTAACAGCTATTGGCAATCCTCCTCCTTTTTTTCCCCAAAGCCCCAGTAGATAGTTGTATGTCATAGTTGCACATCCTTCTAGCTGCTGTATGTGGGACGCAGCCTCAGGATGGCCAAGGGAGGTGGTGCGTCAGTGTGCGGCCGGGATCCGAACCCGGGCCGCCAGCAGCAGAGCGCGCGCACTTAACCGCTAAGCCACGGGGCTGGCCCTAAGGATTTCTTCAAAATAATCCACTCAGGCCCCTTTCAAATGCGTTCTACTTACGCAGAGCACCTCTGACCCGTGACGGTGTCAAATGGACGCAGCCAGGATGGCTAGGCAGTCCCTTCCATCCCACGATGAGGATAACTGGCTGGGGTTGCATTTCTGGCTCCGGGGAGGGTCGCTTCTATCCAGGACGCAGATGTTCTGGCCTTGGAATGGGCTGGTCCTTTAACATCTTCTTTGACATAAAGTCCAGTGACTTTCTTTGATATCAGTTGTCACCCATTCAACCTGTCAATGGCAAAAATCTCTGGGTCAAATTGGAGAATTTCACAATCTCATCTACCCAGCTTCAATTTTCACCAGTTTGTCCTGCAAAGCAGAGCTGGTGGAGAGTGGAGGTAGCTGGAAATCCAGCTCCTTCTGCTTTAGAGACCTTCAGAGACAGCAGAATTGATGGAAAGTGTGCCATGCATGGTGTGTCTTCCTTAGAATTATATTAAGCTGCAAGTAACAGAAAATCAACTTAAATGGCTTGAATACATTCAGGTTTATTTTTCTCACATAACCAGATGTTCAGAGGTAGACATTTGCTGCCACTGGTGCTGTTAATCTATGATGCTTACCCAAGCTCTTTCTTTGCCTCGTGGTTGTAAGATAGATGCTACAGCTCCAGACATCACGTCTGTGTTCAAGGCAGAAAGAAGGAAGATAAGGAATAGAGGCAGCCATGGCTATCCCTTTAGTAGGAAAAGTAAAAAATTTCCCAGGAGTGTTCTCAACCTACTTTCGCTTAGGTCTGATTGGCCGGAAGTGGGTCATAAGGCCACTGCTAGTTTCAAGAGAACTTGGGAAATCGAGGAACAGGATTGTTATGATTCGTTATCAGGTGCTGGGCATGTGGCTGCCATGAATAAAGAGGAAGAAAGGGAGAATGGATGGCATGTAAGAACTAACTGGTGGCTTTGTCTGAACTTAGTTTTGAGTGTCACATCTCCACGCAGAATATTTTAGAGTGAGATTGGTTTAGGATACCATCTTTAGAGCAAACAGGGTCTTTTCGCCAGCCATCTTATGTAGACAAAGTTGTTTCTACAGGTGACAGTATTAACATCCCGGCCAAGGAGCCCTGCGGTTTGACCTTCGCTGGCCAGGTCAGAGGAAACTGCTGAATCCTGTGTGTTTACCAGCCGTTCTGTTCAAAACGTGTGAGCATTTGAAGAGGAAGTAAACCAGGTCGGTCTGAGGTTTCGGGATGAAGTTGAAGATATGAAGGAGAGAAGCCCTTCTTTAACAAAGAAAATCTTTTCAATCCTCGCCAAGTGTTTATTGGTGAGAGGGCCTGAGAGCCGGGACAAATGGTGAGTGTCCATGGTAACCAAGGTGACCTTCATTCCTGATTGGGTAGCGGGGCCTGGAGAGGGGAGGGCAGCCTGGCAGCCATGCTTCCATGTTGATTTTTGTTTTAATTACACAAATGGAGAGAAAACAAAGGATAGGGGATAAGAGCCCACGGCAGAGGGGCTGTTGGTTTTTTGTCAGGAAAGAGACTTGGAGAGCCTCCAGGAAGCTCTGCTAATTATTACTTAGGGAGGCAAAGGAGGCCTCTTTCCTGAGGCTAATGGAGGGGAGATTCCAACGGAGAGGGGATCTACCTCTAAACAGAATTCAGAAAGATTTTCAACCCAAGATCAAGTCAAGTGGCGGTTCATAAGAGGTATAGATTTTAGTGATTGATGCCACATTGTTGTCATAAATAAAACCTATGGTCAGTTAAATATTGTATATATGTTTATTTACTTATATTTTTTAAAAAGAACTATTCACCGGCTCATAGGTTTTCTGATTCAGCTTTTCCGCAGAAGAGTTTTCCCTCAGACCCCACAGGACACCTAGTGGCCACTCTGTGCATTGCAGTGTCCAGAGGACACTGCCAGTTTGTCCCCAGGGGCGTCCCCCTAAATCCAGCTTTTTTAGTGATAGAAAAGACACAGAAGCTGATTCCCGCCCAGGCCTGGCTCACCCAGAATTCTGATTTTTGTTTTTCTGATTTTATCCGCCTAACTTGCCTGAGACTCTGGTCGGTGCCTTCCTAGTCATTCAGCACGCGGGGCTTAGGCCTCTCTCCCGGACAGGTGGCGCCCCCGTGGAGAGCTGGCAATTTGCGGTGCCCTGAAGTACCCCTCTCACCTCCCATGAGAGCCGGTGGAAAACGGAGCTGAGGGAGATAGAGCAAATTCCCGAAGTGGGGCGTATGGGCCTGGCTCAACCTGACAAGTCAAGGAGCTGCAGATGGTGGTTTGTAAAGTGGCCGTGGGGTAAGTGAATCCCATTTCCTCTGGGCAGGAGGCCAGGGCCCTCCTCACACTCAGGTGTCTGCTCAGGAAGGACGAGTTGGTCATGCCAGCGACTGACCTCAGGCTGGTAGCGCTGATATTTCAGGAAGCTAAGCTGGGTCTGTTTCTCTTACATCCCATTTGCCTTCTTTTGGTACACCAAGAAAACTGTGTGTTCCTGCTGGTTCATGTGAATTAAGTCATTCTTGCCTCCTTGGACAGAGTCACCTCACAGTGATAGGAAGCACTTCCCCGTGTTGTGTTCGTGGTTGCTGCTGGCTCAGCCCAACACCTTATCAGCTGTTATGTGAGGCTGGGTATGTGATAACGGGCTTCCTGTGCCCTCTCTCCCATCCCCACCACAGAGTAGAAAGTCTGCATGTAAATGTGTGTGTGTCAATATATACATTTATATCTAAAATTGGCTTATATTTGTAAAAAGGAGTGATAAACCAGAAACTGCAGGGGACAGGGAGGGAAGCTTGGTTTCTCCGTCAGGGCTGCCTGCGGGACTGGCTGAGAGCAGTCCCTGCCCTGGCCTGCCTCCCGCAGCCTTCCCTGTGGGGTGAGGAATCCGCAGGGGCAAGTGACATGGAGTTGACACCCTCCTTTCTAGATCATGAGACTGGAATGTCCTACCCACGTGGCCGCAAGCCTGCCTGGAGGGCCCGGGCAGGCCCCGTCTCTGGGCCCTTCCTTCTGAGCGCCAGTGGCCCCACAGGTATGTACGCCCTTCCAGCTGAGGGCTGACCAGGGGCTGGCAGGTCTACATATGTGTGTGCAAGGCCCCTTGTGGAGTGGGAAGGCGTGAGGAATGGAAGAATGGGAAGTACTTGTCTAAGAAGGGGATGGGACATATTCTATTTAACAATTTCTTGGCTCCCTATAACTTTAAAATACATGCACATATGGCATGTGGGCTTCTGTCCATAACCTTGTCCCCAGGCCCACAAATGTCAAGGGCAGTCTACTAACTTCACCTTGTTTTGTATATTTGATTTCGGAATCATGTAAATATTTTACATAATTATGAAATAAAATTAAATTTTAAGAGGTAGTCCCTAAATATAGAAAGCAAAATGGAACAAGTGAATGGAACTGGGTTTTGAACTGGTGGCATAACTCCCCAGAAAGGGAGTTTTTCAAGTGACTATAAAATAGTCATTTTACAGGATCATTTGACATCTCTAGTTGGGCTGTATTCTGAGGACAGAAAGAACCATAAAACATTTTTTAAAACTGTATCCAGTAATTCTCTTGTCTGCACTAGTGTCGGGCATTTTTATTCTGAAACTATTGTGGGTACATTGTGGGATAAAGCCCATGAGTTCTTTTGTTGCTGTCATTGAGGACCAGAACGTTTGGCACTGGAGGAAGGAAGTACAGATGTACGATTAATGAGTTAAATAAAAACCCCATAGTCCTGAATTGGAAGTTTTGGTAGGAACTCATGTATTTTATCTTACAAAGAAAAGTATTTCATGGTTTTGTCTAATAAAGAGGCTTGGAAACAACAAATACCCCCAGAACCCAAATCAAAGTGTCTAAATATCTAAACTCTTTCCCTCCAAAAGGAACCAGGGCTGATTCCGGGTTTGGGATGAGATATGTTCTAGATGAGCTCACACGATCTTGTCATTCCAGAAAGGAAGGAAGTTATCAAAGATGCTGCCATCAGTCATGCCAGAGGGACTCAGGAGCCAACTGAAGAGTCTCCCACTGTGGCTGCAGGTTGGGGACCTGAGGGCTATTTTAGGGAATGAACGATAATACAGTTGCCCCCCAAATTTAGTAACCTTTCAGTCCATTTGCTTCTGGTTCATTCCATGGACAAAAAATCGACTCAAAAATCTCTTTTGGCCTTAGTCCTTAAGCCCGATCTTAGGTCTTCTTTTATGTAATGACTTACACTGCCAACACCTTCTTCCTCATTTTAATGGTGGCTTTCTTGAAGCCATCTGAAATGATAAGTTTGAGTGGAAACTTATCCTTAAAAACATCCTTAATCTGACTGTTGCTTCCAGACTGGATCCTGTTGTCTGGCAGAAAAGTCTCCGTAGGAGGCCGTTGAGGAAGGCTCTGGGCTTGCGGCAGGAGGCACTGCTTTTGGGGTACAGAAGCAGCTGGCTTTCCAGTCACTTAGGCAATTTTGATTGCAGGCCACAGGCAGAGTGGCCTTCTCTTAGCAGAACCATATTCTTCCATCTTGGCTTGCAAACTCACCCGATGTCATGTCTCTCGTACAGTACCTTGCTAAATGCATCAAGGAACAGCCACACACGTCAATAGTGTAAATGTTTTAAAATTATTTTTCCAAGAACCACAGGTGCTTTAGATACCTGGTCTGCCTTCCAAGTCATTGAAGACAACTGATATGCCAAATTTTGCTGCATAATAACATGGATCACCTGCTTTCCAGCCTGCAATATGCACTTTCTCACTGCCTGCCACCCAATTGCTAAGACAATGCTATATAATTTAGTTTTCAATATGACAGTTCCTCCCTTCCAATATGAATTTCAGGATTAGTTAGGATATAGGACAAGATGCTGTAATAAAAGAAGGGGCTCAAAGAAAATAAAATCATATTTCTCTCTCACATAGTAGCCCAGAAGTGGTCCAGGTAGACAGGCAGCTCTGCTCCACTAGGTCTTCAGGGGTCCAGGTCCTCACCATTCTTGCTCTTCCAAGCCCTGAGGTGGTGTTCTCTGACTGCAGGGTTGAATTTGAATCATTTCATCATATCTGCATTCTAGTCCACAGGGAGGCAGGATAAAAAATGGGGTGCAAAGAGTTTCCTTATAAAAACAATCTGTAACTTGCCCAAATCACTTCTGGTCACAGCCCATTGGCCCAAATTTGGCCAAATAGTCACACTTCAATGCACAAGAGTCTGGGAATTGTGGTTTCTAACTGGGATGCCATGCGCCCAGCTCAAACTCAAGGGGTTCTCTTACTAAAAGGAAGAAGAGGAAAAATAGTTACTGGGGTGCAATTAACCGTCTCTGCCACACCTAACCTGTCCTTGGGATTAGAGCTCACCCCAGGGTACTTTTCCTTAAATCTCCACTGTCCAGAAAACAGATGTTTTCTGTACCTCAGAATCCCATCACGTGGCTCATGATTTAAGTCGGAATTTTACTTGGAGTGAAGTCCCTTCTTCTAGCTGGACTTCCTAATCCAGATTCGCAGCTGCCCTGATATTGGTAATGATAGTGATCATAATAGACAGCTACCATTTACTGAACGTCCATTTTGTAGAAGTTATTCTCTTAAGTGACTTACATGCGTTATCTCATTTAATCTTACAAAACCCTACAAGGCAGGTATTAAGATGTCTATTTTCTCCATTAGGAGACTGTGCCCAAGACTGTAATTTAGAGAGCTTTCCCATAACCTTCTCTCCCCAGGACTCCCCATCCTAGGTGTGCAACACACTCTCCTAAAAGGACGTGAAAAGCTGCCAGTTTTGACATGAGAAGAACACCCATGAGCATGCTAAGTAACTTTAATTACCTCGGACTTTGCTGCAGGATTAGTATGTCTTGGACACTAGTGATCTCCGGAGTGGGGACCACGCACCTTGGGGGTAGGGGGTCCAGATGACTCATTGGAATGCAGGAAGACAACTTTAGAACTTTCATCGGTCCTACAGATTTTTATCTTATCCTCTAAACATTTCTATTGGGTGTATGTTTTATGACGTGCACACTATAATGGGAACAGTAGTGAATATATTTAATTTATAAATAAATATGCAATATGGAAATGCTTACTAGACTTTGAAAATGATGAGGTGCATGATCCAAAAAGCTTGGGGACCGCTGCTATCCACTGCTGCTCCCTCAGCACCCACGGCCCTCCCACGCCCACAGTGGAGGGAGGAGTGGAGGGATGTGAACTTCTGGGGCAAGAATTTGTACACAGGCCCGAGTGTGTAATTCTGCCTAACGCCCCACAACAGCTGGGAAGGCGTACTGTCTCGACCAATCCCAGGCAGCACGAGCTTCCTCACAGCCAATTACAAATCCATGCAGAACTCAGAGAAGGTGTAAACCGTTTCTCAAGGCTCTCCCGGGGCCTCCTTTCCAGTGTGCAAACTGTGCTCCCCAGGGCTCCTTCTCACTCCTTCTATCTGTCTCTTGGAAGTTGCCATCCTCAACCTCATGCTCTCCTTTGTAGTTAAGTGGGCAAGTCCCATTTGCCTGGATCTCAGAATCTTCTGAATAGATTACCAGCAAGGCGAGCAGACCCGTTTCTTGCTAATACTGATCCCCGTGTAGCATAAGTCACTGTGTTCTGTGTGACAGTGGGAATGGGTCCACTGCTGCCCCTTGTTATGAGCTGAATTGTGTCTTCCTCAAAATTCACATGTTGAAGTCCTAACCCCTAGTACCTCAGAATGGGACCTTATTTGGAGATAAGGTCTTGACAGAGGTGATTAAGTCAAAGTGAGGTCATTATGGTGGGCCCTAATCCAGTCTGACTGGTGTCCTTATAAAAGGGGAAATTTGGACACAGACAGGCACACAGGGAGAAAACCATGTCAACATGCAGTTGGAGACCTACAAGCCAAGAACACCCAAGATGGCCAGCAAACCACCAGACTGTGAGAAAGGCCTGGAACATTCTCCCTCACCACTCAGAAGGAACCAGACCTGCCAGCACCTTGATCTTGGCCTTCGGCCTCCA